>NW_006203430.1:8836834-8837730 GCF_000334495.1 Tupaia belangeri chinensis
GTCAGCCCTCCCCCCCCCCCCGGGGGGGGTGATTTCTCATTTTCTGTCTTTCTGTCTCTGTCTGTCTGGCAAGTGGACGCACCTTACAGCAAACCCCCCCCCCCCGCAAAAAAAAAAAAAAAAAAAAAAGAAAGACTTGTTTGGCCACAGCCTAAGTCCCAGCCCCTTATGGTGAGGACCCCAGTACAGATGGCCGGAGTCTCTGTGTGGGTCTGAAGTACAAAGACTGGCTGTGAGTTGACCTAACACCTCAGTGACTGCACAAGGTTAGGTAGCCCTGCCTGGGGCATGTGGGAGGGGTGCCCAGTTCGGGGTGTCTGGCTTTGGGCATGCTCAGTCCCTTTCCACTCCCTCAGGTGTGTGCCTCCTCCTTTACCCTGAGTGCCCCATGCTCTGTCCACCCAGACCACTCACCGACAGCTCTCTGCCCTGCCCAGACCCAATCAGCAGTCCTCTACTTCCATGCCTCCCCACAGGCCGTCTCCGATGCAGCCAGAGGCACCCTTCTCATCTGAAGCCGCCTCCTGCCTCCCCTGAGGGCTAAGCCCCAAGGCCCAGGGTCTATTCTGGCAAGAACCAGAAGTCAGAAGGTTCTGAGTGGTCCACTGGGCCTGCTGCACAGTGTGGGTACAGGCCCCTTCTCACCTCCTGCCCTGTATCTAGCCATTGTGCTAGACTCCCACATGGCCGATGCAATTCGAGTTCTGGACCTGGTAGTTTGCTTACTTTCTCTCTCTCTCTGGTCAAATTAAAATAACAATAACAACAACAACAATAACAATAATAAATTACATTATGATTCTTTAAAAATAAAAATAGCTCAGAGGGACCAGCAGTTAGTGTAATGGCTATGTCGTTGGACTCCCATGTAGTTGACTGCAGTTCGAGTCCTGGAC
>NW_006203430.1:8837935-8848720 GCF_000334495.1 Tupaia belangeri chinensis
CTGGACTCCCATATAGTCAACCGCGGTTCAAGTCCCAGACCTGGTGGCTTAAACTCACGCTGGGAGCCTGTGCATGCATGGCCAAGATCCCGAGAGGAGAATGGAGGAGAAGGGATTGTGGCATGGCCATCCCCCCTGGGGTGGGGGGTGATTTCTTGCTTTCTGTCTCTCTGTCTTTCTCTGTCTTTCTGGCGAGCTCATGCCCCCTATAGCAAAAATGTCTCCAGAAAAAAAAAAAAAAGCTGGATCCTACATGGCCAACCATGGTTCTAACCCCAGGTCCCAGCAGCTTGAAAAACACGCCAGGCCTGTGTGTAGGCATGCACAAGACATCCACAGAGTGGAGAAATGGAGTAGAAAGGATTGCAGCATCTCCAAATCCCATTAGGGAGTGCTTTCTCCATCTCACTGCCTGTGTCCTCACTGAGCACACATACCCTCTGGCAATTAAAAGATGAAGGAAGGGGACCAGCAGGTGGCATAGTGGTTAAGGCACTGGACTCCCACATGGCCAACCACAGATCAAGTCCTGTATCCGGAGGCTTGAAATTCACACTGAGCGTGTGTCCTGTGTGCCCAAAATCTTGGGAAAGGATTGCAGCATGGTCATCTCCCCAGTGGATAATTTCTCAAGTTCTCTTTGTCCCTCCAGCAAGCACACATGCCCTATGGAAGAAAAAAAAAAAAAAAAAAAAGGAAAGACAGTAGGAGGAAAAGAAAGAGGAAGAAATCAGAATCTTCGGAGCCAGTGGTCTTCCTGTACACACTGGGTGTGTAACGCATGACCCTGCATGGCTGAGGCTGGAAAGTAGACTGCAGCATGAGGACTCTGCTCCATGTCTCTCTCAATGGCTAGTCCACACCCCCTCTGCCAGTTTAAATAAATAAATAAATAAACTGCTTGTGGTTTTCTTTTTTATGATACATATTACTTACGCAAGATGAGTTGAGGTATAAACTGAATAAAAAGAAAGAAATTGGGCCAGTTGGTGGCCTGGTGGTTAAGGTGGCTAGGTCCCGCACGGCCTACTGCATGGTTCAAGTCTCTGACTCTGAGGCTTGAAAAACACTCCAGGTACATTCCCAAAATTCCAAAAGGAGGGAGAAATGGAAGAGAAAGGATTGCAGCATGGCTATCCCCATTGGAGATACTTTCTCACTTTCTCTCTCTGTCTCTTTCTTTCCAGGGAGCACACATGCCCTCTGGCAAAATTAAGAAAAAAAAGAAGAAAAAAAGAAAGAAAGAAAAAGAGAGAGCAAGGGGCCAGCAGGTGGCATAGTGGTTAAAGTGCTGAACTCCCATATGGCCGATCTTGGTTCAGGTTCCAGAGTCGGCTGCTTGAAACTCATGCTGGGTGCATGTACATGCCCAACAATCTGAAAGAAGAAGGGATTGGGAGTGATTTTTCACTTTCTCCCTCTCTGTCTCTTTCTATCTCTCCAGTGAGCACACACACCCTATAGCAAAAATCTCTCTTACAAAAAAAAAAAAAAAAAAAAGAGAGAGAGAGACAGAGAGTAAAGGAGGAGAGAAGGAAATGAAAGAAGAAAGAGAGGAAGGGGAAAATTTTTTACTTTTCAAATTTAATTTTATGTATTACTATTATTTTAAAGAGTTATTTATTTGTTTAATTCCATTTGCTATTATTATTTTTTAGTTTGAACAGAGAGAAAGGGAAAGCAAAAAAGCAAGCCACCAGGTCCAGGGCTAGAACTGTGGTCAGCCATGTGGGAATCCAGCACCTTTAACCACCACACCACCTGCCGGCCCCTACTATTATTATTTTAACGTGCTCTAGGACATGTGTGCTTACCAGAGAGAGACAGAGAAAGTGAAAAAACAAGCCACCAGGTCCAGGACTCAAACTGCTGTCAGCTATATGGGAATCTGGCACCTTACCCACCATGTCACCTGCTAGCCCAGAAAAAAGAAAATTAAAATACTGTTTGTTTGTTTGTTTGTTTATTTTGTTTTGTTTTTAAATTTTTTAAAGAAGTATTTTATTTAACTTTTATTTATTATTGTCATTATTATTTTCCAGTTTGATCAGAGAGAGACAGAGAGAGAGAGAGGAAGTGAGAAAGCAAGCCACCAGTTCCAAGACTTGAACCGTGGTCAGCCATGTGGGAGTCCAGTGCCTTTAACCACCATGCCACTTGCTGGCCCCAAAATCCTGTTTGTTTTTCACATGGTAACAATTTTGGTGCTCCATGAAGGGGGTGAGATGAGGGGATGGGTCAGGATTCATATTTAGAATATTTTGTTTTCTACTCTAACTTTTCTCTCTCTCTCTCTCTTTTTTTTTTTTTTTTTTTTTTGTCTAGAGGGCGGGTGCACTCTCCAACAAAGAGAAAGAGAATTAGAGAGAGGGAGAAGAGAAAGTGCAGTCGCCCATGTGGAATAGTGACACAGCAATCCCTCTGCCTTTTAAGTTTTGGGCACACATGCACACGTGCCCCACATGTTTCTCAAGCCACCAGGTCCCATACGCAAACTGTGTGGTCCAGCTGTGGGATCCAGTCCCCTTAACCACCAGGCCACGGAGTCAGCCCATCTCTTTTACTTTTTTACTAAAAATTTATTGATTTGCTTTATTTACCTAATATTTATTTTTAGATAACTTTGCCTGTTATGCATTGTTCATAATAGAAAAAACTTGAGAATAACCTAAATATTCAACAATACGAGATCAATTAACTAAATTCACTCTATGATAATAACTCATTATTCCATGGGGGACAACTACAACTATTAAAGCAACTTGCATACATGTATGTATTAATACAGAAAGATATTTATGATACACTATTATATAAATGAAATAGGCTACACAATGGTCAAACTAGAGTGAATTATGTTTTCAGTTATATAACAAAATTAACATTTATTTATTTATTTATTTTAGAGAGAGATTTTTGCTATAGTGCATATGCACTCGCCAGAGAGACAGAGAGACAGAAAGTGAGAAATCACCTCCTGGGGGGGATGGCTATGCCACAATCCCTTCCCCTTCATTCTCCTCCCAGGATCTTGGGTACATCCGGTGTGAGTTTTAAGCTGCTTGATCTGGGACTCAAACCACAGTTGACTACATGGGAATCCAGCGTCATAACCATTATGCCATCTGCTGCTCCCCCAAATTAACTTTTTCAAGTATGTAATTCAGTGGCATTTGGTACTTTTGCAATGTTGTCCAACCATCCCCTCTATATAATTCCAAAATATTATGCCTCTGAAGGAGGCCACGTATGTATTGCTGGCAATGGAACTGAAGCAGCAGATCAACCAGTCATTTCCTATCTTCCCTTCCCCAGCCCCAGGCAACCACTATTCTATTTTCTGTTTCTATGCATCTGTCTGTTCCAAATATTTCATATAAATAGGATCATACAATATGTGACCTATGTGTCTGGTTTCTGTCACTTAGCATAATGTTTTCAAGGTTTACTCATATTACATCAGTCCTTCATTCCTTTATATGGCTGAATAATATTCCATTGTATGGATATACCACTAGTTTGAGTTCAGGATTTGAACCACGCAGTAAACCATGTGAGATTCAGTTGCCTTACCACCAAGCCACCCATCTGGTCCACTTTGACTTATTTTATTTTTTATTTTAATTTTGTGCTATTGGGTACATGCACTCACTGACAGAGAGAGAGAGAGAGAGAAAGTGGGAAAATCTTCCCCAGAGATAGCCACACCACAATCCCTTTTCTTCCATTCTTCTCCCAGGATTTTGGGCACTCACACATACACACCTGGCATAATTTTTAAGCCACTGGGTCTGGGACTGGAACTGCACAGTTGGCCATGTGGGATCCAAGTCCCATAATCTTCATGACACCCATTGACCTTGAGTTGCCCTCTTGTTATTGAGTTGTAAGATGTTTTCTTTTTAAAATTTTGTGAGAGGGCTCATGCACTCACCAGAGACAGACAGAAAGAGACTGGGAAAGGAAGAAAGCACTCCCTAATGGTGCATGGTCATACTGCAAGCCCTTCTCCATCTCACCATCCCACTGAGATTTGGGGCACACACACATATATGCCTGGTGTGTTTTTCAAGCTCTGAGTGCTGAGATTTGAACTGCATGGTCAGCCATGTGGGATTAAGCTCTCTTAGCCACTAGGCCAGGGTGAGGCCTATAAGAGTTCTTATACATTCTGCATTCCAGACCATTACCAGATATATGATTTGCAAATATTTCCTCCCATTCTTTGGGTTGTCTTTACACTTTTGATAGTATTTATAAGTACATTTTTTAAAAAATCAAGACACATTTGTTTTATTTTTTTAAATATTTGGGCCAGCAGGTGGCGTAGTGGGTATGTTGCTGAACTCCCACATGGCTAATTGTTGTTCGAGTCCTGGACCCAATGGCTTGAAAATCGCACTGGGTACTTGTGTGTGCGTGCCCAAAATCCCAGGAAGAGAATGGAGGAGAAGGAATTGTCACATGGCTATCCTTCCTAGCGGGCAATTTCTCACTTTCCTTCTTGCTGTCTCTGTCTCTTTCTCTCTCTTTGGTATGTGCAAGTGCTCTATGGCAAAAACCTCTAAAAAATAATAAAACACAAACACAAAAACCAAATATTTGGGGCCAGCAGGTAGTATGGTAGTTGGGTTACTGGACTCCCACATGACAAACTGCAGTTCAAATCCAGGACCTTACCCTTCTATTCCCCCCCCCTCCCCAGCTTTCTGGTGAGCACATGTGCTCTATAGCAAATTTAAAAATAATAATAAGGGACCAGCAGATAGCATAGTGGTTACATCACTGGACTCCCACATGGCCAACCGTGGTTCAAGTCCTGGACCTGGTGGCTTCAAAACCATGCTGAGCACATGTGCATGCCCATGATCTCAGCAGGACTATGGAGAAGAAGGGATTGCAGTGTGACCACCCCCAAGAGTCAATTTTTCACTTTCCTCTCACTGTCTCTGTCTCTGTCTCTCTCTGGCAAGTACATGCACCCTATGGCAAAAACCTCTAAAAGAATAATAATAATAATACTAGGGGACAGCAGATGTTGTAGTGGTTAAGGCACTGGATTCCCATTTGGCTGACTGTGGTTTGAGTGCTGGACCTGGTGGCTTGAAACTCATGCCAGGATGGGACCAGCAGTTGGTGTAATGGCTATGTCACCGGACTCCCATGTAGCCAACCCGTGGTTCAAGTCCTGGACCCAGTGGCTTAAACTCACGCTGGGCACATGTGCTTGTGCACCCAAGATCCCAAGAGGAGAATGGAGGAGAAGGGATTGCAGCGTGGCCATTCCCCCAGAGGGTGGTTTCTCGCCTTCTGTCTGTTCTTCTCTCTCTCTCTGTCTTTCTGGCGAGCACACGTGCCCTATAGCAAAAACCTCTCAAAAAAAAAAAACAAAAAAAAACCTCATGCCAGGAGTGTGTATATGTGTGCCCAAAATTCTAAGAGAAGAATGGAAGAGAAGAAGTCATGAGGTGAACATCCCCCCCCGGGGGGTGATTTCTCATTTTGTGTCTCTCTTTCTCTCTGTCTCCAGCAAGCGCACTTGCCATAGAGCAAAAATCTCTCATAATAGATAGATAAATAAATAAATGTAACTAAATAATTATTTTTAAAAACAAATATTAATTTTTAAATATTAATGAAAATACATTAAAATTCAAATTTTATTAACAATGTATAAAGTTTATTGACAATAAATATTCTAAATTAACGATGGTTATCGCTGGCTAGTATGGATTGTCACACTATTTTATATTGTTTTTGAATTAACCATGGCCATATTTTCTGTTTACTAATGTTGCAAATTAGTAAATCGAAAACGAAAGTTTAAAAGCCATAACATCTGTTCATGTTATGGCTTTTGTGACGACCTGAAGTAATGAATATTTAGGGAGTTTCTGAAGGCACATTTCTGAATGGGAGATGAGTGGGGAGATGAGGGTGCTGACAGCCCCTCTGAGATCTTGACCTCTCCCCGGCTCCCACTGCCCGGCTTTTATCATTTGGTTTTGTTTCTCCCATTCACTCTGGGTCATGCCTGGGGAAAAGGAAACTGAAACTGCAGCAGAACGCGATCCCTGGTGCAGGCTTGCTTACGACACCACCCCTGACGTGTGCTGCTAGGGCTCATAAAAGGACTGAGCCAGCCGCAGGTGCTGCCAGACCTCAGAAGCAGCGAACTTGTCAGTGCCTGCAGAGGACCTAGCACCACAGCCCACAGCCATGGTAAGGCGAATTTGACAGGGGTGTGTGTGGGGGGGGGATGGAAGCAGGGGCGAGTGGCTCCATTCCTGTCCTTTTTTTCCCCCTCTGCCTAGTGGATTCTTTGTTAAGGAGAGAACAGAGTTCCCAGAGCTAGTCCTGGGTCCTAAGTGTGAGGGGTCGGATGGGCTTTTGAAATCTGATGTGGGGTGGGGCACGCAGCAGGTGGAGGGAGACAGTGGGATGGCTGTAAGAGGCTGGCTTTTCTTTTAGAAACGGCGCCTTCTTGGCACAGCAGTTAGTGTAATGGCTATGTCGCTGAACTCCCATGTAGCTGACTGTGGTTCGAGTCCTGGACCCTGTGGTTTAAACTCACACCGGGTGCATGTGCATGCGTGCCCAAGATCCTGAGAGGAGAATGGAGGAGAAGGGATTGCAGTGTGGCCATCCCCCCTGGGGGGTGATTTCTCGCTTTCTGTCTCTCTCTGTCTTTTTGGCGAGCACACGCGCCCTATAGCAAAAACCTCTCCAGAAAAGAAAAGAAATGGCCCCTTCTGTGCCTCCTTGTGCCTGGGGTCCCTCTCCTGATGGGAAGAAAGGGTAGGTAGGAGGAAACAATGCCCCCCAGGATGGAGGAAGCTGTCCTGCAGTCAATAACCTGCGGTAGTGGCCCCAGGACTGGTGTCCAGGTCTCCGTGTTCATGTGATGTCTGCAGGGCCGGGACTTGAAGGTGAAGATGCTGGGGGGCCAAGAGTTCATGGTGCCCATCAGTGACTCCATGCTGGCAATGGAACTGAAGCAGAAGATCACCAAGAAGATCGGTGTGCCTGCCTTCCAACAGCGCCTGGCTATCCACCCAAGCGGCACAGTGCTGCAGGACAGAGTCCCCCTTGGCCACCAGGGCCTGGACTCTGACAGCATAGTCCTGCTGGTAGTGCAAAGTTGCGACAGCCCCCTGAACATCCTGGTGAGGAACAACAAAGGCCGCAGCAGCTCCTACGAGGTCCGGCTGACGCAGACGGTGGCCCATCTCAAGCAGCTGGTGTCCCAGCAGGAGGGTGTGCAGGCTGACTTGTTCTGGCTGTCCTATGAGGGGAGAGACATGGAAGACCAGAAACCACTGGGGGAATATGGCTTGATGTCCCAGAGCACGGTGTATATGCATTTGCGCCTGCGGGGAGGGTAAGGAAGGGTTTGGGAGTGCCAGCACCCAGTGCCTGACCAGGATCAATCGCCAGTAATAAATGTTGAGGCAAAGAGAAATTGTCATCTTTGCATCCTTGGCCTCCAGCACTCCCCTCATTGCCTCCCTCATTCTGTACCCCTGCTAATAAGGTTGGGGAGGGAGCTGGGGGAAAGAACCCATCTGTGTTGACTAGTCCTGCATTACCAAATAAAAGGCTTCACCCTTAGTGCCTAATAGAGTCAAAATAACTACACACATAAACATGCTCATCATGTTTGGTTTGTTTGTTTGTTTAGAGAGAAATTTTTGCTCTCTAAATAAAATTTAGGGCGTGTGTGTTCACCAGAGACATACAGAAAGAAAAGTCAAGAAATCACCCCCCCCTCCCCAGGGAGAATGGCTATACCACAGTCACTTCTCCATTCTTCTCTCGGGATTTTGGACATGCACACATATGTGCTTAGCATGAGTTTCAAGCCATTGGGTCCAGGACGCAAACTGTGGTTGGCCATATGGGAGTCTAGTGCCTTAACCACTATGCTTCTTGCTGGCTCTTTTTGTTGGTTTGTTTTTAAAAGGTTTTTGCCTGAGACCAGCAGTTAGCATAATGGCTATGTCTTTGGATTCCCAAGTAGTGGACCACGGTTTGAGTCTCGGACCCGCACGCTGGGTGTGTGCGTGCGTGTCCAAGATCCTAAGAGGAAAATGGAAGAGAAGGGATTGTGGAGTGGCCATCCCCCCTGGGGAGTGATTTCTCGCTTTCTGTCTCTCTGTCTCTTTCTGTCTCTGGCGAGCACACGTACCCTATAGCAAAAACCTCTTCAAGAAAAATAAAAAGGTTTTTGCTATAGGGTGCATGAGCTTGCCAGAGATTGACAGTAAGAGGGAAAGTGAGAAATCGCCTCCTGGGGGAATGGCTACAAATGCACCCCTTCTCTTCCATTCTTCTCTTGGCATTTTGGGCACACCATTCTTCTCTTGGCATTTTGGGCCCACACACACACACACACACACACACACACCTGATGTGATTTTCAAGCCACTGGCCCAGGAGTCCAGCCTCATAGCCACTATGCCACTTGCTAGCCCCCAGCATGTTTTTTAAGCCACTGTGTCCAGGACTTGAACTGCGGCATCAGCCATGTGAAATCTAGCACCTTAACCATCACGCCATCTGCTGGCCCTGGGAAATTAACTTCCAAAGAAAAAGAGACAGAACTGCTGGAGCCCACGCCAGCCAGGCTGAGGGGTCAGTAGACAGCATCAGGAGGGACAGTTCTGGTCAGGTCCCAAAGGCCACAGGGTGAGGCTCCAGTGGGAATCCTTGGGGCCTGCCTGGCTGGCAGCTCCTTGACCTTCCAGGATCTACCAGTCTGCCTTATCTAGCCTTCATCAGTTTAGGGAGGGGTGGGGACAGGGCCTGGACCACCAAGGCCAATATGTCCACCCCACTTCAAAGCTCTGCTTAATGGAAGACCATGGCCAGCCAGTAAGGGAACATGTGGGGCACATACTGTCCACACAGAAGAGCTTTTCCCAAGTGGAAGACGTCTAATTTGGTACCAGCTACTCGCCCTTTTATCACCAGATGCTTCCTGCTCTGTCTTTTCCTCTTACACTGACTTGCCAAATGAGTCTCACAGGAACCAGGCTGAGTCAGCTAGGACACAGGTAAGATGGGAGAGGCGGAGTACAGCAGGGTATGTATCTCTCTGGTCCAGAGACCATGACCCTGAAGGCATTCAGATCTCAGCATTCAGACCACTCAGGAAGATTTGGCTAAAGACCCAGAAGTCCTCTTTTCTGTAATGTGGTAATTCAGGTCAACCAGGGGACACCCAGGTCTGGCTGTGCCCATGGCCACTATGTGTAGACATGCACATGTGTGAATAGCAGGAGGGCACTCCAGCCTTATTTCCGGGCTCCAACCTCACTTGTCATATAGCAGCTTATCTGTGAGCACAGACCTTTGGTGCCATCTCTTTTCCAGAACCTACCACAAGGGTTGGGTCAGGTTGGGGTTCTCCTCCTGAGACGACTCTTCTACTATCACCTTTCTTTTCTTTTCTTTCTTCCTTTTTTTTTTTGATAAAGATATTTTACTACAAAAAAATACATAAATTAAATAAATAATTATATTTTTAAAAATTTAGGGGGCCAGCAGGTGGTGTGGTGGTTAAGGCGCTGGAATTCCCACATGCTCGACTGTGGTTCAAGTTCTGGACCTGTGGCTTGTTTTCTCACTCTCCTTCTCTCTCTCTTTCTCTGGCAAAACTCATGTGAAAAATAATAATAATAATAAATTAAATAAATAAATATATATATAAAAAAAGATATTTTACTATAAGGCACCTGGACCCTCCAGAGAAACAGAAAGTAAGAAATCACCCCCGAGAGGGGATGGCCACGTCACAATCTCTTCTCCATTCTCCTCTCGCGATTTTCAGCATGTATGCACAAATGTTCAGCATGAGTTCGAAGTGGCCAGGTCTGGGACTCAAATTGTGGTCAACTATGTGGGAGTCCAGCGATGCAACCATTAAACCATCTGTTGGCCCTTCTTTCTTTCTTTTTCTTTCTTTCTTTCTTTCTTTCTTTCTTTCTTTCTTTCTTTCTTTTTAAATAGTTATTTTATTTAACTTTGTTTATTTATTTAAACTTGACTAGATAAGGACAGATTGAGAGAGGGAAAGTGAGAAAGAGGCCGCCAGGTCCAGGATTCAAGCCATAGTCGTCCATGTGGGAGTTAACCACTACGCCACTTGCCGGCCCCATCTTTTTCTGTTTTTCTTAAGCCCGTCTCCTTTTATTGCCTCTGGCTGAGATCTTTGGATGGCCTAAGTAAGGGATGGACTACAAACCCAGTCGTGAGGGTACTGAGGGGGGTCTCTTTTCTCTCCTCATGGATTTTCATGTAGGCCAAGCTCTAACTTGACTCTCTGGACCTCAGTTTACTCAGAGTGCCGAGCAGAGCCACTCTTGGAGAAGCTTCAGTCTAGGAGCAGGGGAGGGGGCGTGCCTGGCTATCTACGTGTGGATCGGAGAATGCAGCCCTGAGACGGCAGGTGGCGCCCTCCTCCAGGCATTGGGGGCCCGAGAGAACGGGGCCGGGAAACGGGCGGGTCTTCGGCTCGTTCTGACCAATCATCGCCCGCCTTGGTCCAAGCCGGCTGGGGGTGCGGCCTGTTGGGACTGCCTCCTCGCTCCGACCCGCCTGGGGGCCGGGGACTTACGGAGCCTCAGTTCTCTGTCCCAGCGACCGGGAGATGCGTTCCTCCCACTGAGGGAGGGGCGCAGCTCTGCAAGGTCCGAGGGGTGGCGGGGTCCGAGGTTCTGGCAGCCCCTCCTCGCGACCAGAGAGCCCCCGACGTTCCTGGCCCCGGCGCCGCCCCGAGCCCCC
>NW_006203430.1:8850452-8850716 GCF_000334495.1 Tupaia belangeri chinensis
AGCGGCCGGGAGATGCGTTCCTCCCACTGAGGGAGGGGCGCAGCTCTGCAAGGTCCGAGGGGTGGCGGGGTCCGAGGTTCTGGCAGCCCCTCCTCGCGACCAGAGAGCCCCCGACGTTCCTGGCCCCGGCGCCGCCTCGAGCCCCTTGGAAGTCCCGTCACGTCGCCTCCAGATTATGCATTAACCCGATTTCAGCCGCATTTCCTGGCGGGGGGGTGCAGGAGGGAGACGTCCGTGCGGGTGGGGGAGGAGCGTCCGTGGGGG
>NW_006203430.1:8851232-8857981 GCF_000334495.1 Tupaia belangeri chinensis
CTGACTGGCACGGTGGAGGAGATCCTCAACGTGGACCCGGTGCAGCACACATATTCCTGCAAGGTGGGTCCCCGCCGGGACCTTCGGGACCCCGAGCTCCCCCCTCCAAGCCCCCGTGGAAGCCTGGACTGGGGGCCTCTTTCTCCGTGGAGCCCAGCCCCGGAATCCGGAGGCCCTCCCCTGGCGTTGCCGGCCGCCCTGCTGGGACCCCCCGCCCCAGGCCGTGGGAACAAGCCCCGGACGCTCCGCAGTCCCCGGCTCCTGCTCCCTTGGCGACCGCCAAGCCCCCGGGTGGGGCGCCAGGTCCCGGAAAACTAGCGATCGCCGAGGGAAAGTTCCTGCAGTGCGGCCGCGGTCCCACCCGCTGGTGCCCAGGCCCTGGAGGCCGGGTCATGTCTGCCCCTCCATCCCCAGTCCATTCACTTATCAGAAACAAGTGCATCTCACTCCCTCTCCACCAGCCAAAAAAAAGGAGTGGAAACTAGGGGAGGTGACGCTTTTGCCTGGGGTAGGGATGGGGGTTCGTCCTGTAATCAGGGATACTGAGAGGGCTGTCGTCCTCTCCCCAGAGCCTTTTACCACGGTGAGGGGGTGGTTAGGAGAAAGGGGTCCACGGCCTAACCTCCCGACCCCTGGGAGCCGGGCAGGGGGTGGGACAGTGACTAGGTGTGGGGACAAGAGCAGAGAAGTGGGCGGGGCCGTTGCTGAGTCTTGTTCATGGGGGCAGGGCCAGGTGCCTGGTCCCACTGCTGGGAAAACGGGCTTCCCCAGCCTTAGGAAGGGGGAGAAGTTGCCTGCTTCTCCCTCAGTTGGATATGGGAGCTCCCTGAGACAGGTATGGTGGGGTTTTCTCCACAGTCTGTTCCTAGGAATGGACCCAGGGCCCTTGCCCTCTCTGGCCCCCCAAACCACCTCCCAGGATCAGAAACCAGATCATTCCTCTTCCATGGAGATGGGGAGGGGTTGCCCCTTCTTTCACATTGGCCTGTGCAGGCTACAGCTGGGATCCCCCCTCCAGGCCCCCTCCCCTCCACGACCGCCGGGGCACTTTGCCAAGTCCCTGCAGGATTTTCCCGACTTCCTCCCCGCTGCTCCTGGGTGTGGCTGGGGTGGGGGGAGGCGATGAAAGCCTCCAGGCCCTCCCCCTGCCTAGGTTATCTTCCTTCTAGATCCTACTGTGTGTGTGTGTGTGTGTGTGTGAAGGGGAAGATAAGGCTCTGCCGGGGGCGCTAGTAGGGATCCCTAGAGATGCTGCAGTTCTGAGAGCCCCTGAGCAGGGGCTGGGCAGGTGGACAGGCCACCCATTGTCTTCCCCCCCCCCCCCCCCCCCCATTCCAGAAGGCCCAGCCTCCAGAGCTCCTGAAGAAGAGGGCTTCTTCTCAGGACTTCTTTCTCAGGGAGTACATGGGTCTAGGCCCCCTGGGCTCACGTTCCTGTGGACCTGACACTTGGAGGGCTGCCCTGGGTGAGGGCTGTATGCGTCCCACAGGCACATTTGTCAGAGCAGGTACCCTCGGGGCCCAAAGAGCCGAGAAGGTGGAGGGTGGGGCTGCCCTGTGCTGCCCGAACTTGATTTTGTGGTTCCTGAGCTGCCTTGACTGCACAGACTACAGGAGGAGCCTGTTGGGAAGCGGGGGCTTTCACTTCCCAGCTGGGAGGGTGTCTTAGTGCATGTACAGGGTTTCAAGGACCCAAGCTGGCCCCTTGCCTTGATTGCTGCTCCTGGATTTACCCAGGGGGTGGCCCCAAGTAGTTAGTGGGTAGATGGGGATGAGAGCGTGTGGAAGACAAGAGCTCCAGGCTAGATGGGCCCCCTGCCCAAATCCAGCCAGAGCTGAGATGGATGTTATTGGAGTTCGGATGGCTGCGGTTGGTTAGAGCTGGAGGGTGGAGGATCTTCCTGGGGGATGGGTGGCAGGTCTTTATGTGCAACACACAAGGGCAGTGGCGTCCAGTGAGTGTGCAGACCGCCCAGCAGCCTCTGCTCAGGGGGCCGACTCAAAAATCTCTGTACTTCTCTGCTCAGGGCTTATGGACACTAGGCCTGAGCAGCTGAGGCCAGAAGAGGGGGACAAGCCCAGGTCCCCGGTCTGGCCCCCTTTCCCCAGTAGGAAGAGAACCAATGACAGCCTGGCCCCCATGTTCACTCTAGGTTCGGGTGTGGCGGTACTTGAAGGGCAAAGATGTGGTGGCCCAGGAAAGCCTGCTGGATGGTGGCAACAAGGTGGTGATTGGCGGCTTTGGAGATCCCCTCATCTGTGACAACCAGGTGTCTACTGGGGACACCAGGATCTTCTTTGTGAACCCTGCACCCCCGTACATGTGGCCAGCCCACAAGAACGAGCTGATGCTCAACTCCAGCCTCATGCGGATCACTCTGCGGAACCTGGAGGAGGTGGAGTTCTGTGTAGAAGGTGCGTGGGGGGGTGTCCATGCAGGAACCAGTGGAGGTTAGAGCAGTGGCAGAGGGGTTGAGAGGTGTGGGCAGAGGTGAACAGGCTCAAGAGGAGGTTACTGAGAGTTGTAGCCCCATCATTCTTTGGTGTGGGCTGGGGGAGGGGTGCAGAGCAGAGTTTGTTCTGAGCTAGAACACACAGTGTCTCACCGTCTGACCGTGGGCCAACCTCATTCCTGGCTTCCTGGCTCCCCACTTCCTGGCTGTGTCTAGCCGTCCTGAGGTCAGCAGCCCCAAGCCCTGATATCAGCCACCTTTCATCTTGGAGCCTACCCAGATCCCAGCACTGCAAAGGGATAGGCCTCTTGCTGTCTCCCATCCTCCTCCCCACTACACTCCCTCTTGAAGGGCCCTCATCTAGCAGAGAGGCTGGGAGCAGGTGAATGAGCACCAGCTGTTTATCGTCCTGCAGAAGCCCAAACATTTGTCTAGACTGGGCCCACATGTTGAGCAGACCCCATGTGGTGGGGCATAGGGATTGGAGGATGGGGGCTGCCTTGTCTGTGTTCAAAAGGCCTGTTGTTTCTGGGAAGAGCAGTTTTGTGGGGTGTTTCTAGGGATTTAGAGCAGTGGCAGAGGGTTTGAGAGGTGTGGGCAGAGGTGAACAGGCTCAAGAGGAGGTTACTGAGAGTTGTAGCCCCATCATTCTTTGGTGTGGGCTGGGGGAGGGGTGCAGAGCAGAGTTTGTTCTGAGCTAGAACACACAGTGTCTCACCGTCTGACCGTGGGCCAACCTCATTCCTGGCTTCCTGGCTCCCCACTTCCTGGCTGTGTCTAGCCGTCCTGAGGTCAGCAGCCCCAAGCCCTGATATCAGCCACCTTTCATCTTGGAGCCTACCCAGGTCCCAGCACTGCAAAGGGATAGGCCTCTTGCTGTCTCCCATCCTCCTCCCCACTACACTCCCTCTTGAAGGGCCCTCATCTAGCAGAGAGGCTGGGAGCAGGTGAATGAGCACCAGCTGTTTATCGTCCTGCAGAAGCCCAAACATTTGTCTAGACTGGGCCCACATGTTGAGCAGACCCCATGTGGTGGGGCATAGGGATTGGAGGATGGGGGCTGCCTTGTCTGTGTTCAAAAGGCCTGTTGTTTCTGGGAAGAGCAGTTTTGTGGGGTGTTTCTAGGGATTTGGTTGGGTGTGGGGTCCCTAAGCAAGGGGAGGCCCATTTCTTGCCTGCTGTTCCCACATAATGACTTCTGAATGGCCCAGGAGTGTGCCTCCCCCACCCCAGCCTCTGGGAGGTGAGCCGAAATCACATGGCCAGGGCTCCCCCTTCGCCTTAGGACAGCCCCACTTTGGGGCTGAGATCCTTGGCTGAGGAATGTGTCAGGAGTCGCCCCCACATCCTGTCTGTTCCTTCATGGCTGCCTGGGAAGGGATGTATGGGTTGAAAGGGGTGGGAAGAGAGAACATTTTCTCTCCAGGGCAGGGGCAAGGGTCGAGACTTCCTGTCCCTCTGCTTCGCTCTGTTGGCCAACAGGGATATCCTCTCGTCTGTCTACCTAACTGTTGTGATGTTGGCTAGGCTCTTGAGAGGTATCTGTGGGATCTTGGATGGTGGGTTCATCTTGGTTCCCTGTTCCTACGCTTGCTGCTTGCTTGGGGTGAGGGTGGGGAGAGACTGCAGGAAGAGAGGTAGCACCCAACATGGGAAGCTCTGTTGACTCTGGCCTGCGATCAGCTACTCCTGAGGCTGGCTTCAGGATTCAGGGCTGAGGCACGGCACAGAGAAGGGTCCCCTGGCTCTCTTCCAGGTACAGGCTCAGCTGCAGGGTCCCTGCCTGATCCTCCTGCTGGGCAAGACCTAGAAGCCCTGGCTCTATTCTAGAAGCTCGTGGTCTGGGGAAAAAGTAGAGGTGGGTGACTGGAGATAGTACAGGATATAGAATGGTGATACTCTGTTTGGGGGATGAGTAGGAGGCTGAGGAGGGGTCAGAGAAGGAGGGTCAAGGGCTCAACAGTTCCCTGTCTCTGAAAGATCAAGAAGCAAATGATTAACTCTACAGCCAGGCGGATCCAGCCTGAGGGTCCATGACTCAGTAACTAAGGACTCACTGTAGGGTCAGAGGGCATGTGATGGGAGGGTCACCCTGGGCAGAACAAGATCCGGCATCTTGCCAAAGCCCATTCTACCTATGCCAGGTCCTAGCTTGGGAGCTGTGAATGTTCAAGCTGAGCAGAGAGGCAGCTGGGAAGGAGGGCTCATGGGGAGAGCCCCCAACCAGGAGCAGGTGTGACTTGACCTGCTGTGGGCACCTGGCCCTTGGTGACTGATCTAGGACCAGAGCTCCAGGAGGGATAACTGAGACCCACAGGCCATTGCACAGTCCTAGGGGGCACCCAGAAGTGGCCATGGCCACTGGACCTCCCTGGAGTGGGGCCAGCCAGGGAGGAGGGCCATGGGCACATGATTGGGGCAAGTGGAGCTGGGAATTGTGGGGACGCCTCTGAGGAGGAGATAGAATGAGGAGACTGGGCCCAGTGTATGGTGCTGGGAACTCTGGAAGCTGAGTGGGGTGACATAGATCTCTACTTTGGGAGCAGACCAGGGTGTGATATGGGGTTGGCCTGGGAGGGCTGGGTGCCTCTACAGGGTCAGCACATCCCAGGAGTTGGGGTAAGAGAGGTTTGTGTCCCTTGAGGCTCCCTAAGCCTGAGGGACAAGGTCCCTGGAGTCAGGGTTAAGCTGGAGAAGGAATCATCCTTTGTATCCCCCCCCTCAGTCTGGGTGGAGGTGGGAGGTGGGTATACCTCCTCCTATTCTGAAGGAGATAAGGACATCAACCCCCACTCCAGGACCTCTAGAAGCCAAGGCCTCACCCTAGTGAGGGAGTGGGACCAAATCGCCCCCCTTTCCATCTGACTCTGACCTCATTCTGCTCCTGGGGACCCCAGGTAAATTCCAGGCAGCCCTAGTCTACAGAGGTCCCCCCTGAGACCACCTGGTCTCACTTTGGGCCATCCCTGTCCTAGGCTCAAAGACTCAAAGCAGGCAGAGTAGGGGAGGACATATCCTTCCAGGCCAAGTGCCACTCTCCCCCCACCATTCCCCCAGCCTGGGCCCAGACCTGAGGGGTACCTGCTGAGGGGGCTACATACCTGTTCCCCAGCTCTAGTAAAGACCTCCCCTTCCTCCATTTTTCCCCAAGGCCTGCAGGGTCTTCCTGACCTGGCCCTGCCAAGGCCCCTCCCCCAGTCCACAGCCCCCAGGAAGGACCAAGAAGGCTCCTCCTCCAAGTCCTCTGCCTGGGGAGCCACATTCCTGGCATAACTGAGACAGGTATGTGCCCCTCCCTCCGCACCACCTTTGGGCTAGGAAGGCCCACTGCTCCTTCCGGAAGGGGAAGTAGACCCCACCTCCTGCTTCTCCAGGGAGGTGGCCCAGCCTCTCCCAGTGCCAGCCGCCCACACACTGCACAGTAGGGCTTCCAGGGCGGGCGGCTGAGCAGACTTCTCCAGCCGGCAGCCACCTTGTCCTGGTCTGGACATTGCCCACACCCTCCCTACCCCAAATCAGGAAGGCAGATCCTAGAACCTCCCTGAGCCCACCAGGAAGGATGTAGGCCCACAGGCCTGGCTGAGGGCTGACGGGGCGGCCTAGGGCCCTTCCCTACTCACTAGGAGCCAGGAGCAGAGAAAGGAAGTGTTGTCTGCCCCTGCCGGGGCCTGGCACAGGGACAGGGCAGGGGGCCAGGGTCGGAGTGAGTCTGGCGCCTGCCCAGTCTAGCCCTGCCAGCCCTAAAGCCAGGGGTCTTGGTGACCAAGCTCCCTGTCTTGCACCCTCCCGTCTTCCCTGCCAGGCCAGCTATCTAAGGCCATCAGGAAGGTAGTCCCGGGGCTCTGCTGGGATATCCGGGGGAGGTTTCTGAGCTGAACGAGGTCCTCCCTCAGGCCTGGGCTGGCTCTGTCTGCTGTCTGGTACTTAGCTTCTGTTCCCTGCCCTACTCCCCCCTACATTCTTCCCTGCGGAGGTGGAAAGTGGCTTCTCCCAGCTCCTATTGCCCTCTTCTGCCCCCTCTAGGCTCCAGGTTCTCATCCCACCCCTCTGGACTCCACCCAGTGCCCTCTGAGGGCCCCATGTGGCCCTCCCTGGGCCCTCCCCCAGACAGGTCTGGACTGGAGGCTCCTGCTTGAGGCTGCCTGCTTCCCTCCAGTAGCTGGGGGGGGAGGGGGTCTGCCCAGGTGGGAGTGGCCCACCTGTCTTCTCCCCTCCTGGGGGTTCCAGGTAGGAAGTCAGGGCTTGGTGTTTCTAGCAGGGATGAACTTGTCTCCCTATTTTACTTTTCCTGGGCTCA
>NW_006203430.1:8859046-8866327 GCF_000334495.1 Tupaia belangeri chinensis
GAATGAACTTGTCTCCCTATTTTACTTTGCCTGGGCTCACCCATGCCTTGGTGGGAGACTCACTGGGACAGCGCTGGGGGTGGGCTTGGTAGGGGTGGGGGGATCCCATCGGTTCTATGGAATTGACCTCCCTTGAGGCAGTGGAAAGGGAGCAGAGCTAAGCTTGTGGAAACAGCTCCAGGCTTTTTCCGAATCCCACCCCACCCCTTAAGCTCCACCCTTAAAAGAGCTCCAGTCTCCAGCCCCCCTGCAGATTGGAAATGGAAAAAAAAGTTGTTTTGAAAATGTCCTCCCCTCTCCCTCTCCCTATCTGCACTGGCCTCTCCCAGTGGTGACTGGACAGCACATTCTGGTGGGGCCTGCCTGCCCCTCATAACTCGAGACAGAAATTGGGACACCTGCATGACAGGCCACCTGGTGAAGGTACACCGGCTGGCTCATAGCTAGGGACTACCCTCCTATACAAAGTGGAGGGGCTCTAGACACTGCAGGGCCAGGTGAGGTCACTCAGAGAAGTGGGCTCCCACTTCTGGGTCATGGATCCAGCCAGCGGTAATTCCAGCAATCCCTTTGCTGTACTCAGATCAGCGCAGCCTCCTCCACCTGGCTGCTTCCTTTTCTTCCAAAAGGGGTACCCCACACCCCACCCCTAGTCCCATGAGAGTCAAAACCTACCCCCATCACCATGGGAGGGTGGAAAGCAGCTGCAGAAACCGTCCTCTTCCCTTACCCTCCACCTGCGGGACCCAGGCCAGCTGCCACTTCAGAACTGTAGAGGAGGGGATTTATCAAGTTTGACCCTCCAGAGACCTGGGCGGAGTGGGAACAGTCCCCTTCCTGCAGTGCTCTTCCAATCGGGGTAAGATTCCATTAGCAGGATGGCTTCACACACCTGGCACTTGACCTCTCCAGAGTCCCAGGTGGTGCCCACCCTCCTGGATGGGAAAAAGGAAGCTGGGTAGAGTTCGATGTCACCCCAGGGACAGTTAGCAGCAGCAGAAGAGGGCTCTGTGCTGCCTGTATCTCCAGCCTTTTGGAGGCTTCTCTGGGACTCAGGAGCCACAGGCTGTGGTAAGAGTGTTGCTGAGATCTGCAGGTCTATGGTGGAGCTTCTTAGTGGAAAGGGAAGCTGCCCTGGAAGGGGCCTCTCCTCCCCCACCCCCAGTGCAGATCCTGAGAACTTCCTCTGAGGAAGGCCCCCTGCCAGGGGCTGCTTACAGCTGGACCTGGGAAAGGGGAGATGGCCCCTCCCAGCCCTCCTCTTTCTGGGCTCTCCCCCATGGAGTGGTGTCGTGGGAGAGGGGGAGCTCTCTATCCTCACAGGCAGCCGGCTGTTTCCAGCTGTGTGGCCTGTGCGTGTGCATGTTTGTGCGTGCGCACGTGCATGTACACACGTCTGCAGCCTCAGATGTACTGATCTGTGCGCTCGAGAATTTGGGTTGAAGTTGAGCTGATGGACCATAGTTCTTGCCAGTTCTTGCCGTCCTTGTTTCCTTGGGCTTAGCCTGGGGCAGGGGGCACTGCAGGTATTAGGCCAGCAGGCTGGTAGCGGCTAACCTTTGCCTGTGATCAAGGGGCCTTGGACCTGGCTCTGGCTTCTATCCTCACGTGCACGTGAGTCTTAGCCTCTGCTTGCTGTTGGCTGTCCAGCCTCCTGCCCCCTACCTCCCCACCACCCACTGATGTGTCCAGCGGTGTGCCTGTGCCTGCCTGGCAAAGGGCCCGGCACCTTCTCCTGCAGGCTTTGCCTCTGGAGGGACCAGGGTGGTCCTGGATATCTGAGGTGAAGGGCATGCTTGATGGGGCAGTGAGGATAGGAAAGTCCTGGAGGCCGGGTTGTCTCATGCCTAGGGCAGAGCCAGATACCCCACCCCTCTACTCCCTGCTCCAGAGCCAGATGGGCTGTGTTTGGGATGACAAGAGAGTTGGGGAGTCAGACCAGGCAGGGCAGGAGAGAGGGTATCTATTTCTGGCTTAAGGTGGACTTGGGCCTTTTTCTGTCTCTCCTCTCAGCTGCCTTCCCCCACAGCCACCCCCACACCAGGCCCTAGGAGAAACAGGTAGCTTAGTGTGGCTCAAGGAGCACCTGCCCCTGTGCCCAAGGATGTGAGATTATAGCGCACATCTGGCAGAAATAAGAGCACAATCACCCGGCCCAGTGCAGCTAGCCCCAACTCAGGCTGACTGGTGGTGGGGGGCTGTACACCCACTTCCCTTCCCAGAGGGGCTTTCTTCATTTGTTCATTCATTCACCACACAGCAGGTCCCCATAGGGCCACTGGAAGACTCTGCTCCTGTCACCATGGAGCCCTGCTGGGGTTCAGATGGGCTTCCGCGTGAGGCAGGTGTGAGCTTTGTGATGAGAGGTGAAGATGAAAATGAGTGAAGGGAATAGCAGGTGGCAGTGGGGCAGGGGAAAGGACTGGAAGCCAGCTCTCAGCTGCCATGACCCACTGGCTGGGACAGTGAGCTGATCGCCCTCCGAGCCAGGGCCTTTCCACCTGCTGTGTCTCATCTGCTGGTCCTGCTCCGGCTGCCTCCTTGATCTCTCGGCCCTGCATCTGCTCTGTTATTTCTCTTGGTCTCTGCTGCTCTTTCCTTTCTGGGTCTGTCTCCTGCCCCTTTCCCTGTCAGCTCTCTGCCTTTCCTGTTCTTCCAATCACTCAGCTGGCCACCAGCTCCAGGAAACCCCCTCTTCCAACTTAGACTTTGGTGCCTACGCCAGCCACCCAGTGCTGGCCCCCACCTTGCTCAGCTGGGCAGGCTCTTAGCAGGGACACCAGGACTCCTGACTCACTAGGCACTGATCACACCTGGGTGCCACCCTTCCCTCTCCTGGAAATGGGCAGGGCCTGGCTGAGAGCTGGGATTGGGGCTGCCTGGGAGGGGAGGGGTAGAGGGCATGGGTCGGCCCCACCCTACCCCTACCTTTTCTACTGCTTTGTACTCTCCTTCTTCTGCTCAGAGGGCACCCCCTGGTGGCTGTAGGGTAGTCCTGGAAAATGCCCAGGCCCAGGACAGGGCTCCCCCCACCCCAGGCTCCTGCTGGTTCCTTATCTCCCCTCTCTGGTCATTCCTGTGGGCTTCACCTACTGGCCTCTCCTTGTTTCCTGCCTTCTTGACCTTGTTCCTGTTCTGGGCCCTTGTGGTCACCTCTGCTCATGGGGGGCCTTTCTCCAAATCTGAGCAAGTGCCTCCCACCCCAAGCATTCAGGTTTCTGTGAAGACATCAAGCCTTAGACCCTCTAATCTAGTGCATCCTCATCTGGAGGCCACACAGCCCATCTGGGCTGCTTAGAACTACCACAATGTAACCTCCTAGGGCACAGGCTTCTCTGGCTCAGGTCTTGGGAGGGCTACACCAGCTGATCAATGAGAGAGGAAGGGGTTCTGGTACCAAGAACCTGGCCGCACTAAGTAATGAAGGACGGGGCAGCTGCCTTCCAAGCTCAGCGTTAGCTGCCTTACGAGCCAATCCTGCTCAGCTCCTTCCTCAGATTCTCATTTAACCCACCACCCTGCAGAGCTGGTAACTGGCAGAGGTGGGGATTTTGCCCTAGGGCCAGGTGGGTGGGCACACATTCTATAGTGTCTGACACTGATACAGGCACCTGCTGACTTCACCTGAAGCAGGTGGGTGATTGGGCCTTGGGCCTGAACACCAAAGACTGCGTCTTTCCCTGTGACTGGCCCTGGCCCAGCGTCCTGTTGTGAAATGCCCATTGTCTGCTAAGGCTGAGGGGGAGGGGATAGCACAGTCTGAGATTGGACACCAGGAGGCTGTGGACAGAGTGTGTGGGGGGTGTCCTGCCCTCTCTTCCCCTCCCTCACTGGGCATGCCAGACACCTATGGCTCAGGGCTGGGCCAGAGCAGCCAGTGCTTATCTACTCATTGCTGGGGCAGCTCCATTTCCCTCTTGAACAGTGTATGCCTGGAGCTCCCAACTCAGGGTGCAGGACAAACAGACCATATGTTGGGCCAGACAGGAAGTCAGTGTCTAGAGGTAGCCACTGGGCCAGAGCCCTGCATAGATGGTATGTGCGTATGATGTGTGTGCCACCCCCAACCCCTACTCCTTTCCAGAGTGGAGGCGCTGAGGGAGGGGTCATCTACATGAGAAGTGGGCAGGTGGGCTACCTGTGGGACTCTCTGCACACTGCAGGCCCCATTCTCCACCCTTAGGACTGGAGAAGTACCTGGAGGTGCCAAATCTGCTTGTATATGTGCACATGTATACAGGTGGGGGCAGGGGACACACATATCCAGTGCATTCATGAGGAATAGGGACAAGCTTTGTATTGCATGAAGGTATGTACGATACCTAGTGTATGCACCTGGGTGAGTGTGTGTAGAGGAGATGGTGACATCCAATGTATGTATATACAGGCAGGTGAATATAGGGGTAGTATGTGGGTGACACCTAGTGTCTCCAAATTTGAGTGAGTGTACATGCATGCCTAGGTGCCAGAGACCAAGAGTACGTAGTACATGGGAATACATGTATGCAGTTGCATGTTGCTGTGAGTGTGAGCCCAGAGACTGGGGGGCTAATTTCTGGTGCAGAGTATCGTGTTCATTCCAGGGCATGAGCCTGAGTGGGCTGGTCAGGGTTGAATGATTTTGTCTGAAGATCCCAAAATAGCTTGAGTAGACAGAGCTCCCCTCCCCCAGCTGGGCTTGGGCCTCAATGGCCCTTTGTCTCTCTGAAGGCATCCCCGCCCCTGTGGGGGGCTCAGATACTGACTGGGGCTGGGCAGGGCCAGGCTGCTTGTTGGGATCCCCTTCTTTTTGGCCCAGCCTTGTGTACCCTAATCCTCATCCCATGTTGGCCTGGGCAAATGAGGCCTCTCTCCCACCCCCTGTGAGTATGCAAAAGGTCATCTTGTTCGGGACCCCTTTGCAGGCAGATCGCAGGGTCTCTGCGTGGGGGAGGCAAACTTCCCAGGCAGTGTTTGAGGCCCCCCCATGCTACTCAGGCCCACCCTTGCAGAGCCCACCCATGACATCCCATAACTCCAGATGTCAGCCACAGACGGTGCCACTGTGAGGGCCTGTGGCCTGGTGGCATCGCTTGGAGTTTGATCCCTGGCACTATCTTTGGGGCCCTCTCTAAGCTGAGCAGTGAGATATAGGAAATTGTGAGTGACCTGCCCTGTGCTCTTCATAGGAAGTCCTTGTCGCTAGGCTTTCTTGGCTCTGGGCCAAGTTCTGCCCAGGGGAGATAAAAGTCAGACCCTGCCCTGGGCATGCATGGAGCCAACACAGCTCAGATGCTATCAGAGTAGTGTGGGCAATGCCAAGGTCCAGTGGGGTGGAGTGGTCCAGGCAAGGACTTCCCTGTGGGTGAGGGTAGCCAGGGAAAGGGGTCTCCATGTGCTTTGTTGGATTGCTGCTCTGGATTCCCAGAGGAGTGGCTAGGGTAGAGGACACCCTTTATTTTGGATTTTCCTGCAAGGTTTCATTAAAACAACAGGTTCTAGGGCCTATAACATGGCTGATGGGGCTGGGGGAACTCCAAATTGATATGCTGCTAGTGGTCTGTCTGGACAGAAGGGAGTCAGAGAGGCAACTGGCAGAACAGGGTGCTGACAGGCAAGTGTCTGCCCCTGACCGAGGTGGGACTGGTGGTATTTGGGAGGAGGAAGGTGGGGCAGGGGCTGGTTCTTGGAGGAGTTCATCTGATCAGGAGGGAGTAAGCAGGGTGGGGGTTCCAAAGCTGCTAGATACCTGGAGGGGTGGGGGGCATTTGGGAGGGTGCAATAAGCAGAGTCAGGGAGCCCTGGAAAAGGCTCCTTCCAGGGCCAGGGCACAGTAGCCCCACAGATCTTGGATGAGGGGAGAACTCCAGAGAAGTGGGTGTGGTTAGTGTTTCTTTCCCAAGATAGAGGCCCGAGAGTGACCACGGGGTGGCACTGGTGGCCTCTGCAGTAGAGGTTTGGCTGAAAGAAGGGCCTGCTGACTGCTGAGTGTGTGAGACTGTGTAGGTGTGAGTGTATGGGTCAGTGTGGGTCTGTCATGAGTGCAACTTGTGATAGAGTGAGTGTTAAACTAGGTGTGACTGTATGGTAAATGTGTTTCCAGCTGGGGTAGAGAATTGGTCTGTTAGTGGTTGTGAGGGTCTCAGGATCCTGGAAAGGTGAGACCTGGCTAGTAGAAGACCCTCTTATTTGAGGGCCATGCTTCCCATGGGGGAGAAAAGGTTGGCCAGTTCAGCTCCAGGCTGGGCAGGTAGCAGAGGTCATTACAGGTGCATAGGAGAGCATGTGACCAGATCCAGGGTGGAAGGGTCTGGTGTGGAGGGTGGAGTTGTGGGCACCCACGGGTCTTCCCCCAAGAACTGTGCAGGATGGAGAGGTGTGCAGAAGAGTGAAGGTGTTGATCATGAGGATGGTCACCTGTAAGATCCTGCCTGCAGAGGGTGGATGTGCCTGGTGGGAATGGCATAGGTCTGGGCTTGATGGGAACCTTCTTGAGTTTGCAGGGAGCTGGAGGCCTGATGTATCTGGGCAGGGGCCAGGGAAAGGGGCAGCCTCAGTGGGACGTAGTAGAGACATCTGACTACTACCCTGGCAGGGGTCCTAAGGCAGGCTGTGTCCCCAACCCCTACCGGCCTCACTGTGATGTCGCAGCCCCAGTGTTTCCTGAGATACCTCTGGGGGGCGCCCCAGACTTGCAGGACCACACCCGGAGTCCCGTCTGCTATTTGCATAAGGGCTTATTTGCATAGGGCTCATTTGCATGTTCGTTCTGCCGGCCGGGGAATTGGGACTTCGCGGGTGGTTTGAGGTTTGTCAATTTCTTGGGGAGGTGTGGGCAAGGCAATTCCTGAGCCCATCATTTCACTCCCACCCTCCAGCTTGCAACGCACCTCCCCCTCTACTGTCAGCAGGTGTGGCCAGCAGGAGCAGAAACGCACGACGACATGCACACATGGTGACATATACACCCAAGCACATCCAGACCTAAGCCCAGAACCCGGCCCTTCTGGCAGGCTTGAGTACCCCGCAGCGACTCAGATAAACCTCACTGCACAGCCGGGCTTTAGCCCAACCTGCAAAGGGTGAAAGGGGAGGGGAAGGGACCCGCCCAACGCCTCCTCCCTTCAAGCCCCAGTCGTCTGCCCCCGCCTCAGTTCCTACCTCCTTTCAACCTAACCCACCCACTCCCCGCCCACCACCTGCCTCCAGTTCAGCCCCTATTCCTTTCCCAACCTCCTACTCCAGCGACGACCCTTTGCTTTCCACTCGGCGCCCGGCCCAGCCCCAGGTCCTACCCGCCCG
>NW_006203430.1:8867328-8867759 GCF_000334495.1 Tupaia belangeri chinensis
CCCTGCCCCCTCCCCCCCCCCCCCGCCCCATCCCCAGCCAGCCTCTACCCCTTTTCCAGCCCCAGCCCCTGCCCCCCCTGCCCCTGTGTTCCCTTTTGTGCCGGTGCTCTCCGATCCTCATCCGCCGATCCTCTCTGTTCCTGGAGCTGCGACTCCCTGCAGACGCCGGGGTCCCCGGAGGCATCTTCCTTTGTCTCTGCTCCCTGCCCTCCCTCCACGGCGCCCCTCGCCCCTCACTCACCACCTCTCACTCACCGCCTCAGCCCCGGCGAGGGCGAGGGGAGCTGGCGCGGCGCGCCCAGAGGCGGGAGCGGAGACGCGCCCTCCGCGGGGCGGCTCTTTATTCTCCCTCCTGACGCGCGGTCGCCCCTCCTGCTCGCTGCCATCGCCGCTCCCCCCTCCGCCTGGGCCTGGAGCAGCCCAGACCTCGG
>NW_006203430.1:8867785-8869683 GCF_000334495.1 Tupaia belangeri chinensis
CGCCACCGCGGCAGGGGCCGCCAGTACTCCGTGGACCTGCCACTCCAGCCAGCTCAGCGCACAGCTCTCAGGGGTACCGGGAAGACAGCACAGCCTACGCCGGTGGAAAGCTGCTGGGTGGGCCCAGATGGGTTGTGGACAGCAGGGGTGGCCGCTGGCTCTCAGTCCCTCCTTCGCCTGCTTCTGAGATCAAATTTGGGATTTCTACTTCAGGAGATTTCTACACACCAACCCCCTTCATTAACCTGGAGGGCTGGGGAGAGGTCCTGGCACCCAGCATGCTGTGACTGGGGCTGAACTTTGAGAACACAGCTGTTGTCTGCTACCCAAGGGGTAACAGAATGGGGGGAGTAGCCCCGAAGAGGCCTAAAGGCACTCCGTGAGGATTTCCCCACGCCCCAAGAGGGGGGGGCTAAGGACTCTGGGCCATGCCTCCACTGCCACTGGAGCGGGACCCCCGGCAGCAGCCTGGTGTCTCCTTGCTGGTGCGCTACTTCATGATCCCCTGCAACGTCTGCCTGATCCTGCTGGCCACATCCACACTTGGCTTTGCGGTGCTGCTTTTCCTCAACAACTGTACGTGGCCGCTGGGGATGGCCACTCCCGGTTAGGCCCAAGTGGCCCTGCTTCTGTCAGCCAAACCCCCCATCTCAGCTGCCAAGGGTTAGACGGCAGGCAGGGTCACATGATATGGCTCAGATGGGCTATCTGCATCTTCTGGGGACAGAATGGGTCTCTGCAGGGCCTCTGAGCCCTATCCTTGAGCTGTTGGTGGAGCTGATCCTCCTGAATTACAGAAACAACTTTTTGTGGAATTTTGGGAAGGTAGCAGGCAGCTGATGCTACTGGGAATGGAGCAGTGGGAGTAGGGCTAGGGTCTGGAGCTGGATTCACCTCGAGAAGCAGGTGGTAACTTGCACCCCTGCTGCTGGGCCCCCCAAACAAGTGTCTGGCATGACCATGTAGCTAGGGGCAGAGAAAACCAGAACATCTGCTTTTGTCCACTCTAAAACCTCAGCCAGTCAGTGGGGGTCAGAGCTGAACACCTCAGTTTCCCTGCCTCCCCAGCCTGGGTCTCTGTAACTGGGGCTGGGGAAGAAGTGTGCTGGGCACACCTCCAGGCTGGATAAAGGGGTGGGCTGTGGAAGGACCTGCTCAGAGAGAACTGACTTGGAGATTTATTGTTTTCCAGACAAACCTGGGACCCACTTCACACCAGCCCCTCCGACGCCTCCTGATGGTGAGTGGGGCTACAGGGGTGATCAGCTGAGCCTGGGGGTGCCCAGATGTACAGTGGCACTGTTAGGGCTAGCGGCTATTTTGGGGTGTGCACACCAGATGTGTTAGGTGTGTCTGGAGGAGGGAGGAAGCTGGACAAGGGACCCTGGGTCCTTCCTGAGGAGTTCTTCATGGTGGGCATCAGGAAAGTTTGGGGTCCAGGGTCTCAGGACTTGCCCTTCTTGGCTGCCGGCCAGTGCACCGACTAACTTCTCTGGGCCTCAGCCTCAGTGTTGGGAAATCCTGGAACCTACAAGTTGAGAGATGATGTCAGACAATGCATGTGGCAGGAGGAGGTCTTGGGAACTGGAGGCAGTGGAATCAGTCTGGTGGGGGGGGCCTTCCTTTCCTTTGTCCTTCTCTTCCTCTGATCAGAAGCGGGTGGGGTTGGACAGAGGCTGGAGGCGATATAAGCTCAGGAGAGACCCAGCTGGGGGAGGGCCTCAGCAAGACCAGCGACAGCTGTCTGGGGAGGGGCCTGGAGGGCCTCAGGTCTGTGGGGTGGGAAAGGCATGAGTGATGGGGGGCTGACCTTTTTGACCTGCTTTGTGGGATGGGACCCACCTCCCGGAGGGGCTGCTGGTGTGTGGGCTGCTATAATTAAGCTAATGTGAGGGAAA
>NW_006203430.1:8869810-8884428 GCF_000334495.1 Tupaia belangeri chinensis
AGCTATTAGTGCTGCAGGGGGCGAGAGCAGCGGTGGCCCGTGGCCCCCTTCATGAGCCTATATCCTCTCCAGCAGGTGGGATAGGAGCTCCAGGCTCCAGTTGCATCGCTGGGTCCCCTGCTAGTCTGGATCCCCAGAACTTTCATATCCAGGACAGCCTATACATGGAACAAGGCCGTGGGTCTTGTTCTGGGGACAGGATCCTTGGTCTCGTAGTTGGTCTGGATCACTTTGTGGGTCTCGAGAGTAGGGCATAATAGCCTGAGGAGGTGGCCTGGTGCTGGCAGGGCAGGATCCATCTCTGCCCGTAGTCTGCCCTGTGCTGGAGCATGAGGGCAGGGGTGAGGCAGACTGGGTCCTAGCAATGGTGAATGTTTTCCTTGGAAGTGGAGATTTTCCCCAGAAGGAGGGAACTCGGGCACCCAGGAACAGGAATCTCATGGGTGTGAGCTTGAGGGGACCTCTCCCATCTTCCCTCAGATTGGGGTTATCTGTAGTTAGCCGGCTTTCCTTCTGGAGCTGCACACAGAGCTAGTGAGCTGGCAGTGTGCTCCTGGGGCAGCATCAGGGTTGGGGCCAAGAGCTGGCAGTAGAAATGGGAGATGGTGGCTATGGGGGTCACCTGTCCTACCCCTGGACTCTGGCCCTCCAACCTCTGTCTGTTGGCTCCCATCCTTGGCCCCCAACAGCAGTGTCCCCTCTTAGGCCCTGCCTTGATCGTAGGGAGGAAAGATCCATCTGCATGGCCAAGGTGAGCGAGGCCAGAGTGGTCTTACAGGGGGAAGGTGGCCTGTGGCCTCCAAGGGGCTTCAGCCAAGGGAGGGGGGTTTGCTGTCACAGGTCAGGGTAGTGTGGTACCACTGAGAGGCCCAGAGCGACGGGGACCCGTGAACAGGTAAGCAACCTGCTCAACTCAGATGACTGACTCCCTGCTAGCAGCCCTGGGATTTGGGATGAGGGTGCAACTCACATGAGTCCCCACATCCTGCAAGAGGGCTCAAGCCTTCCCAGTGGGATGGATAGAGGGAGATGTGGTCTGTGTTAGGGACTGTTTCCATAGCTGTGGGAAAGAGGCCTAGAGTTGCCATCTGGATTTAAACATTGGACTCAGGTGGGAAGAACCCTCCCCTCCCTCAATATCCTCAGCCCCCTTTCCTGAAGCCCAGAAAGCTGGTGAGCATCTCCTTTCCTTTATAATCGCACAGCTGAACATGTGGGTCCCTCATCCACACCCCATTCCACTACACACGCACAGAGCCGTACCCCACGGCCATCATCACACAAGCATCATTCCTCTCCGTCCCTCCCAAGCATTCATACCACACACTGTGGCCACAGGCAAGGCTGGGACATCCACTCCTTCCCCCACCCACCCGAGCCCAGGAGAGGAGTTAAATATACTCACTCCAACGGGCAGCTATAAAAAGCCAATGCCGCCTCCAGCTTTGCGTATTGCAAGAGGACCTCAGGCATGCAGCAAGAGAGATTGTGCAGGGTAGCCAAGTGGCCCGAGAGAGGCTCCCACAAAAGGATAAGCCAGGGCAGACATGACAGGGCCCTGCTGGTGACCTATCGAGATCACACGGCTCATGGGTGCCTGGGTTTATGAGGTACATTATGGGCAGTGACCAGGAGCATAGGCCAGGGTCTGGGCCCAGCTCTGCCATTTATTATCAGTGTGACCGTCAGGTGAACTCACCTGTGCTTCAGCTTCCTTCTTACCAAGTGGGCTTGAGGAGGAATATCGTGTGATGCTGTAGAAGTGGTCACTTATGAACACAACAATGTAATGACATGACTATACAATGAAAACTTCCTATGTGTAAGCGTGCACGTGCATATGCATGTATGTGCACATACATAAATTTGTATGTGCAGTCAGTACGTGTACTTGTGTACTTGTCTGTACAAGTAGTGTCTGTGCTTATACCTTTTTTTTTTTTTTTTTTTTTAATTTTGCTATAGGACACATGTGCTTGCCAGGGAGAGAGACAGACAGAGCAAAAATGAGAAAGCACCCCACAGCGGGGATGGCTAGGTGGCAGTCCCTTCTCTATTCTCCTCTCAGGATTTCAGACATGGATGCACACACACCTAATGTGTTTTTCAAGCCACCAGGTCTGGAACTTGAACAGCACAATTGGCCATGTAGGATCCAGCTGCCTTAAGCACCATGCCATTGGCTGGCCGCTTATATTCAATTAAGAGACCCATCTTGTGTCTCTGTGATCTCCTAGTCCCGTGAGGAAGGCAGGTGCTTCAACAGGCATCAATAGGGTATATGGGAGTACCTCTTCATGGGACCTAACGGCTTAAGCATGGTGGTGGTATATGTGTTTGTGTGTGTGGGGGGGGGCTGTTGACTTCTTGGAGGTGGTGATTCCAGAACTGAATCTTGAGAAGTTATTTCAGCCTGGAATAGAAGTAGGAACCAGCACTAGGTGCTCTAAACCTTGGCTTTGCCACATGGTACCATCGAGTGCTACAGGTGCCCTGGCAGCTAGATCTATCCCTATTCCACAGTCAGGAGACGTCCTAATTGAAACAGACTTGCCCAGGCCATGGGGCCTGGACCTGGACCTGCCCACCACAGTGACAAGGGAACCAGTGGTTGAGCCTCAACCCAAATGATGTCCCAGGGGCACCCTGGGTCTCTAAAATGCCCTTGACCGAATCAGCCCAGTAGTTAGTCCCTTGCAGTCTTCTCTGCAGCTTCCTGCACTGTGGTCTGCACTCCATGCACCTGGCAGAATGCCCTAGTCTTGTTCATCATGGGTTAGTTGCCATCATCACTACCTTCCTCCCCAGGTTTCTATCTTGGGGGGGACACAACAGAACCTCAGGCTGGGCTTGTGAAGGACTGTGCAGGTCTTAAGGCCAACAGCTGGGGGAAGATGCTGGCTGTTGGGAAACAGGTGTCCTTGGAGACAGGGCAACCAGAGGGAGAGAGATGGCTAAGCTAGGGGAGCACAGACATGCAGCAACCAGCATAGACCAGGTCATTGACCATGGAGTTGGGACTCTGGGGGGAACCCTGGTCAGCAGATCCTGCCGAAGCCCAAGAGAGCAGCCAACTGGGCATTAGCAAGTGTGTTGGTTTTAGACTGGGAGTCCTTGAGCAAGAGAGGGCCATATTGGGGAGAGAGGTGCTGAGGGGAGGGAGGAAGGGAAATGGGAGGAGAGTAAAAGCCAATGCTGGCCATAGTTTGAGTTGCGTGAGTCAGGACAGAGGGGAGACTGATGGTAATGACAATTCTTATTACTGTACCTGCGGTAGCATACGCATCACATAGTGCTGTGTGCAAAGTCCTCTGAGCTTTGCAGGTGTTGGCCCTTTGACTCCACAATCCTAGAAAGTAGGTCATTTGTCCTCATTCACAGGAAGAGATACTGAGGCACAGGGAGGTGGTAACATGCCCACAGTCACATGAGGGAATGAATGCGGGGCTGGGGGCAGCCTGGCTCCAGGAACTGAGAGAGGAAAAGAGCTGAAGGGAAGGGAAGGGGCACAGGCAGTGGGCAAGGAGGACCGGGTCTGCTGGGGACGGGGCACATGGGTGGGTTGTAGGGATGACATACCGAGCCCCTATTCACTCAGCATTCTCTGGAGGGGGCGGAGACACCCAGACAGACATGCCAGAGCCTGGGGTAGGCTGTTGCCATAGCAACACCTGGCTCGAGCTCTTTGAGCACCCTGCCCTCCTTGGAGATGGTGAAGGGAGATGCTTCCTCCTGCCTCGTTTCCCTGAATCTGCGGGGAGGCAATGGGTAGCTGCCTCTCCCCACCCCCCATGACTTATTAATGATAATTGGACCCAATTAAACATTTATTAGATTCAGACAGCTGCGGCCTCTGATGGGCCTGCCCCGCCCTTGATGTGCTGTCCCTGGTGGGGGTCCTAAGCTGGAGTCCCTGTGTAGGCTCCCACCTGGGTGCAGGGTGGGGCAGTGGTAGGATCATTGTGTAGGCTCCCACCTGCCCCTTGCCCCTTGCCCCAGTGTGGTGCTCAGGAGGGGCTGCTGCAGAGGCTGTCCCTAATGACTCTGGGTCCATGTGCCTTCATTTGTACACTTTTCTGGCCATCTCCAGGGTCTGTTGTAGAGGGTTAGTGACAAGATGTATGCCAGGCATTAGGTTCCTTTCAGTCTGCGGCATGAACTAAACCTTTAAAAGAGTAAAATGACAAGCACAGTTCCTGTGTTCGGCTTCCCCAAAGTCACTGTGACAAGTTAGACTAAGGCTGGGCAGACATGGGAGGCAGAGAAGGCCAGCAGCCTCAGGGAAAGCCCCCTCAGGAGAGCTGCAGAGGGGTGTAGAACTCGGGCAGGCTGGCTGTGGGAGCTGTGAAGGTGAAGACGGGAAGGGGCCAGAGAAGACTGAGTTTGGGGAGAAGAGAAGAGACAGCAGGCAGGCACTCTTGGAGTGTCCATCTGGAGCAGCTCCCAGAAGGGGTCCCCTACAACTTGAGCTTTATGGGATCAGCTCCAATGCTGATGTGGAGGTGCAGAACTGAGCACTGATTGCTTGTGACTGAGTTGGCCTGGGGGAGCCCATCCTGTCATGTGTCAAGGGGTCCACTGAGGTGGGTTTGGAGTAAAGGCCCAGAGGCTTTTCGGTGGGAGAGGCTTCTCGTCGGTGGGGCTCTGGGGGGAGGGGCAGCAAGCTAAGTGCACAGGCAGTGTTGGGCACACACGTGGCCATGTGTAAGCATGGACGTATGTGGATGTGTCTGGGGGAGCTTTAGTAAAAGAAGGTGTGTGTTGCAAGGTCCTCGGGTGTGTGGATGTTGGAGGCTCCCACAAAAGGATAAGCCAGGGCAGACATGACAGGGCCCTGCTGGTGACCTATCGAGATCACACGGCTCATGGGTGCCTGGGTTTATGAGGTACATTATGGGCAGTGACCAGGAGCATAGGCCAGGGTCTGGGCCCAGCTCTGCCATTTATTATCAGTGTGACCGTCAGGTGAACTCACCTGTGCTTCAGCTTCCTTCTTACCAAGTGGGCTTGAGGAGGAATATCGTGTGATGCTGTAGAAGTGGTCACTTATGAACACAACAATGTAATGACATGACTATACAATGAAAACTTCCTATGTGTAAGCGTGCACGTGCATATGCATGTATGTGCACATACATAAATTTGTATGTGCAGTCAGTACGTGTACTTGTGTACTTGTCTGTACAAGTAGTGTCTGTGCTTATACTTTTTTAATTTTGCTATAGGACACATGTGCTTGCCAGGGAGAGAGACAGACAGAGCAAAAATGAGAAAGCACCCCACAGCGGGGATGGCTAGGTGGCAGTCCCTTCTCTATTCTCCTCTCAGGATTTCAGACATGGATGCACACACACCTAATGTGTTTTTCAAGCCACCAGGTCTGGAACTTGAACAGCACAATTGGCCATGTAGGATCCAGCTGCCTTAAGCACCATGCCATTGGCTGGCCGCTTATATTCAATTAAGAGACCCATCTTGTGTCTCTGTGATCTCCTAGTCCCGTGAGGAAGGCAGGTGCTTCAACAGGCATCAATAGGGTATATGGGAGTACCTCTTCATGGGACCTAACGGCTTAAGCATGGTGGTGGTATATGTGTTTGTGTGTGTGTGGGGGGGGGCTGTTGACTTCTTGGAGGTGGTGATTCCAGAACTGAATCTTGAGAAGTTATTTCAGCCTGGAATAGAAGTAGGAACCAGCACTAGGTGCTCTAAACCTTGGCTTTGCCACATGGTACCATCGAGTGCTACAGGTGCCCTGGCAGCTAGATCTATCCCTATTCCACAGTCAGGAGACGTCCTAATTGAAACAGACTTGCCAAGGCCATGGGGCCTGGACCTGGACCTGCCCACCACAGTGACAAGGGAACCAGTGGTTGAGCCTCAACCCAAATGATGTCCCAGGGGCACCCTGGGTCTCTAAAATGCCCTTGACCGAATCAGCCCAGTAGTTAGTCCCTTGCAGTCTTCTCTGCAGCTTCCTGCACTGTGGTCTGCACTCCATGCACCTGGCAGAATGCCCTAGTCTTGTTCATCATGGGTTAGTTGCCATCATCACTACCTTCCTCCCCAGGTTTCTATCTTGGGGGGGACACAACAGAACCTCAGGCTGGGCTTGTGAAGGACTGTGCAGGTCTTAAGGCCAACAGCTGGGGGAAGATGCTGGCTGTTGGGAAACAGGTGTCCTTGGAGACAGGGCAACCAGAGGGAGAGAGATGGCTAAGCTAGGGGAGCACAGACATGCAGCAACCAGCATAGACCAGGTCATTGACCATGGAGTTGGGACTCTGGGGGGAACCCTGGTCAGCAGATCCTGCCGAAGCCCAAGAGAGCAGCCAACTGGGCATTAGCAAGTGTGTTGGTTTTAGACTGGGAGTCCTTGAGCAAGAGAGGGCCATATTGGGGAGAGAGGTGCTGAGGGGAGGGAGGAAGGGAAATGGGAGGAGAGTAAAAGCCAATGCTGGCCATAGTTTGAGTTGCGTGAGTCAGGACAGAGGGGAGACTGATGGTAATGACAATTCTTATTACTGTACCTGCGGTAGCATACGCATCACATAGTGCTGTGTGCAAAGTCCTCTGAGCTTTGCAGGTGTTGGCCCTTTGACTCCACAATCCTAGAAAGTAGGTCATTTGTCCTCATTCACAGGAAGAGATACTGAGGCACAGGGAGGTGGTAACATGCCCACAGTCACATGAGGGAATGAATGCGGGGCTGGGGGCAGCCTGGCTCCAGGAACTGAGAGAGGAAAAGAGCTGAAGGGAAGGGAAGGGGCACAGGCAGTGGGCAAGGAGGACCGGGTCTGCTGGGGACGGGGCACATGGGTGGGTTGTAGGGATGACATACCGAGCCCCTATTCACTCAGCATTCTCTGGAGGGGGCGGAGACACCCAGACAGACATGCCAGAGCCTGGGGTAGGCTGTTGCCATAGCAACACCTGGCTCGAGCTCTTTGAGCACCCTGCCCTCCTTGGAGATGGTGAAGGGAGATGCTTCCTCCTGCCTCGTTTCCCTGAATCTGCGGGGAGGCAATGGGTAGCTGCCTCTCCCCACCCCCCATGACTTATTAATGATAATTGGACCCAATTAAACATTTATTAGATTCAGACAGCTGCGGCCTCTGATGGGCCTGCCCCGCCCTTGATGTGCTGTCCCTGGTGGGGGTCCTAAGCTGGAGTCCCTGTGTAGGCTCCCACCTGGGTGCAGGGTGGGGCAGTGGTAGGATCATTGTGTAGGCTCCCACCTGCCCCTTGCCCCTTGCCCCAGTGTGGTGCTCAGGAGGGGCTGCTGCAGAGGCTGTCCCTAATGACTCTGGGTCCATGTGCCTTCATTTGTACACTTTTCTGGCCATCTCCAGGGTCTGTTGTAGAGGGTTAGTGACAAGATGTATGCCAGGCATTAGGTTCCTTTCAGTCTGCGGCATGAACTAAACCTTTAAAAGAGTAAAATGACAAGCACAGTTCCTGTGTTCGGCTTCCCCAAAGTCACTGTGACAAGTTAGACTAAGGCTGGGCAGACATGGGAGGCAGAGAAGGCCAGCAGCCTCAGGGAAAGCCCCCTCAGGAGAGCTGCAGAGGGGTGTAGAACTCGGGCAGGCTGGCTGTGGGAGCTGTGAAGGTGAAGACGGGAAGGGGCCAGAGAAGACTGAGTTTGGGGAGAAGAGAAGAGACAGCAGGCAGGCACTCTTGGAGTGTCCATCTGGAGCAGCTCCCAGAAGGGGTCCCCTACAACTTGAGCTTTATGGGATCAGCTCCAATGCTGATGTGGAGGTGCAGAACTGAGCACTGATTGCTTGTGACTGAGTTGGCCTGGGGGAGCCCATCCTGTCATGTGTCAAGGGGTCCACTGAGGTGGGTTTGGAGTAAAGGCCCAGAGGCTTTTCGGTGGGAGAGGCTTCTCGTCGGTGGGGCTCTGGGGGGAGGGGCAGCAAGCTAAGTGCACAGGCAGTGTTGGGCACACACGTGGCCATGTGTAAGCATGGACGTATGTGGATGTGTCTGGGGGAGCTTTAGTAAAAGAAGGTGTGTGTTGCAAGGTCCTCGGGTGTGTGGATGTTGGAATGGGAACCCTGGCAGCTGGCGAGCTGGCTCTGACCCCCCTTCTTACATCCCACCTTCAGCATGTCGAGGGATGCTGTGTGGCTTCGGTGCTGTATGTGAGCCAAGTGCAGAGGGGCCAGGCCGGGCCTCCTGCGTGTGCAAGAAGAACGCCTGCCCCAATGTGGTAGCCCCTGTGTGCGGCTCAGATGCCTCCACGTACAGCAACGAGTGCGAGCTGCAGCGTGCACAGTGCAGCCAGCAGCGGCGCATCCGCCTGCTTAGCCGTGGGCCCTGCGGTGAGTGCTAGGGCTGGTGGGTGGGGAGACAGGAGGAGCAGCCAGTGTGACCCCACCTTACCCTGCCCACAGGGTCGCGGGACCCCTGCTCCAACGTGACCTGCAGTTTCGGCAGCACCTGTGCACGCTCTGCCGATGGGCAGTCAGCCTCGTGCTTGTGTCCTGCTACCTGCCGGGAGGCCCCTGAGAGCACTGTGTGCGGCAGCGATGGTTCCGACTACCCTAGCGAATGCGAGCTCCTGCGCCACGCCTGCGCCCGCCAGGAGAACATCTTCAAGAAGTTTGATGGCCCCTGTGGTGAGCACTGCCTGGCACGCCCAGCTCAACCTGTGTGTGTGTGTGTTATGTGTGTGTGTGTGTGTGTGTGTGTGTGCATGTGCATGTAGGCATGTAAGAGTGCTCTGATTCTACTCTTCTCACCCCAGACCCCTGCCAGAGTGCTATCACTGACATGAGCCGGGGCTGCCGTGTGAACCCACGCACACGGCGCCTGGAGATCCTCCTGTCACCAGAGAGCTGCCCTTCCCAGAAGGACCCTGTGTGCGGGGACGATGGGGTCACCTATGAAAACGATTGCATTATGGGACGTACAGGGGCCACCCGTGGCCTCCTTCTCCAGAAAGTGCGCTCTGGCCAGTGCCAGCCTCGAGGTGGGCAGCTCCCCAGATTGTCTGGCCCTGTCACTTTGTGACCCAGGAGGACCCCCCCCTTCCCCTGTGCACTGCCTGTCACCACCACTCTCCCAGATCCACACTTACTCCTTTGTGCCATGGGTCCTACACACCTGGTGGGGGGCTAGTTTGGCGCTCTGGCCTCTCAATTCACCCCTGCCCCCCAGACCAGTGTCCGGAGGCGTGCCGGTTCAATGCTGTGTGCCTGTCCCGCCGTGGCCGCCCCCGTTGCTCCTGTGACCGTGTCACATGCGATGGGGCTTACAGGCCTGTGTGTGCCCAGGATGGGCACACATATGACAACGACTGTTGGCGCCAGCAAGCTGAGTGTCGGCAGCAGCGTGCCATTCCTGCCAAGCACCAGGGCCCATGTGGTGAGCACCCTTCGGTGGGATCCAGGCAGGGAGCAGTCCCTGCCTTGTTATCACATGTCATCTTCATTCCTTGTCATGCTCCTTCTGGGATCCTGGGCCAGGGCTGGTCACTCTGAGAAGGCTCTGGGGTGGATGGAGGCTGTGAGGAGGTTTCCTGGGACACTCGGGTACAGGGTGGGGAAGAGGTGGGCTCCCACCTACACCTGGCCCCTGTGAGTTCTCTGGTCTGTCCTCCCCTCTGTCTAGACTGTGCCAGGTGGACAAGGGTGACCATGACATTAGGAGTCGTACACTTGTGGGTTACGTGCAGCCTCTAGATAGCCCCCTCAGAGGCAGATTCTCAGCCACGATTTAAGGGACTGGTGGAAGGCAAGGACGTCTGAGTGGTGACTGGTGTGTCCTGTGTGGACTAGGGCCACTGTGACTCTGCTGTCTCTGTGTCTTTCTTGGCCGGTTGGTCTGTCTGTCTTTCTGGTCTTTTTTTCTGCGTCTGTCTGTCTCTTTTCTTCTGTCCTTCCTTCCCTCTCGGCTCCGCCTCTTGTGTCTTCCAGCCTGACCTGCTGGCAGGATGAGGTGCCGCGCCTGCCCGCCAGGATCCTGCAGCCTGAGGTCTGCCCCTGGTGTGGCGGGGGGGTGGCTCGCTGCTGCCTGGCCGTGTGGTCCTCAGAGCAAGTGGACAGACACCTCCTCCCCTGTGCAGCCCTGGGTGACTCTAGGGGGGCAGACTCCTCCCACCCATGGAGAAAGCCTTACCTGACCATGTACAGGTGCCCCAGGGCTGCTGGTGGTCAGGGGTCAGTGGCCTTGGTATCCCTCCCACAGCCTACTGTGGGACGTCAGGAAGCTCCTGTCCCTTGGGAGCAGCCCCACTCCACATTCTTGCAGGGACTGGGGCCGTTTGAGTCTGTGTCCCTGTCCACATCTGTCGTGTGTCTGTCCCTTTCTCTGCTGTGTCCTGTGCATCTGGCCCTTCTCCCCGTCCACTCTTCCTCCACCATCCCCACCCTGGGAGAGGGACAGCTGCGTGGGGCTAGTGGCTTTGCCCACAGCTAAGCAGAGCATGTCGGCCTGCTGAGTGTTCATGTCCTCCCCAGACCAGGCCCCATCTCCCTGCCGCGGGGTGCAGTGCACCTTGGGGGCGACGTGTGCAGTGAAGAATGGGGAAGCTGTGTGTGAGTGCCAGCAGGTATGCACCGGTGTCTACGATCCTGTGTGTGGCAGCGACGGGGTCACATATGGCAGCGTGTGCGAGCTGGAGGCCACAGCCTGCACCCTTGGGCGGGAGATCCGAGTGGCACGCAGAGGACCCTGTGGTCAGTGGTGGGCAAGTGGGTCTGGCGGGGGGTGGGGTGGGGCTCCTGGTTGCTGTGGTGACAGAGGCTCCTCCCCAGACCGCTGTGGGCAATGCCGCTTTGGAGCCCTGTGCGAAGCTGAAACCGGGCGCTGTGTGTGTCCCTCTGAATGTGTGGCCTCAGCCCAACCTGTGTGTGGTTCCGATGGCCACACATATGCCAGTGAGTGCGAACTGCACGTCCACGCCTGCACACACCAGATCAGCCTGCACGTGGCTTCAGTTGGACACTGCCGTGAGTGATTCCATAGGGGCCAAGGGGGGTGGGGCCCCCTGTCTCCCCCAGGCGGAGTCTGCAACCCCTGCCTGGCTCTGTCTTCTACAGAGACCTGTGGAGACACAGTGTGTGCCTTTGGGGCTGTATGTTCAGCGGGGCAGTGTGTGTGTCCGCGGTGTGAGCATCCCCCACCCGGCCCCGTGTGTGGTAGTGATGGTGTCACCTACCGCAGTACATGTGAGCTACAGGAAGCTGCCTGCCAGCAGCAGATGCAAATCGAGGAGGTCCGGGCAGGACCATGTGAGCAAGGTAGGTTCGGGGGCAGTTAGGGTGAGCTGCTGGGCCCTAGCCTTGGACAAGGTCCCTGTGGGACTTGGCCCCCTCTTTCCCACAGCTGAGTGTGGCTCGGGAGGCTCTGGCTCTGGGGAGGATGGCGAATGTGAACAGGAGCTGTGCCGGCTGCATGGTGGGGTCTGGGATGAGGACTCAGAGGATGGGCCATGCGTCTGTGACTTCAGCTGCCAGAGTGTTCTGAGGAGCCCGGTGAGACCCTCTCCCTCCCCCGGCTCAAGGTGGGAAGTAAGGACGGGGATGAGGCCACCCACACTGACACCAGCTTTCTAGGTGTGCGGTTCAGATGGACTCACTTACAGCACTGAGTGTGACCTGAAGAAGGCCAGGTGTGAGTCCCAGCAAGAACTGTATGTGGTGGCTCAGGGAGCCTGCCGAGGTGAGTGGGCACCTCACAGGGTGTTTGGACCCATGGGGGCACACACGTTCTTATGTATACATGTTGCAGCCTCTGTGTTCATCTGTGTGCATGTTTAAAGATGTGTGCCCACAGGTGTGAGAAATGTGGGCATGCATGTGTTCTGTGGTGGGTCTTTGTGGGCGTGTGTATTGTGTTTGAAGTGTGCAGTGTTGGTGTGTGCTCATATATATATATATATATACACATACACACATATATATTTTATTTGGAGAGGTTTTTGCTATAGGGCACATGCACTCACCAGAAAGACAGAGATAGACAGAAAGCAAGAAATCATCCCCGGGGGGATGGCCACGCTGTAGTCCCTTCTCCATTCTCCTCACGGGATCTTGGGCACACGTGCACACACGCCCAGCATGAGTTTAAGCCTCTGGGTCCGGGACTCGAATTGTGATTGACTACATGGGAGTCTAGCGACGTAGCCATTACGCCATTTGCTTTGCTTAAGTTTTTACTGTCATAGTGTGAGTCCTTCTGCCCATTAGCCAATAAGTGCACACCAGGCACCTACTGTATGCTGGGCTGGGCTTTAATGCCGAGAGACATCAGAGGCCATGCAAGCTCCCCTTACCCTGCTGCCCCCCACCCTAAGTGCTCTCTTTTTAGGGGTACTGACAGTGATCTAGTAACTATGTTACGTTTATCATAAGCTTATGCACACACAAGTCATGTGTGCACTTACCCAAGTACACAGACATATTTCTGCAAGGGTATGTGTGTAAATGTCTGCAGTTAGGGAAGAACATAAATAAATATGAATGTACACATCTCCATGTGTGTGTGTGCTGGTTTGCAAAGACATGTCCACGTACATATGGCTCTGGTTGTATGAGCATGGGATTGTGCGTCCATGATCTTTGGGTGTTCTGTGCATTCTTGGCTCTGCACTCTCAGACATGTCCTCATATGTGATGTGGTAGCCTCACATGTGACCTCAGGCCCAAGGTGGGGGTTGGTATTAGGAGGCTCAGTGGTGATGGGGCTTAGTTGGGGGAGGTTGAGATCCAGGGTGGCATCTAGCACCACATGAAATCTCAACACTGTGCCTTTCCCTGTAGGACCGACTTTGGCCCCACTGCCACCCGTGACCCCCTTGCACTGTGCCCAGACGCCCTATGGCTGCTGCCAGGACAACATCACTGCTGCCCAGGGTGTGGGCCTGGCCGGCTGTCCCAGTGAGTGCCTGAGCTCAGCCCTGACCCCCTGGTCTGGCCGAGTTGTGCAGCTGTGGTAACCCTGTTCTGCCCTGGCTTTGCAGGTATGTGCCATTGCAACCCACACGGCTCCTATGGCAGCACGTGTGACCCGGCCTCAGGCCAATGCTCCTGCCGCCCAGGTGTGGGGGGCCTCAAATGTGACCGCTGTGAGCCTGGCTTCTGGAACTTCCGTGGCATTGTCACAGATGGCCGGAGCGGCTGCACCCGTGAGTGGCAGGGCCCAGGGCTGGCTGCCAGTCAAGTACTCCATGCCATCCACTTCCATCACTATGTCCTTCCTGTCACCTGCTCAGGCCCTGGGCTGACTAAACGTGGCAGGGTCTGGGCAGTTCTGGCATGGGGGAGGGGTGCTGGGCTTAGATCAGGCAGAGAAGCCTGTCTAGGGCAGGTGTCAGGTCCTTCCCTGTCCCCCAGCTTGCAGCTGTGACCCCCGGGGCGCTGTGCGGGATGACTGCGAGCAGATGACTGGGCTGTGCTCCTGCAAGCCAGGGGTGGCTGGTCCCAAATGTGGGCAGTGTCCAGATGGCCGTGCCCTGGGCCCCTCTGGCTGTGAAGCAGGTAAGAAGCCAGGGTTGATGCCTACCCAGGGCTCCCTAGTTAGGCAATGGGGCCACCTAAGCTGGGAGGTCTCCATGTGTCTCCCAGGCTCCTCGGTGCCTAAGACCTGTGCTGAGATGCTCTGTGAGTTTGGCGCATCCTGTGTGGAGGAAGCTGGCTCTGCCCACTGTGTCTGCCCAACTCTCACATGTCCGGAGGCCAATGCTACCAAGGTGAGGAGTGAGGAATGTGGAGGGAGGTGGGAGAGGAAGGCCTCGCCCAAGCATCCTGGCCCTGTGCCGCAGGTCTGTGGGTCCGACGGAGTCACCTACGGCAACAAGTGCCAGCTGAAGACCATCGCCTGTCGCCAGGGCCTGGACATCTCTATCCAGAGCCTTGGCCCGTGCCAGGGTGAGGCCTAAAGACCATTGCCTAGAATTAACCAGAAAGGCCTGACTCTACCCTATATCCCCCCGCCCTGTCCTGAGCCAGCTGACCCCAACCCCACACAACTGGCCTCCACCCCCAACCTCCCTCTCCTTGCAGAGGCTGTTGCTCCTGGTGCCCACCCAACGTACACATCTGTGACCATCCCAGAGCTCTTCCCGAGCGAGGCACTGCCAGCTCCTCCCAGCGCCCTGCCCCTGGCTCCTGGCACTACTCCTCGCAGCCAATCCACTCCCTCACCTTCACCACGGCTTTGGACCACTGCCAGCATCCCCAAGACCACTGCACGGCCCGTGCTGACCATGCCCCCCACGACACCCCCCACTGCAGCCAGCCTTGCCACATCTGCCTTTGGTGAATCTGGCAGCGCAGATGGGAGCGGCGACGAGGAGCTGAGTGGGGACCAAGAGGCCAGTGGGGGAGGCTCTGGGGGTGAGCAGGGGCTCAGGGACATGGGAGCAGGTCTGGGGGGTGGTTTTGGGGGATAGGGTCTGTCTGGAGCCAGGCTCAGACTGTGCTTCCCCAGGACTCGAGCCCCCTGAGGGTAGCATTGTGGTGACCCCTGGGCCACCCATCGAGAGAGCTTCCTGCTACAACTCGCCTTTGGGCTGCTGCTCGGATGGCAAGACACCCTCAGTGGATACAGAGGGCTCCAACTGTCCTGGTGAGTGGGCGGCCGGGGGCAGGGGCCAGCCTGAGGAG
>NW_006203430.1:8886273-8899389 GCF_000334495.1 Tupaia belangeri chinensis
CTGGCAGAGGCTGTTGCTCCTGGTGCCCACCCAACGTACACATCTGTGACCATCCCAGAGCTCTTCCCGAGCGAGGCACTGCCAGCTCCTCCCAGCGCCCTGCCCCTGGCTCCTGGCACTACTCCTCGCAGCCAATCCACTCCCTCACCTTCACCACGGCTTTGGACCACTGCCAGCATCCCCAAGACCACTGCACGGCCCGTGCTGGCCATGCCCCCCACGACACCCCCCACTGCAGCCAGCCTTGCCACATCTCCCTTTGGTGAATCTGGCAGCGCAGATGGGAGCGGCGACGAGGAGCTGAGTGGGGACCAAGAGGCCAGTGGGGGAGGCTCTGGGGGTGAGCAGGGGCTCAGGGACCTGGGAGCAGGGCTCTGTCTGGAGCCAGGCTCAGACTGTGCTTCCCCAGGACTCGAGCCCCCTGAGGGTAGCATTGTGGTGACCCCTGGGCCACCCATCGAGAGAGCTTCCTGCTACAACTCGCCTTTGGGCTGCTGCTCGGATGGCAAGACACCCTCAGTGGATACAGAGGGCTCCAACTGTCCTGGTGAGTGGGCGGCCGGGGGCAGGGTCCAGCCTGAGGAGCAGCCTGGACACTCCAGGGGTGCTGTCCCCACCCCGGGCAGCAGGTCGGTACTAGGGTTTAAGGTCTTCTGGCTCTGGCACATGCGTGTGTGGTCTGGGGGATTCAGCACACACGTGCACATGTGTGGTCTCAACCCCTGCACACCTGTAGGTGCCCAGGGCCCTGTGCCTAACCCATCTCTCTCGTTGCAAGCCGGCCTGGGGCACTGTTCCGAGGAGTCCGTCTGGTAACTCACGCCAGCCCTGCCCTGGGGCCCCACTAACCTCATGACCATCTGACTAACATCCACCTGCTCCTGTGCCCCGCGTGGCTTGCTGCTTGGGGCGGGTGCCAGGCAGGGCCTCACTGCCCCTCCCCCACAGCCACCAAGGCGTTCCAGGGTGTGCTGGAGCTCGAGGGGGTCGAGGGGCAGGACCTGTTCTACACACCAGAGATGGCTGACCCCAAGTCAGAGCTGTTTGGGGAGACTGCCAGGAGCATCGAGAGCGCGGTAGGTGGGGCCCTGTGGGATGGATGCTCCCACCCAACCACAGGCCTTCTGGCGCAGCCCGGGGGCTAGAGAAGGGGGATGGCGACAGCTTCAACCAGGCCTGGCTTGTCCTCACCGGTCTGTACCTTCTCGCCCACAGCTGGATGACCTTTTCCGCAATTCAGACGTCAAGAAGGATTTTCGGAGTGTCCGCCTGAGGGACCTGGGGCCTGGCAGATCGGTCCGTGCCATTGTGGATGTGCACTTTGATCCCTGTGAGTCCCCACACCCCAAGTACCTCCCAGGAGGCAGTGGGCAGAGGGCTGCTTAGGGCTCTACCATGATTTGTGCCCTCTGCCCCCAGCCACAACCTTCAGGGCTCCCGATGTGGGCCGGGCCCTGCTCCGGCAGATACAGGCATCCAGGCGCCGGTCCCTGGGGGTGAGGCGGCCGCTTCAGGAGCACGTGCGGTTCATGGACTTCGGTGAGCCCCCAGTGAGGCCATGTGCTTGCCTGTTCCCTCCCCTGCCCCCAGACCTGACAGCCCCACCCTCCCCCCGCCTGCCCTGTGCCCTACAGACCCTAATGGCTTCTCTTACCCTTAGACTGGTTTCCTGAATTCTTCACGGGAGCCACAACAGGAGCTACCGCAGCCCTGGCCACAGCCAGAGCCACCACTGTGTCCCGCCTGCCCTCTGCTGTGACCCCTCGGGCCCTGTATCCCAGTCCCACAAGCCGCCCCATTGGCAGGACCACAGCACTCCCCACCACACGTCGACCGCCCACTACTGCCCCCAGCCGGGTGCCTGGACGCCGGCCTCTGCCCCTAGGCCCTCAGCAGTCTTCAAGACCCTGCGACTCCCAGCCCTGCCTCCATGGGGGCACCTGTCAGGATCAGGGCAGGGATTTCACCTGTAGCTGCCCCGAGGGCAGGGGAGGCGTAGTCTGTGAGAAAGGTAAGGGGCTTTCACTGTGGGCCGGGGCCAGGAGGAGCGGGGGCAGGGCCTAGCTACCGTCAGGGGTCAGGGTTGGGGTCGGGCAGGACTGGGATCAGGGCTTTCAGCATGGTCCTTGCTACTCCTCCAGCCAGGCCTGTCCTTTCTCCCCTTGCAGCGTCACTCCCCTCTGTGCCAGCTTTTGGGGGCCACTCCTTCATGGCCTTCCCCACCCTCCGAGCCTACCACACACTGCGCCTGGCGCTGGAATTCCGGACCCTGGAGCCTCAGGGGCTGCTGCTGTACAACGGCAATGCCCGGGGCAAGGACTTCCTGGCCCTGGCACTGCTGGGCAGCCACGTGCAGCTCAGGTAGGCGGGAGTAGGGTAGGCGTGAGGTAGCGCAGGGCAGGGCTAGCCCAGGCGGAGGCCAGCCTTCCTGAACACCTGCTCCCACCCCTAGGTTTGACACAGGGTCTGGGCCCGCGGTGCTGACCAGCTCAGTGTCCGTAGAGCCTGGCCGGTGGCACCGCCTGGAACTGTCACGGCATTGGCGCCGGGGTTCACTCTCAGTGGATGGTGAGACCCCCGTTCTGGGCGAGAGCCCCAGTGGCACTGATGGCCTCAATCTGGACACAGACCTCTTTGTGGGTGGCGTCCCAGAGGACCAGGCAGCCGTGTGAGCACCAAGGAGGGTGGTGCCGCCATGACCTTAGTCCTACCCAGCCTTGACCCTGATCTGACTCTCGTGGGTGGCATCCAGAGAGCTCAGGCTACCTGTGACTGGCAAAGGGGATGGGGGCGGGGGTGTGTGAACATAGCTGTGATTGGGACTTCGACCCCAGCCCCTGGTCCTCCACCTGTTCCTGACCTAATCCTGTCCTTTCTGTGTGTGGCATCCTAGAGGTCTGGTAGTCTGCTGTGTGACCCTGGGATGAGCTGACCCTGACCTTCATTCCTAGCCCTTGACCTTCCACCCCACTTCCTGATTCTGTTCTGTTTATGGGGACAGCTATCTTGTGACCACCAAAAACGGGGATGGGAATGGGGAACAGGCCTGACCCGTAACCCTCACTTACTGGGTGATGCATGTTATCACTGACTGTGACAAGATGGTCCTGGCCTCTGGCCTCTGATCCCTGACCCTCTTCCTGGTGGCAGGGTGCTCGAGCGGACTGCTGTGGGCGTTGGTTTGAAGGGCTGCATCCGCCTGCTGGATGTCAACAACCAGCGGCTGGAGCTCAGCAGCTGGCAGGGTGCCGCATCCCGAAGCTCCAATGTGGGCGAGTGTGGGGACCACCCCTGCCTGCCCAACCCATGCCATGGCGGGGCCCCATGCCAGGCGCTGGAGGCCAGCATGTTCCACTGTCAGTGCCCACCCGGCCGCTTTGGTGAGGCCAGGGCCAGGCCCGGTGTGGGGGTGGGAAACTGTCTGGGGGAAGGGTCTTACGCCTCTCGGGACCCCTGTCCCATTTCCTCCAGGCCCGACCTGTGCTGATGAGCAGAGTCCTTGCCAACCAAACCCCTGCCATGGGGCAGCCCCCTGCCACATACTGCCCGAGGGCAGGGCCAAGTGTGAATGCCCTCCAGGACGTGGGGGTGCCCTCTGCCAGACAGGTGGGAGCATGGGATCTGAGGGCAGGAGGTGAGGGCAGGGTCAGATGTTCAGGTTGGGTCGTGGTCTAAGTTTGGGGCTGGGGTTTGGGTTCTAGTGAGGGTTGAAGTTCAGTCAGTGTTAGGTTTTGAGTTAGGTTGGGTGTGGGATAGCAGGACTTTGGGGGTGCAGGAGACCCATGTGGTCAGGGCCTGGGGCCCCATGTGATCCCTGTTCATTCCTCCACAGCCTCAGAGCCGGATGATACGCGACCCTTCTTGGCTGACTTCAATGGCTTTTCCTACTTGGAGCTGAAAGGCTTACACACCTTTGAGAGGGACTTGGGGTCAGTAGGTGGAACAGGGGAGGGAACCAGCCCCCTGAGCACCATTCACGGTATAGAGAGGAGACAGTGAGTTGCCTCCATCTGACTCTAGGGAGAAGATGGCGCTGGAGGTGGTGTTCCTGGCTCGTGGCCCTAGCGGCTTGCTCCTCTATAATGGGCAGAAGACAGATGGCAAGGGGGACTTTGTGTCACTGGCACTGCACGACCGTCGCCTGGAATTCCGCTATGACCTTGGCAAGGGGGCAGCAGTCATTAGGTGGGCAAATGTGGGTGATTTGTACAGGCTGAGCAAGGCCCTGGCCTGGGCTGCCCAAAGCTTGTTTCTGTAGGACCACCCACACTGATCACCGGAAGGACCCTGCTGGGGTGGGTATGGGTATGAGGCTGGGAGCTCATGGCAGTGGTACTGGCAGCCCTGGGCAGGCAGGCAGAATCTAGCACCTATCTGTGGTACCCATTCCTCACTAGGAGCAAGGAGCTGGTGGCCCTGGGCACCTGGACCAGGGTCTCACTGGAGCGAAATGGCCGCAAGGGTGCCATGCGTGTTGGTGATGGGCCCCGTGTGCTGGGGGAGTCCCCGGTGAGTGCCCCAGGGCCTTGAGGCGGGGGCACGGGTGGGCCTTTCCCAGACCTCCTCCTGCTGCCTCCCTCCCTCCTCCTCCTGGGGGGGCTTGGCAGCCCCCCCCCCTTGGCCGGCTCTCACTGAACTGTTTTCTCTCCACCTGTCCTGCGCCTCTTCTGTCGTCTCCTCTTTCTGCCCCCACTGCTCTTGGCTCTTGCTCTGCAATCCCCTACCCGCTCTCCGGATGTCAGAAATCCCGAAAGGTACTGTCGCCCTCTCACCCAGCTCATCGTCACCTGCCTCCATCCCTAGAGTAGCTCCTCTCCCCACTAAGGACCCAACCATCTGCCATTTCTGTGTCATTAACGCTGCCTCTTAGATAGGCTGGGGTTGGGGCGGGGTGTTGAGGTATCATGGCTGGTCGGGGTGCTCCTGGTCTGGGACTCAGCGTGTCCCTGCCCAGTGGGCAGGCTCTGCTCAACCCATTAACCTGGCACCTCCCCACAGGTGCCCCACACCATCCTCAACCTGAAGGAGCCGCTATATGTCGGGGGGGCCCCTGACTTCAGCAAGCTGGCCCGGGCAGCCATGGTGTCCTCAGGCTTTGACGGCGCCATCCAGCTGGTGCGTGGGGTGGGGTGGGATGGAGTGGTAGAGTCCCAGTGAAGGGCCCATCATGGGGGCGGTCTCAGTTCTCAGGTGAGGGCTGCCACAGCAGGGAGGTCAGCACGCAGGATAGAGGCTCTCTGTGCCCCTCCCCTCCCCCTGCAGGTCTCCCTGAGCGGACGCCAGCTCTTGACCCAGGAGCATGTGCTGCGGGCAGTGGACGTCTCATCCTTTATGGACCACCCTTGTACCCGGGTCTCAGGCCACCCCTGCCTCAACGGGGCCTCATGTCTCCCGAGAGAGGCCACCTACGAGTGCCTGTGTCCCGGGGGCTTCTCGGGGCTGCACTGCGAGAAGGGTAAGTGTGGATAGCACAGGACCAGGGCTAGATGGGGCCCGGAGACCCTGCTGGAGGCCTGTCCTGACTCAGCACCCCTGCCTCCACACTTGTCTTACAGGGCTGGTTGAGAAGTCGGCAGGAGACCTAGACACACTGGCCTTCGATGGAAAGACCTACGTCGAGTACCTCAATGCCGTGACTGAGAGGTTAGGGTTAGGGTTAGGGTTATGCTTAGGGAGCCAGGCGTCCCCTCTGCTCCCTGCTCCTGTCTGCAAGCCATGCAGGGTGGGACGCCAGATTCTCCATACTCATTCTTGGCTCTGTGGCCAAGATGGGATGGCCCAGCATCCAGCCCACCTTCCTTCCTTCTCACTGTCTCTGTTTCTTTGTTTCCAAGCGAACTGACCAATGAGATCCCAGCGTAAGTAACATCTTAGCCCCCACCTGCACCTTCATATTCACACTTACCCATTCTCTGGTCCCCATCCCCACTGAAGGCAGACCGTTTCATCCTGGATGGAGGACGGGGGTGGGGAACTGTGATGTACAGGGTTCAGTTTCCTGCCTTGTAAGTGGGGAGTCAGCCCTTCCCAGGACACGCGCCCAGGGCTGGTCACTCCACCAACCCCGGCAGCTGCTGCCTTTGCCTCAAGGCACCAGCATGTGTGTACACATGTGTACATGCACCTGCATGCTCGTTTGCATGTATGCTCGTGCATTTCAGGTGTGTCTGAAAACATGTATGCATTTCTCGGTGTATGTGTGTTTTGTGTGTACATGTGTAAATGCCCGTGTGTGTCCATGTGCACATACGTGCATGTAAGCATGTGTGTGTTGGGGCATCCAGGGGCCGCTTCCAGGCAGGTGAACCCTTCTCCATTCTGTACCCCATGCCTCACTCTCTGGCATCGTAGCTAGGCTGGGCCACACCCACCAGCTGTGTGTCTGCACATGTGTGTTGCAGGTGTGGCATGGACAGAGCCCTTTGGTGAGTGGGGCCAATGATTCCCCAGGATTGTGTGTGTGTCTTCCATGGATGCTTACTCCTCCCACTGTCCAGCGTTGAAAAGGGGACATGGGGAAGGGCCAAGCAATAGTAGCAGCTTTTCCCCACCCTAAACTCTAGCCTGTCTGTCCCCTGCTTACATGCCTCCCTCTCTTCCTGCTTCTAAGCCCCGAAACTCTGGATTCCGGGGCCCCTCACAGGTGAGCATGTGGCAGTGCCTAAGAGACCCCAGGCTGGCCCGTCACTTGTCTGCCCATCTCTCTCCTCACCGCTCTCTAATTGTCTCTCTGCTGAGCTGCCCCTCTGTCCGTCTCTCCTCTCCATCTGCCCACCTGCCCTGGGCCCCATCACCAGCCCAATGGCCTCCACAGTCATGGCCCTTGCCCTCCTGCTTCCATACCCTGTGCCCTGTCGCCATCCTGGAGGACCTGACTCGCCCCTCTGCCCTCCAGTGAGAAGGCGCTGCAGAGCAATCACTTTGAGTTGAGCCTGCGCACCGAGGCCACACAGGGGCTAGTGCTATGGATTGGCAAGGCCACAGAGCGGGCGGACTATGTGGCGCTGGCCATCGTGGACGGGCGCCTGCAGCTGAGCTACGACCTGGGCTCCCAGCCCGTGGTGCTGCGCTCTACTGTGCCGGTCAACACCAACCGCTGGTTGCGGGTCAGGGCACACAGGTCAGCAGGGAGCCCAGGGCATGCCAAGAATAACAGCGGGTGGTGCCCGAACTTGCCCAGCTGGATTGTGCCCGGTCCCTCGTGGCTGAGCAGGGGTTAGGGAGGACAGGCTCGACTGCCTGACCTGAAGTCACTGCCAGTGGGGAGGAAGAGGGACCAGGAGGTGTAAGACAAGCAGCTCTGGCCAGGGGATTCCTAATCTAAGAGGCAGTCTGTCTGGATGCCAGTGGGATATGTCCCTCTTGTATGAACCTGGCTGTCACCTCCAGCAAAGCTTGCTCTGCATGAAATCCCCTGACCTGGCCACCAGGTCCCACCCAGTCCTAGCCTGACACTTTGACATCCTCAGAGTATGACACCTGCAAGGCATGGGGGTGGAAGGGATGTGGAGTCAAGGCCTGGAGGCAAAGAGGGCCCTCAGGAGCCCCCTGACCATCTCACCACTCCCTGTACGTCTAGGGAGCAGAGAGAAGGTTCCCTTCAGGTGGGCAACGAGGCCCCCGTGACTGGCTCCTCACCACTGGGTGCCACACAGTTGGACACAGATGGAGCCCTGTGGCTCGGTGAGTGTTTGGGGGAGGCCAGGGGAGGGAGCGCCCAAGGGTGTCAGGACATCTGAGGGACAGACTCCATCTACCAGGGCTGGCACCTAAATCCGTCCCATCATCACGGCAGATGGGCTGGTGGGACGGGGCTCTGTGCTCTCACCTAAGCGCAGGCAGTTCTCACGCTGTGAGGCCAGGAGGTTAGAACAGGTGTGGGTCCACCTGCTGGTCACCTAGTCCCCCAGATACCGATGGGCCCCAGGGAACTCACCTGTGGTTCGGATGCTGGTGGGTCCCTTTGCTCATCAGCTTCACTAAGTCACAGTTGGGTGACTTCCTGCTGTCTGTCCTACAGGGGGCCTGCAGAAGCTGCCCGTGGGCCAGACCCTGCCCAAGGCCTATGGCACAGGCTTCGTGGGCTGCCTGCGGGACGTGGTGGTAGGCCAGCGTCCACTGCACTTGCTGGAGGATGCTGTCACCAAACCAGAGCTGCGGCCCTGCACCACCCCATGAGTCACTCCAGAGCCCACATCCACCCTGCTGTAATTATTTTCTATTTTTGTAAACTTGTTGCTTTTTGATATGATTTTCTTGCCTGCGTGTTGGCCGGAGGGACTGCTGGCCCGGCCTCCCTTCCGTCCAGGCAGCCGTGCTGCAGAGACAAACCCGGTGCCAAGGGACTTGTGGAGGTGATGTGGCAGCAACAGGGCAGCATGGAGGGCTTGGCTCACATGGAAGCCTCAGGACGTGCCCCTCTGCCTCAGGGCACCAAGTCTCAGCCCTTTGCACCGTGGGTCCCCCGTGTGTCTACCTGTGTTGGTCCCTCGTGTCCCCCCAGCCTGTTGGCCGAACCTGCTCCCAAGTCACCTACGTTCCATCTGACCAGGCCTGCATCCCAGAGTGGTAAGGGGATACTGGGGCTTGGTGGGAATCCTTCCTCTGGGCAAGCCCCAAAGGGCCTTTTTAGGTTCCCATTTACGCTGCTTCTCCGTCCTAGGTGTGCTGTGGGCTGTAGCTGGCCTGGACTCCAAGGCTTGGCCCTGCCTGGCCTCCTGTGCCAATACTGTGACTTAGAGACAATGTTACTGTTGGGGCCACGCTCCACCCCTCCCCTGAGCTGCTCTCCCCTGTGCCAGTGTGCTGGAGAGCAGAGGCCAGGCCCAGGCTCGTCTGGGGCACCCCGAACCTCAGTTGGCTCCACCCAGCCACCCTGGACATAGCTGTGCTCCTCCCACACATCCCAGGCCCATTGCCTGCCCAGGTATCTGGGCCTGGACACCAACCATATTCTTCATGCATTGATTTTATTTGGCGCCTGGGGCAGCAGGGCTGTCATCTTTCTTTTCCTGGCTGGTAGCAACTGAGGGCTCCCTTTACAGCAAACCCTTACTCCAGTTCCAGGATGAGGAGTGGTCACGCTTGTCTGAGAACGGTCAGGGGCTGGCTTGGTGCCTGACTAAGACCAAGGGGCTGGTGCAGGAGCAGCAGAGATGGCTGCATAAGCCAGAAATGCCTTAAACTGCAGCGTTCCTACCTGTCCTGTCTCCCATAGGCCCCAGCCTCCATCCCCGGTCCAGTCTTCCTGGGAGCTAAACCAGAGAAAGCTGGGGTTAGGGGGTTGGTGCAGAGGCTGGAGGGAGCCGCATGGCGTCACGTTACTAACTCCAGTCTGTGTCTGTGTCCATCACCCACTGTGAAATAAAGTCTGAAAACCTTCTAAGGAGTGCTGTGTCTGTCCTCACCAAACACAGGATCCCCAGCCAGGTGGCTCTTTGCTTGGCTTCATGATGGGGCACAGGCTCTATGCTCCCTTGGATGCCCAGGATGGAGGAAGAAGACCCTGCACTGGGCACCTTCTGGCTGAGGATCCCCCATATGATGAATGGCACACTCACACTGTAGTGTACTGGTGGGGGGCATGGAGACTGCACTCCAGCTGGAAAGTGGCAAAGCTGTGACAGGCCCTGTAGGCAGGTCCTCCTGTGTGTGTGTGTGTGTGTGTGTGTGTGTACCCAGCTACATCTGTGACAGCACAGAACTGTGTAAGGGGAGTTAGCTAAGCTGCACTGAGGGTAGGCAGGTCTGGGAACGTAGAGCCAAGATGAGTGGGCAGTGGGAGGAAACGTAGAAACCAGGGCAGGGGGTTGCAAGTGGTTTTTTCTTTTTCTTCCTTAATTTTTCTTTCAAGAGATTTTTGTATTGGGCGTGTGCCCCACTAGAGAGACAGAGAGATAGAGATAATGAGAAATAACACACACACACACACACTTACACACCCCAGGGGGGATGGCCATGTCACAGTCCCTTCTCCAGTCTCCTCCTGGGATTTTGGGCACACATGCACACGCGCCTCGCATGAGTTTCAAGCCACCGGGTCCAGGACTCGAACTTCAGCCCACCACATGGGAGTCCAGTGCCTTAACCTCTACACCACCGGCTGGTCTATGCAGGTGGCCCTTTCCACTAGCCCAGCTATACAGGGTCAAGCATTGGTACTGGTGGAAGACTAGCAAGTACCAACAAGGGATTGTGCTCTCGAATCCTCACTGACTTGCCCTCTCTCACACGCACATGCACACAACACGCACGATTAATATATAGGCAGAAACTTACACAGGTAATAATGTCCTAGGCCTTGATAGCAACAGTGATCCTCCCATGAGGCACAAGGAAGAAGAGGGCCATTGGCCAGCCAGTGGTCCCCTCCTTCAAATCTTTACTAAAGACAACTAAATATGCTTTTCTGAGTTTGTGTTCATGATGGAAAAAAATGTAAAAAAAAAAAACGAGGGGCCAGTAGATGGCGTAATGGTTATGTAGCTGGGCGCCCACATGGCCAACCGGTTCGAGTCCTGGACCCTGAGGCTTGAAACTCATGCTAGGTATATGTGTGTGCATGCCCCAAATCCTGAGAGAATGGAGAAGGGATTGCAGCATGGCCTTCCTCCACCCCCGGGTGTGTGTGTGTATGTTATTTCTCACTTTCCCTCTCACTGCTTCTCTCCAGTGAGTGCAGTTTTGCCCTATGGCAAAAATCTCTTTAAAAAAAATGAAAACACCCATTAGCTCAGCACCCAGGTGGCCCCATTTGCCCATGGACATTCACTTACTTTTTGTTAAAGGTTTTTACCATAGGGCAAAACTGCACTCACTGGAGAGAAGCAGTGAGAGGGAAAGTGAGAAATAACATACACACACACACCCGGGGGTGGAGGAAGGCCATGCTGCAATCCCTTCTCCATTCTCTCAGGATTTGGGGCATGCACACACATGCCTGGCATGATTTTCAAGTCAAAAAAAAAAAAAAGATTTTCAAGTCAACAGGTCTTCTGGGACTGGACCTGCAGTCTGCCACATGAGAGTCCAGTGCCTTAGCCATTACGCCACCTGCTAGCCCATCTTTTCTTTTTTTAAAAAGTTATTTATTATTTATCTGTTGTGATTTTCAGGCTGTCAGGTCTAGGACTTGAACTACGGTTGGCCATGTGGAAGTCTAGCACCTCAACCACTACGCCACCTGCCAGCCCCTTTTCCTTTTTAATTTGTGAGAGGGTGCTAGCAGGAGAGAGAGAGAGGGAAAGTGAGAAATCATCCCTCGGAGGGTATGGCCACACCCATTCTCCATCTCTTCTTTTGAATTTTGGTCATGCATGCACATGTGCCTGGTATGTTTTTCCAGCCACTAGGTCCTGGACTCAACTACACAGTGGGCCATGTGGGATCGAGCCGCCTTAACCACCATGCTACCAGCTGGCCTGACATTCCCTTTATTTATCCAATGACTTGCTCCAGCGGAGGAGTCCTGGCAACACAGGTGTCAGGTGCTGAGCATGGAAGAGGGGAGTGGCCATAGACAGTGCCAGCACAGACAACCCACTGTGGTCATGGCAGTGCTGGGGGATACGCAGGCAGGGGGTGCTGTTCTCGCCTTGGGCTTCAGGAAGAACTGACGCTCAAACCTAGAAAGATCAGAAACAGCATGTGCAAGTGTTCTGTGGCTGGGTGGCGGGGGCTCTGGGAAGAACAAGGAAATGTAGGAGTAGCCAGAGGTCAGGTACAGGATGGAGAGGCCATTAGTCAGGGCAGTAGGCCTAGACAGAGATGATTAGGGTTGATCCTATGGGGCATACGGGCCAAAGACTTTTTTCTTTCTTTCTTTCTTTTTTTTTCTTTTCTTTTTGTGGAGAGGTTTTTGCTACAGGGCGCATGTGCTCGCCAGAAAGACAGAGAGAGACAGAGAGATAGTCCCCGCCCCAAGGGGAATTGCCACACCATAATCCCTTCTTTCCCATTCTCCTCTTGGGATTTGGGGCACATACATGGCATGAAGTTTTAAGCTGTCAGGTCCAGGACTCGAACCTCAGTTGACAATGTGGGAGTCCAGCAACGTAACCATTATGCCATCTGCTTGTCCCCTTTTTTTTCCTTTTAATCGCCAGAGGGTGTATGCTCATGGAGAGACAGGACAGATAGAAAGAATGAGAGAAAACAACCCCCAGTGGGGCACGGTTGTGCCACAATCATCTCCAAATCTCCAGCCTGTTGGGTTTGGGGGCACATATGCACACTTTTTTTTTTTTATTATTCTTTCTTTTTTAAAGAGTTATTTAATTATAGTTATTATTATTATAATTTTAAGATTTGGCCAGAGAGAAAGAAAGATGGAAAGTGAGAAAGTAAGCCTCCAGGATCAGAACCATGGTTTTTGCCCATGTGGGAGCCCGGCACCTTAACCACTGCACCATCTGCCAGCCCTCGCTGTGTTTTATTCAAGCTACGGGCACTGGGATTCAAACTGCACTGTCAGCCATGTGGGATTCAGTTCCTTTAACCAGCTGAGCCACAAGGCCAGTCTGTAGACTAAGCTTTCGCAGCAGCCTTTATGGCAAGAATGCCTGTTGGGACAGGCTCATGAGTGAGGCCTGCAACCTCTCCTGGTAGGGCACATGGGCAGATGGACAGGTGAGAGGGTTTTGGGTAGAAGGGACAGGTCTGTGCTAGGCTGGTCAAAGGTGGAGGGCAGAGATGAGGCACAGGAGCGCCTGGGTGAGGCGACACCCTGATGTACCTGCGGGAACTTAACTTGGAGTCCCTGCATGGATTCCAAGAGTCTGTGGGTGTGGGTTACCAGACAAAGGGAAAGCTGGGTTAGGCCAGGGACACAGGGGAGCAGGTGTGTCAAGGAAGAGAAGGTGGGATAGGCAGGAAGGGAGAGGCTGAGGGTGCAGACCCTGAGAATTCAGAGGTGGCCTGAAGGGTGATGTGGCCTTCAGAGATCTGGGGAAGACTTGAGCATTGATGATTCTCCTTTCAGTGGTGGTGGGCGGGAACTGGGGATCAGAGGCTGGAAGCAGTTTGGAGCAATACTCCTGGAGTTACGTCCTTGGATGGTTGCTAGCAGCGCTCCTGAAGGGAGAGGTCTTGATGCCATGAGCCCACGTGAGGAAGAGC
>NW_006203430.1:8899703-8900435 GCF_000334495.1 Tupaia belangeri chinensis
GGCGAGGAGAACAGCAATGACGGAGACAAGCGGGCCTGGGGGCTGGGAAAGAATCGGCGGCAGTCAGCATTACGGAGGAACGCAGTTGCCGTCTGTCTAGCTTGCAGAGGGGGAGGTTCAGGGACATGGAGAGAGGACCTGATCTTCACGTTAGATTCTGGCTATCCATCCTCTCAACTCAGCTCCCTAGGGTCTCCTGCGGCGTGGGACCGGGAGCAGGTCGGCTCCGCTCCTCCCACCTCCGGCTCCAGGAGCACAGCCTCCTCCTCCCTGGGGGCTGCCCACGTTAGGAGGCGGTGCGCTGAAAGGTCCGGAGACTCTTAGAAGGAAAGTGCTGAGATGGAGCAGGCCTTGCTAAACTCCCGGACCGATCCATTATTAATCATGTTTTCTCGCGGCTGCAGGGGGATGAAGGCGGCCAAACTGGGGTCGCTCGGGTCCTTGGGGCGGGCTCCGACGGATCGACTCGGGAGGTACACGCGCTTTCGCCCTTCGAGCCCGGAATACCTACGTGAGTCCTTTTGGTCCGAAGTTTGGACTACCCGCAAAAACTTTTGCATTTATCTCAACTTCCCGGGCGCCTCCGTTAGGCTGGTGGGCGCGGCGCCTTTAAGAAAGGGGGACAGGGCCGTGGCCTCGGTGGGCGTGGCCTCGGTGGGCGTGGCCTTTCTTGGAGCTGCCCGAGGGCGCGGTCCCCTGGAGCGCCGAACGTGGAGCGGCGGCGGGGGGGGC
>NW_006203430.1:8901133-8911937 GCF_000334495.1 Tupaia belangeri chinensis
GGAGGTGGTGGAGGGGGCGGTCCCTGGGAGCGCCGAACGTGGAGCGGCGGCGGTCGAGACATGACCTCGCGCAGGTGAGCCCGGACCGTACGGTGGCCCGACGCCTCGACCCCAGGAGCTGCGCTGCGAGCCCCAAAGGGTGCCAACGGGTGGGCGAGCGCGAGATGCAACCCGGGTGGCCCCCCAGGCCTGAGGTCCTGACACCTGCCCTCCTCTACAGCCAGGGCCTTTCGGGAGAGCTAGCCTGGCCTCAGCCTTGCCGGGAGAAAAGACACTTTCTGCTCCAGAGGTTGGGCTTGGGTGGAGGGTCAGCTCCATCAGACCCCAGGGACGGTGCCCTGCAGGTGGCAGGCGGTAGTAGCAGGACAGTGGCAGCCTCTCCTTTCCTCTCCTGGGCACCTCTGGCTCCAGGTTTCCTTTTTGACCACCAGAGATACAGTCCATTGGGGAAGGCACTCCTCTTTTCCTAGGCCTGAAACCGAGGACAACAGTGTTATAGGGGCCCAGAGGTCTGGGACTTCCCACCCTGGACTTGGTCTGCCTATCTGAAAGGACCCACCTTCCTGCAACAGGCTCACCCCTCCACCAGGTGCCCTAGGGACTCAGTTTAGGGAGTGAGCTCCCTGACCACTGGGGGGCTTAGACGGACGTGGGGGGAGCTGAGATAGGCTGAAGGTTGGGCCAGCTGGCTTCCTGCCTCCATGGAGAGGGAGGTGGGAAGTGTCACAGGAACCGGGTACTTCCTGCCCTTTCTGCTGGCTCTCTGCTCCCTGGGTGTGTACACATACTCTCGGAGGCTTGGACTGCAGCATGCATGTGGAGGGAACTGCAGAGGTGTGGGCCACATGTCACCGCTACCTGGCATATCACTCAGAGCCACCTCCTCTGGGGCGTTGATGAGACTAGAGGTCACAGGAGTGACTACCCCCTTAGATAAGTGAAGGAGTAGAAAGAGTCTGATGTGTGGGGCCCACAGAGTTTCTTCCTGAGTTCAAGGTCCTTACCAAGATACGGACCCCTGATTCCCCCCCTCTCCCCAGCAGTGCTAGAGAGGCAAGGGTTCCAGGATTTTGAGGTCAGAGGGTGAGGAGGAGACAGGCAAACAGCCTGACACAGTGGCCTCCTACAGGGTCTTGGGTCTTTTCAGCTGAGGAACAGAGGAAGTGAGTTGGATGTGAAGAAGTCAGGCCAAAGCCTTGCATTCTGAGGGTTTAACACCCAGCCGGAACCCAGGAAGGAGGAGGTTACCTATGTACTGTCCATTTTGGGAACTGGTTGAAATGACCTCCAGGGTCTCCAGCTTCACTCTTGTCCCCTGGGCAAAATGCCGGCACTCAGAAAGGGTCATGTACATGGCATCTGTGCCTGACCCAGCCTGGGAAAGCCCCGGGTTGGGTTCTGCCCCACCCTGCCACCCCCTCCCTACCCCTCCTGTGAGGGACATCTGGACTGTCATTCCTCTGGCCCCTGCCCACACCCCTATCAGGCCTGGGCAGGCCCAACCAAATCCCAGAGTAGAGCCCATCCCCCTGTCCCCAGTCCCCCCTTTGTGGTTTGTGGGTCAACGGGCACCTCTGTAAGTGTTGCTTGTCTCTGAGTCTCCAGTACCGCAGGCAAGGCTGGGTACAAGCCTTGCCTAGCTCTGAGAGGAGGTAGAGTCCCACAGGTGCTTGGCTTTCTGAGCCTCCTTAGACTCCCCCTCCATTCCAGGAGTCAGTGAGGGAAATGTCTCTGGGTGATTCCATTCTATGTAGTGAGGATTGGCCCTGGTTGGGGGATTCCTCTGTGGCCAGGTCCAGGTAAGAAGAAAGGGAAGGGCACTTCCTGTGCTCTGGGGTCTCAGTGCTGATTTTCCAACCTGGGACTCTTCCCTGGCTCGTATGTCTCCCACCATCATGACAAGTGTTGGGTCCCTGTATTATGTGTGTGTAAATGCGTTGACAAGCCTTTTATGTGTTCCCCAACCCACACTCCTATTGGAGTAAGATCGCAGGGTCCCAGAGTTGGAGCCATCCCATTTACAGATGGGACACGAAGTCTACATAGAGAGCTAGACCAACCAGTGGCTGGTCCGTGTTGGTGCCAACCTCTCGGGTTGCCTCAACTATCCCTGGACTCCTGAACACTGATACAATTAGACCTGTCCAGGGACCTTGGGGCCTGCACCCTAGAATGACCTTCTCCCATGGTCCCCCAATCCTCTGGGGCCTGCCTGACCATGTCACTAAGACAGAGCTGAGTCACTGACCCACCGTGGAGCTAGGGAGCCCTTTGGCAGAGAGGTCACCCAGAACCTACAAACTGCACCCAGCCTTGCTAAGCCCATTCTTGCTGTGGTAAAGGAAGTAGGAGTTGAAGATGGGGACCGTAGCCTCCTCTCCTTCTCCCACCCAGCTCCTTTAGGCTCAGCAAGCTCCAGTGACCTGCTGGGCCCAGTAGCGGGTGCATGAGGCTCTGCCCTAGCCTGGGATTGTGGGGGGCCAGCAGGGAGTAGGGAAGCTGGTGGTGTAAGCTGCTGTAACCCTCAGGAGGCCCCACCCCTGGAGATTTCCATCTGATAGACTCAGTGGCAGCTTATTGGGAGGAGGAGGACGGAAAGTATGATTGAGAGGCCCCAGAAGGACAAGCATGGTGCTCTTTACCCTCTGTGGCTTTGATGCAGGTCTCCACCCTTTACTCCTGCCCCCACACTCTGGGCATTGCCCATCTTGGGCTAGAGGTTGTGGCTGCTTGGGCTCGGGGAGGGGGCACCTGAGTGCAGGATGTGGTTCAGCTAGTGGGCGGCCCAGGCAGGGGTCGGAAGCCTCCTCTGAGTCCTAATCCCTTCCCCCTCTGTGGCATCACCGTGCGGGTCTAGGGTCTCCAGAGGCCATGTCCCTTTTCCTGGTGGCCTCTCCTGCTCTCTTGACATTGACCCTGGAGGTCACTATGTGGCAAATCCTCCTCCAGGAAGCCTTCCCTGGCAGCCTCACCCACTGGACCTCTGGACCAGTCATTGAGGGTTGCTCCTGCATCTGTCTCCCCTATGGAACCAGTGTGGGAGGGAGCTCTGGGTACCAAGCCCAAAGTGTGCCTAGGAAGTACCTCGCGGATAGACTTCCTCCTTCTCCACAGGGAGGGTGTAGTCAGGAGTGTAGCTCATTTCTGATTGGCCCTGGATAGGTCCTCTGAGTTCCTGAGCGTCTCTGAACCCTGAAGAGTTGTGGAGGTCACAACAGAGCCTGTCTTGTCGGATTTACATTTCATGGTGACAAATGCAAAAATCTGTCCCTAACAAATGCCATAGGGGACAGTGGGACTGGCAGGTGGCGTGGTGGTTAAGGACGCTGGACTCCCACATGGCTGACCATGGTTCGAGTCCCCCACCTCTTGGCTTGCTTTCTCACTTTCTCTCCCCCCACCACCCCTGGACAAACTAAAATAAGTAAATAAATATAAGTTAAATGAAATCATTCTTTTTTAAAAATTTTATTTAACTCTATTTATTATTATTATTATCATTATTATTTTTCAGTTTGATCAGAGAGAGAGAGAGAGGAAGTGAGAAAGCAAGCAACCAGGTCTGAGACTTGAACCGTGGTAGGCCATGTGGGAGTCCAGCGCCTTTAACCACCATGCCACTTGCCAGCTCCGAAATAATTCTTAAAAAAAAAAAAAAAGAAAGAAGAAGAAGAAGAGGTAGGGGACAATGAGGCCAGCAGGTAGCATGGTGGTTAAGGTCCTGGGCTCCCACATGGCCGAATAGGGTTTGAATCCCAGACCTGGGCTGAAAAACACATCAGGTATGTGTGCGTGAGTGCTCAACATCCTGAGAGGAGAACGGAGGAGAAGGGACTGCTGCGTGGCCATCTCCCCCTCATTGTCTCTCTCCAGCAAGTGCATGTACCCTATGGCAAAAACCTTAAAATGAAAAAATAAAGTAGGAGACAGTGAAGAGGCTGTGACAAGAGAGAGCCTTTTTTTTTTTTAAATAATTATTTTATTCAACTTTTTCTTCTTTTTTCTCTCTTTTAATTTGAACAGAGAGGGACAGAGTGAGAGTGAGTGAATGAGAGAGAGAGAGCAAGCCGCCAGGTCCAGTACTCGAACCACAGTCAGCCATATGGGAGTCCAGTGCCCTTAACCACCACATCACCTGCGAGCCCCCAAGAGAGACCCTCTTAGGAGAGATGAACTGTGCCCCATCGGAACAGGCCTGAGGTGGCCAGCAGGGCTGCTATCAATAGAATTTTTGTGTGTCCTTCTGAGAGCCATAGAATGATGAGTTGTAAGCAGCTCTGCACATTTCCTGAGAATCCCTCTGTCTGCCATGGCTTGACTGTGGGGTCAGAGTGGGGGGCAGAGCTGATGGACACTGGCCTCAGGGCAGGGAAAGAAGGGGTTCTGTGCATGTTCTGAAGGTAGGATGAGAAGGTGCTGTTCAAGTATGTGTCAAGCAGTGGCAGGTGGGGGCCTAGGCAGCAGGGTGAATGGCGGCATCCTTCCTTGAGTGAAGAAGATATGGAAGAACAAGGGCTTGGGGAGCATTATCAGGAGTTTTCAGTTTTGCAAATGTTAAGAAAGTGATGCCGTTATCTTTTCTTTCTTTTTAAAAATTGGTTAGAGGGGGACGAGCAGTTGGTGTAATAGTGATGTTGCTGGACTCCCATGTAGTCGACCACAGTTCGAGTCCCGGACCCAGTGGCTTAAACTCACGCCGGGCGCATGTGCGTGTGTGCTCAAGATCTCGAGAGGAGAATGGAAGAGAAAGGATTGCGGCGTGGCCATCCCCCTGGGGCGTGATATCTCGCTTTCTTTCTCTCTGTCTCTCTCTGTCTTTCTGGTGAGCACACGCGCCCTATAGCAAAAAAAAAAAAAAAAAAAAAAAAAACCTCTAAAAAAAATTGGTTAGAGGGAACATGTGCTCATGGGAAAGAGTCGAGAAGGGGGAGAAAGCACTCTCCAGGGGAGATACTTTCAGGTCATGCTGCCATCCCCTCTCCATTCTCCTCCAGGATTATGGGCACTCGTGCACACATACCTAGTGTGCTTTTCAAGCCACAGGGCCCAGGACTCAAACCCTGCAGTCAGCCATGTGGGTTCTAGCTGTCTAACCACCAATGCCACTGGCTGGCCCGATGCTGTTATCTTTTAAACAGAGATACCGAGATGTTTCAGTCCATTGTGTTGTGAAATACCCGAGTCTGGGTGACTTGTTTATTTAACTCATGGTTTTGGAGGCTCAGCAGTCAAAGAGCTGAGTCTGATGAGGGTCTTGTTGCAGAGCCTCGAGGTGGCACAGGGCATCGCATGGCAAGATCTTGAGCAGAGCATGTCTGTGCCATGTCTGTGTCTCCATATGAACTGGTGAGTATCCAGTCGTGAGGATCCCACCCTGGTGATCAGCTCCCAAAGGCCCCGCCTTTCAACACTATGGTTGGTTACATTTTTACACTCTATTCCCATCACAAGCAGAAACAAATCTCAACGTGTTAATTGGGGGTGGGGGGGAGGACACACTCAAACCATAGCAGAGAGATATCTGAGTGTGAAGCTCAGTGTGGAGTGGGGACAGGGTAGAGGGTGGGTGGATGACCCGGAACGGCAACACTGGGTGAGATTTCGTGCAGACAGATGAGTCGGGGCCTTGGAGGCTCCCACATCAAAGAGTCAGAAAGAAGAGGAGAAGGGCCCAGCAAAAGACTCTGGCCAGGGAGGGTGGACAGCAAGGGAAGTGTGGTCTCCCGAGGCTGACTGGAGCAAGCACCTCTGCAAGGAGGGAGATCCAACCATATCTGAGAACCGAGGCTGGAGCTCGGCCTCGACCTTGGGGAAGACTCTAACAACCACAGTCTTCTGGCACTGGAGGAGAAGGGGAAACAGGTCTGGGAGGACTGGAGAGGGGGTAGGGGAACACACCAGTGGTCAAGAGGGCTTCCTGTGATGACATGCTCCCTACCTACACTTCCCATGGTCACCACTGCCGCACCTGCTGCTCAGCAGTGGAGTGTGACTGCAGACCTGAAGTTTTGCTTCTGTTGGATTTTAACTTACATTTACTCACTGTACAGCTGTTGCTGCCGTATCGGACAGAAGCGGTGGGAGCTGAAAGTGGCAAAGGGAGCTGTGAAGGAAGAGAAGGGCCTTGAACAGGCCAGGGCAGAGAATGGCAGAGCCTGGTGGTGGGGCAGGGGCGTGGGGGTGCCCCAGAAAGACCAGCCAGGGCCTGTCGGTTGTTGCTGACAAGGGAAGCTCTGGGCTCAGTTCTCAGGGAGATGAGAAACAGCTACTGAGGCCTTTAACAGGGAGAACAGGGAGATTGGTATCTGATTTTCTGTAAAAATCCATGGCCACCCTTGGAGGGGGCAGGATCATCCTTGTCCTTGCTCCCAAGCTCTTGGGTCAACCTTGGGGGCAGGATCCACAAGGGCACAGCAGCCCTAGATGGAGGTGTGGGTAGGCTTTCGAGGGCATCAGTGTGGGCTGTCGAGGCAGTGGCGTTGGGGGCTTCCATGCAGAGCCCTGGGCATGTTCCCCTGGGTGTCTCCTGGACTGCTGTGGGAGGGAGAGGCCTCAGAACAAAAAGTCCGGGAGACGCACTGCTGCCTTGGTAGACCAGTTACCGTGTTACTACAGAGTCGCTCAAAGGGCAGCAGGTTAAGGGAGTCCATCCCTCCACTGTCCCTCACTTGTTCACTCCCTCATTTGTGCTTCTCTTTTTGCTAACATTCTGAGAGGCTCTCAGGCTATCACATGAGTAAAATGTAATCCGGAGCTTAGAAATTCCTGCCCTAATTGGGGAGCTATCCTGGGACAAAAACCACTGAGGTAAAGCAAAGCACTGCTGGCTGCAAATGAGGGCTCGTCCCTGGTTTGTCTCTCCTGAGAGCTGCAGCTGCCCCCATCACAGCAGGGAGGCTGCAACCAGGACAGTCTTGCAGGGCCCAGGCAAGAGAGGGTGGAGGAGGAGCCTCGAGCCCCTCATCATCCTTCACTGGCATCTGCCTTTGCATTGGACCCCAGGCAGCAGGACAGACTGAGCTCCTCAGCATGAGGCCTCTCTGACCTGTTCCTGCTGGCCACCCTGGTCCTGCCTCTGGGTACAGTCCATCCATCCTTCTGTTCACCCCCCTAAATATTGGTCCCTCCACCACCCACCATCGCCTACCCTTCTGTACACGCGCCTTTCCACGCACCCTCCGTCCACGACGTAGTCATTCCCTTCTTGCTTCAAATGTGTTTACGAATTCCCAGGCACTGCCTTTGGCTCTGGGATACACCAGTGCACAGAACTGCTTCTGCCCCTGTGGAGCTCAAGACCCTGAGTGGGGGACAGTCCAAATATTAATAGATATATACTGTATGCCAGTGTGGCGATAAACACTGTGAAGAAGAATAAAGCAGGATAAGGGAGCAGAGGGTGGGAGAGATGAGAGGGGCCCTGACGAATCAGTTTGGGCAGCTATAACAAATGACCACAGGCTGGGTAGACACTTATTTCTCACAGTTCTGAAGGCTGGCTGGAAGTCCACGGTCAAGGAGCTGGGCACGCACTCTTGCTCTGGGCTAGCGGTTAACACAATGAGATGGGGTCCTTCTGGCTGCCCTGGGGGAGAGGAAGATGGCCTGAGTTGGGGGGCACTGGCTTGCTGATAGGCCAGGAGTGGGGTGTGTGGGGAAGAAGGAACACAGATGACTCAGGGCAGAGTCCCTGACCCCTGAGAGAGACCAGATTCAGAGAGCGTGAGCTGAGGCTCCTGATGAGATTGTGTAGAGACGATGGAGGGCGTGTGTCTTACCTGCCCGTCCCCGTCCCTGGGACCCCCACAACCCTTGCCTCTCAGACTCTTGGTCAATGCCCATCATAAGCTTCAAGCACAGGGTGGCCCCAAACAGACATCGGAGTGACAATGACAGAGGTCAGATGAGGCAGGACTCCTGTGGGCTCACCAGCTTGCTATTCCCGTTCCAGGTGGTTTCACCCCAACATCAGTGGGATTGAAGCAGAGAAGCTGCTCCTCTCCAGGGGCCAGCACGGGAGCTTCCTGGCTAGACCCAGCAAGAGCAGCCCCGGGGGCTTCACGCTGTCTGTCAGGTGGGTGGGCCCCTGGCCAGGTGTGGACCTCTGGCCCAAGGATGCCTCAAGGGGTCTCCTCACTTTCAGTTTGGGACACAGAGGATTCAGACTCCCAGAGGGGTAGTGGGCAGTGTTCTGGGCAGTGAGGCTCCTAGCCGGGGGAAGCCAACATGTTGGGGAGAGTGGGTGGTAGTTGGGCATTCATGCTCTGGACCTCCGGACAGGAAGGACCCACCGAGAGAGGCCTTTGGGGAGGACTCAGTGAGCCGAGGGCATTGGCAGGATCCACTGCCTGCCCTCCAAGGGCCTAAGGGCCAGGCAGGAACCTCAATGGCCATGATTATGCTCCCAGCACCTAGGGATGCTGCCCACTGGGGGTCTGGCTGGAGTCTTAAAAGGGCCATTACTTGGGAGGATGGGGTTTGAGAGGGACTGGAACAGCTGAGTGTACAGCTTGGAGGCATGTCTGCCCTGGATGGGAGGGGCCAGTCTGTGAGGATAAGTGCTGGTCTAGGAAGAGGAACGTCCAGCTGGGCTCTAGATCTTTCCAAATTCTCTCCTAAATCTGAGGCACAGGTATACCAAGGCTAGCCCCCCGGGATGGACTTCTCTCACTTTAGAGAGACAAGTGTTTTCCTGGGGCTTCCCCAGCCATGCTGTGGGACCTGGGGAAGCTGTCTTGCATGTGTATGGTCAGGGGCCTGTCCCTGGTTGGAACTACAGGGCTGGTAGTCTGGGATGAGGCAAAGCCTTGGAGGGGTGCATGAGCCCTGATCTTCAGGCCAAGGGAGGCCCAGGGTCCATAGGCTCAGTACAGTGGGTCAGGATGAGGGTAGGTGTGGGTGGGTAGGTACTGTCTGGAAAGGAGCTGCAGAGAGGGGCCTGGCCTAGGCCCTGACTGTTCCTGGCAAGGGAACAACAGGGGCTGGGACCTCAGCACAGGAAAAGCCCAGGGACTGTTCCGGAAGCTGAGGGTGGATGGTGGGGCCCGGCTCCCTCCCTTCCAGGCGCCATGAGGAGGTGACCCACATCAAGATCCAGAATACTGGTGACTACTACGATCTGTACGGAGGGGAGAAGTTTGCAACGCTGGCTGAGCTGGTGCAGCACTACACAGGCCAGCGTGGGGGGCTGCTCCGAGAGCGCAGTGGGGCTCCTGTTGAGCTCCGGCACCCACTGGGCTGCCAGGACCCCACATCAGAGCGGTGAGCCCTGGCCTGGCATTTGTGAGTCTGTCTGGATGTATGTGTACATCTCTGAGGGACAGTGTCCACTGGACATGGCTTCTGCATGTCATGGCCCCTGTATGTCATGGCCCCATGGCCCAGGCTCAGGCCTGGGCACAGCTACAGCAAAGCTGAGGGTGCGTCCTGTACTGCTCCTTCCGGCCCTGATGGAGGGGTGAGAGCATAGGGCAGCTGGAGGCCTGCAGTCCCACCTCTGCCCTCCTAGTAATGACCTGGTTTCTCTAGTCTGTTTCCCCACCACAGGGAACTGCATGTGGAGAGGCCTTTGCTTCTTCTTGCTGAGAACCAAGCTGCCACCTAGTGGCCACTATGGGCCCTGCAGAGCCCTCTTGTCCTGCGTTTGGCCAGCTCCTGGATTAGAGGAACATCAGAGAAGTGGTCCTGGCAGATCCAGGGCTGGACCGGATAGGGATGCTGCCTAGGCCCCTGAGATCTGCATGTGTCCGTCTCTCTGCCTGAGCCTTCTGCTTCACATAGCTCCTTTTCTCACCACTCCTGGACCAGGTGGTACCATGGGCACCTATCAGGCAAGGAGGCAGAGAAGCTGCTGATGGAGAAGGGGCGTCTGGGCAGCTTCCTGGTGCGAGAGAGTCAGAGCAAACCTGGGGACTTTGTGCTGTCAGCGCTGACTCAGGAGCCCAACAAGGCACAGGGCACAGACCACCGGCCTCGGCCCACGCACATCATGATCCGCTTCCAGGTGGGAGGCAGCATCGGGGTGAGGGTGTGACTCTGGGAAGGGTGGTCTGCCATGGCCAGCCCCTCACTGCCGCCCCCACAGCCAGATGGGAAGTATGACGTGGGAGGTGGGGAGCGGTTCGACACTCTCAGAGACCTGGTTGAGCACTACAAGAAGAACCCCATGGTGGAGAAGTCGGGGGCCGTTGTACACCTCAAACAGGTATGTTCCTATAAGCACGTGTACCCTGGAACCGGAGTGGGTTTTCCTGTGGGGGGACGGAAGGGATACTGACCCAGCCCCATCCAGGAAAGACAAGGTGGGGGTGTAGGCTGGCATCAGGTGAGACTTCCTGTGAGGAGAGCCCCAGAGCCCCATGGAGAGAACCTCCAAGCACCCTCTGTGTGTTGGACTCTCCTGTGGTGACCTCGGTGACCTTCCCCAGATAAGGTGCTGGGCTTAGGGCAGGGTGGCCAAGTGGAAGGGTGTGCCGGCCATGGCACCTGCCAGTGGGGGAGGGCACTGTGGGATCCACTGCATCCCAGGCCCTTCTGAGCTAACCTCTCCCTGTCAGCCTCTCAAGGCCACGAGGATTAACGCTGACAGCATTGAAAGCCGCGTGCAGGAGCTCGCCCAGGCTGCGGACACCAGCGGAAAAGCCACACAGGGCTTCTGGGAGGAGTTTGAGGTGCCTTCTGCCTGCTGCCACCCTCACACTCAGACCTCTGGGGCACGAGCCCAAGAGGAGTCAGAGAGGGGGAGGGTTCTTGGTGGGAGTGGGGACCCCCAGAGGCTGAAGCCCCCATCTCTTCAGATGCTACA
>NW_006203430.1:8912062-8917272 GCF_000334495.1 Tupaia belangeri chinensis
AAGAATCGCTACAAGAACATCCTTCCCTGTGAGGGCCAAGGCAGGGCCAACTTGGGGGCAGAGCTGCGAAGTCACGTGGGGGAAGGGGTTTATAAATGGGGATGCAGGGAGTGCATCTGCCTCTGGGCCCTTCCTCCCCATGTCTGCTCTCTGGGCTTCCCATCTCCCAGGGAGACCTGAGCAGCATCTCCCCTTCCCAGTTGATACCACTCGTGTTGTCCTGCATGACGTAGACCACGGCACGCCTGGAGCAGACTACATCAATGCCAATTACATCAGGGTGGGTGTGCACCTCTGGCCCTGTTAAGGCTCCTGCTGGCAAGTCCAGGAGGATCAAGGGCAGTGTGGGTCCTGGTAGGGCAGTAGACATTCAAGGGAGGGGGTAGGTGGCAATCTCCAAGACTTCCTCAGGGTGGGCTGGACTGAACATTGGTCCTAAGCACCCCCCTAGCCTAGAATGTGAGGAACTGTGTTTGAGCCACCTGGGGCTCAAATATTTGCATAGACATACCTCTGTCCTCCAGTTTAATTCCTGGAAACAGCAGGTGACACCCCTCCTCCTTTCAGAGTGACCCAGAAGAGAAGCCAGGCCATGGACTGGGCAAGGTGTACATCGCCACACAGGGCTGCCTGCAGACCACGGTGGCTGCCTTCTGGGCTATGGTGCACCAGGAGAACACTTGTGTCATTGTCATGACCACCAAGGAGGTGGAAAGAGGCCGGGTAGGAGCACTGTCTTGCTTCTCCAGCTGGTCAAGAAAATGACCCTTCCTTGCTCAGCCAAGGAGCCTGTGGGACACGGGCGGCGGGGGTGGGGGGTACATAGAGTCCCTGTGAATATAGGTGTAGGTGCATACAGGGCATAGGGGCAAGGGTGCTGGTGTTCTACCAACAAGGCTGATGGAAGGCATTCCCTCCCAGAACAAGTGTTTCCGGTACTGGCCCGAGCTGTACAGCAGCCAAGAGTACGGCCAGGTGCACGTGAGCAACATAGCTGAGCACCAGGCCCAGGGCTACTGCGTGCGGGAGCTGCAGGTGTGGCGGCCAGACCAGGTAAGCCTGGAAGGCAGTGGACACACAAGTTGTGGGTTCATGCTAGGATGAGGAGGCCCTGAGCTGAGAGACCACCCCCCTCGGTCTGGCTTCCATGTCCCTCAACCCACAGGGCATAGTGCAGGCTTGGGCTCTGGTCAGTGCTGACTCTGAGCCAGGCTCTGACTCCCAGCTGCAGGGTTAGGGTTATACCCACACTTGCCCCACCCCTCTCCCTGGCCATCTCAGCAGTTTTGGTCTCCTCTGCATGCCAGGAGTGCCTATTTCTGTCCCTGGCAGATTCCTTTCCTCTCCCTCAGCCTTGTATCTAACCCATTGTGGGATTTCTGCAGGCCCACCCAAATCCCGCGCATTGGACTCTTCCCAAATAGAACTCACAACCTTCCTTTACTTCTCCCCTTCTGTTGCCTCTATCCTTTTTCAAGCATCAGAGCCACCTGGGGCCATCTTGGTCCCCTTTTCAGTCCGGTGTTTCCTCCTCCCTGTCCTGGCTGGCCTTGGCCCACCCCCAGTCCCTACACCTGGTAGCCCCTTCCTGCAAACCCAGCCATCCCACAGCATGCCTCCTCCCGACTCCCCTCAGCACCCACCCAGAGAACACAATAGCGCCCGCTTTGACCCTACGCGGGCCCCACCAGGGAACTGCCCAGACGGGCTAGAGCTCACGCTCACCGCCCCGCCCTGCCCAGGTGGAACCGCCGCGCACCGTAAAGCACTACCAGTACTTCAGCTGGCCGGACCATGGGGTTCCGGCCGAGCACGCCGGCGTCCTCGGCTTCCTCGACGACTGGACGAGGTAAACCGGACCCAGAGCAGCGTCCCAGGGGCAGGGCCCATGGTGGTTCACTGCAGGTGAGACGGGGGACGGGGCTGCGTGGGCATTGCCGACGGGGGACAGGAGCGGGGCTACGCAGGGCGGTGCAGGCCGAGGCTGGGCCTCTGGGCAGGGCCAACGGGTGAAAGTGGGGCCAGGGCATCGCCCGGTGAACTCGTCACTGGCCGCCTCGTTCCTCCTCACAGCGCTGGCATCGGACGCACCGGTACCATCATCGTGATCGACATCCTGGTGGACGTCATACGCAAGCAGGGTAGGCCGCCCCTCCCCGCTGCCGACCGGGTCTCCGCCCACAGTGCTGGTCCTGCTCCTCATGCTTCCTGAAGGACCCCTTCCTGAAGGACCCTCCCCTCTATGGTGGCGCTGTCCTCGCCCTGAGTGCGCTTGTCCCCAGGGCTAAACTGCGACATCGACATCCCCAAAACAATCCAGATGGTGAGGCGGCAGCGCTCGGGAATGGTACAGACTGAGGCTCAGTACAAGTTCGTGTACTTGGCGCTGCAGCGGTACATCCAGAGCGAGCAGCTGCGCCTGCGCGAGCAGGTGGGGACAGGGCAGGGGCTGGACGGGCGGGGTCGGGGTGAGTATCACCGTGGTGACAGGCGTCCCCTCCCCTTAGCGCGAGCCTCCCGAAGAGCGCGAGTATCTGAACGTGGGCCCTGCACCTGCCAACCCCAGCAGCAGCCCCAGACTCCAGCAGTCCCGGCCTGCGGCGTGAGTCCGGGCCTTGGGGAATGGGACCTGGCTGGTGTATTCGTCCAGGACCAGAAGGCCACAAGTGTGGCTAGGTGAGGGGAGGGGGTTGTGTGTGGTGGGAGGCCGAACATCATCTCCTCTCAGAACCCAGGAGATCTCTGGCGGCGTGTACGAGAACCTGCTGACCCTCCGGCGGTGAGGAGCCCCGAGGTGCGTGGGGCCTCGCGGCCCTGCAGGCGACCCCCAACCCACCATCCTGTCTGTGCCCTGGCTGGAGTCGGGCGCTTTGATAGGGCTGGTCCTCGTGTTCCTCGAAGGAACTGTGTTTAGAACAATACAGAGTGGAGCATGCCCCCAGGCACTCAGGAAAGTGGTTCTGCAGTCTGCCCCTAACTGCCTAGGCACCCAGAAATGGGCAGTGGCAGTTGAGAGATCCCTCTGGCGGCAGGCTGTGACTTGTCGTGTGAAAGATCACATTCTGTCCCTCAGTGTGCGTCCCTATGTGTGATAAGCGTGACCAAGAACATAGCAATGAGCAACATAGTGCTGTCTGCCTGACCTGACTACAGCCACTGAGATCTGTGCCCAGCCACCATGTCCTGCTTTCTGCCCTTCACATCAGGGTGGTCTGGGAGGTGACCCAGGCCATGACTGCCCCATGGCGGTCACATGGTGAACAAATGCTTGTTGAATGAAGTGTGACATGCTCGGGTGCAGCCTCACAGGCCTGGCTCTGCTGGCACCAAGGGTGTGGCTTCACGTGTTCATGACAGTGTATGACTGGGTGCAGTGTCACTGGCCTGTGGTCTTTGGTAGCAAACCACACCCCCATCGTGGAATGGCCCGTGGTTTTATTGTGTCTTCAGTAAAATGTGTTCTCAGTTCTGTGTCTTTGTTGGTGCCTGGGGCAAGGGTACATGAGGGTCCCCACAGCTGGACCCAGCTTTTCCAGGGTCTCTCTGAGCCCTTTCCCGTGCAGGCAGAGGCCCCGTTGGATGCAGCAGGAAGAACTTGGGCTTTGTGGTCAGGGAGAAGGAGGCTGAGACCTGTCTGTACTGGAACCAGCTTGGGCTGTCTTGGCCATTCTGTCTGGTGGTGTAGGATTCCTGGGGCTGATGGCAGAGCCAGGGTTGGGTGGGGCTGGCAGGATTGTGACGCTGCACCTTGCTGCTTTACCAACCAGGCCGGCCCAGGGAGACCAGAGGGTCCCTTGTCTGTGGACCCTCAAGCCACTCACTGGTCATCACTACCTCCATTTCTGTGGACCCTTAGGCCCTGGTTCTGAGGTCATGGGTTCTGTAGTTTTCCAGGGCTCCCAGGGACCTTTTGGCCATGACTTTTTGGGGTGTGGTCCAGTATGGCTACAGTGAGGGCTGGGGAAGGGAAGGACCTTTTTAAAGCCCTGGGCTCTGGAGCAGGCTGAAGCCCACTCTTGGTCCTGCCTGTTAGCTTCTGGGGCTCTCCCCTTATTTCTGGAGGAGCTCCTCAGCCGCTGAGAGTGGGGAGATTCTCTGGATTGAGGCTAGAGCAGGGATAGGCCATGGGCCTTTCTGGAGGAAGGGGCTGAATTGTTAAAGGGGGCAGGGCACACATGGTGAGGACCTCTTACCAAATCTCGATACAAAATAATTTATTTAAAAATGTACAGTTCATAAGGGCATGGGGCAGCCAGGACATTTCTACAAGTATTGCAGCAGAGCCTCTGTTCTCCAGGCCCTGGCCAGAGGCAAGATTAGCACTCCCATCCAGTGGAAGGAGCCAGACCTGCTGAGAAGAGGACCTGGGGTGAAATGTTAAAATGAAAGGAAGATGGCGAACCCCCACCCCTCTTGGCAAGCGCCTGCCTTTGCAGACAATTCACATTGTGTACAGGGAAAAGGGAGGTGGCCTTGCCGGACTGGGGATTTTTCTTCATCTACACGTTGGGAATTAGGGAGAATCTCGGGTACCCATTGAAGCCTGTGGTTCTTAGAGGCTTTAGGGACCTTTTTGTCCCTACGCCAGTACCTAGCTCCAGAGAATGAGGGACAGGCAATGGAATACAGGTCTCAATGGGGCCCCGATGGGCTCCTCAAAGATGTAAGGGCCCCAGGAGACTGACTTCCAGAGCGGCTGTGATCCTGATCTCAGCCATTAGTCAGGGGCCCATCCATGCTGCTGGGGTCGGGTGGCCACCCTGGACCACAGGGCTAGGGCCAGTGACCCTAGTCATTGCTCAGAGGGTCGAGGGAGAAGGTAGTGGCAGTAGCAGTGATGGTGGCCGTGGACGGTCGGGGGAGGCAGCGCAGGTTCCCGGTCTTGAGTGCACACTGCACAGGCCAGAGCACCACACAGAAGAGAACCAGCAGCAGGACTGAGACCAGGGCCATGCGCCTCCAGTCCCCACAGCGTGCCCAGCAGCGTGCCAGGCGGCCTTGATGTTGGGCGGGGCCCGGGGCTGGCTCAGGCACAGCAGGCTCAGTGGGCTCAGGGGGCTTGCTCAGGCCCACGTCCACACACACAAAGCCAGGCACTGAGTGGCCAGGTGTGGTGGGCAGTGGGCGGCAGCACAGCTTGGTCCCCTCCAGCCACACAGTCTCCTCCTGCCGGAGGGGTGCAGGCATCTTAGCTTGCAGCTGGCGGGCGG
>NW_006203430.1:8918452-8925740 GCF_000334495.1 Tupaia belangeri chinensis
GTGGGCAGGGCACCCCCTCGCCGTCTGGGTGGCTTGCAGGCTGGGCGGCTGCCAGCCGGGCCAGGCACTCTAAGCAGAAGACATGGGTGCAGGAGAGTTCCTTGGGTGTCTTGAAGATGTTGTCATAGCCTGAGAAGCAGATGGAGCACTCCAATGGAGAGGCCACCTTCTCTGAGCCAGGGGTGCCAGGGGACCTGGGGCTTCCAGCTGAATGGGGTGACCTGGGGTTGCCGACTGAAACAGGGGACCTGGGGCTGCTGACCGAGCCGGGGGACCTGGGGCTGCTAGGCGAGTAGGGTGACGTAGGCACTGTGGCTGTTGAGCTGTTCCGGTCGGGGGGTGGCACAGCTGTGTGCCATACCTGCTGGCCTGATGACATGGCTCTGAGCTGCGGACAAATAGATGTCTGTAAGTGATAGCAGTATGCCACTTCCTTGTGAAGCCAGCCTCTCTCCTATCTTCTTTTGCCTAGCATCAGCCCCAAAGATCCCAGAGAAGCATACTGTCCATCCATGGGCACCTCCAGAGATTCCCACTGGAGGTCTTTCTGCCCAAGTTGTAACCCTGCCTCCCCACCCTCAACATGTGGCTGAGCCACATGAGCATCCTTCGGTGCCTCAGGCCTGGAGGGCCCAGAGGGGCTCCAGAAATGGAGGCAGTATACGCGGGATTGTCACACCGACCACTCATTGGAGGCCTCCTGCAGGCCTTGCTCAACTGGCCGTGCTGCTGACCAGAGATAATGGTGATGATGATAACAGCCCACATAGCTAACATTTATGTGCAGGCTCTGCAGGGCTGCCCTGATGTCGTGGGATGCTCACAACAGCCACAGTGGAGAAGAGGCACCTTGGAGGCTGGAGTGACTCAGCCAGAGTCACCTGCCCAGAGGCCAGTAAGACCTGTGCCCTTATGAGGGTGTAACTCAAGGGTGGGCCTGTGGCTCTGGGTCAGGTGAAAGGTTGGATATGGTTCCCAATGTGGGCACCTGGTTTGACTGGTGCGTGCCTGATTTGTGGGAGGTGTGTGAGGGTGTGGCGTGGGATTTGGGGCCCAGGCTGAGTCCAGCAGGCTGTGGGAAGATGAGATGCCTGAGCAGGAGCAGTGGCCAGTGGTCCAAGGAAAGTTCTGCCCCCAGCTGCAGCCTAGAACTGTAGGGCCAACTTGTCTGGCTGGTGATGAAGGCCCGATGCTGATGGCCCGGAAATGTGCCTGAGCCCAGGGCCAGGGGAGTGGGATGCAGAAGAGCCTCAGTCATCATCTCCAGGCTGGCTCACCACACTGGAATGTCAGGGTGTCATACAGAGGCCCATCAAAGAGGATGCCCATCCAGGGATCTTCCTCACTGGCCCACCCACACTTCCGTAACAGAGAACTCAGGAGACCCTGCTCTGTCTCCCAGGCGCAATTTGGGTTGGTGTCCCTGCTGTCCAGCTCTGTCCCCCACCCCCTCTCTTGGGTCCAGGTCTCCACCCTAGAGAGCCCTAGGTCCATCTGGCCCTGACGACTGGCTACAGGGATCTTGTCTGGAGGAAGGTAGGTAAGGGGCTCACCTGTCTTTCATCTTCACAGTGAGTCTCCAAGGCCCTGGCCATATGAGCCCATGGAGCCCAGGAGGCCACTCCAGAAGTGACCCCTTTGCGTTACCTAGCCCAACCCTGACTAACTGGCCAGTCCGAGGCAGGCTGGCTGGAACCACTCAGGTGTAGCTGCATCATCATACAATGTCATGAGCCACGGCAAAATCACCATGATGTCATGAGCGCCCCAGGCACACAGTAGGTGATGTCATGACAACCTGGGAAAGCAGTATCCTCCCCTGGCCTGCGTACCCCACAGAACCTGTTCCTTGACACCAGGGAGGTGCCCACCTGAGCCTACCCAGGTGGATGAGCATGGGCTGAGTTGGCCTTACCTGGCGGCCGGGAATCAGCAGGTCCTGGGCATGACCGTCTTCACCATCCACGGTGAGGCTCCCAGGCTCTGGGTTCCCCTGCTCTGGCAGTTATCTGTTCCCTCTCCTCTGGCCCAGCTGGCCTATGCTCCACCTGGCAGGTGTCCCTCCACGGGCTGGCGGCCAGCAACTGTCCTGGTAGCACTGGTCTGGCAGGCACACCCTCCGCGTTGTCTCAGGCAGGCGACGTGCTGGGATGTGTGTAATCTTCCAATCGCAGAGCTCACTGTCGAAGCGCATGAGTTCTTGGGGTGTGCGCTACTAAGCAGGTATATTTATACCCTCCAGGTCATGCTGGCTGGGGGTGTGGCCTGGGGCCTCAGGGATTGGTTGGCTTCTTGTCCTCTCCCTGGCGGACCAGGCAACTATAGGGCAGGGAGTCAGTGGTGAGGGTCAGAGCTAGAGTTAGACTGGGGTCAGGGCAGGCCTCCACAGCCTGGGCAGGCCTGGGTTAGGGGTGGGTGCTTGGACAAAGCTCCTTTCCTCTTGTGGAGCAGCCCCTCCAGAGGCAGACCTGCCCACTCTGTTCCCTGTTGGCACCTGAGATCCTAGGTGGACCTACCACTGAACCCCCACATCCACACTCAGAATCAGTCGAGCTGTCACCCCCTCACCCATCATCCTGTGCTAATGCTCTCCCCAGAAACCTCCTGCCCCTTCCCTGCCCACAGCCATCTGCCTGCGCAATGCATGTGTTCTCATGAATGCCCTCATGTTCACTTGCCCACACATGTGCCCAGTGTTCACACATATACATACATGCCGCATCCACACCACACACAGGGCCCTCCTCCCCCGAGTTCACACACACGCACATGCCCCCCAGTATTCACATGCACAGCTCTCCCAAATTTGCCTCTGCTGCCTCAATACCCCTCCCCCAGCCTACCCTACAGTCTTTGGGACTGGGAAGGGAACTCCCAGATCTGGAGTCCAGGAAGTGGTCAGTGGTGGGCAAGATCAGGAGTGAGCACCAGAAAGGGACCCAGGTTGGCCCTAAGGGCCTTTTTTTTTTTTTGAGAGGTTTTTGCTATAGGGCATGTGTGCTTACCAGAGAGACAGAAAGCAAGAAATCATCCCCCCAGGGGGGATGACCACACCGCAATCCCTTCTCCTCCATTCTCCTCTCAGGATCTTAGCACACGCGCACACGTGCCTGGCATGAGCTTAAGGCACCAGGTCTGGGACTTGAACCGTGGTCGCCTCTATGGGAGTCCAGCAACATAAACATTACGCCAACTACTGGTCCTGGCCCTAAGGGCTTTTAGTAAGTATCCACCAGAGCCCTCCCTAATACACCATGGAGCCTGGCCCCTTGAGTCTGAGGAAGTCCCCACCCTGCTGGGGGAGCTGGAAAGCTTGGGGGGGGGAGAATGAAGCTGCTTTGGCCAGTGAGCGTGGGGTCCTAGGAGACTGAAGGGCTGGTCTGTGCAAAGGCCAGAGCAAGCAGGACTGGGATAGAGAGTGGGCTGCACTGGGTGGCCTGGGTCTGGGGACATACTGTCTGTCCCCCAGAGGCCCAAGGTATAGGCCAAGATGTCCCTGCTGGCTTCCTGGTCTGGCCTACGGCTCTTTCCACTTGGTTTAGCCACCACAGGTTCCCCTCCCTGAGGCTTCTCTGCCTTTCACCCAGCCTCAGTGGACCTCAGTTCCTGGGTGAGTCTGACTTTGGGGGTCATGCACCCCCACTGCTTGGTGTGAGACCAGGACCTGAGATGGAAGCCCACACAGGAGCCTGGTGTAGGGGATGTTGCACTTGGAGAGACTAGGAGTTGGGGGCCCATCATGTGTGGCCCACAAGACACTTTGGTGGTGACTGGCATCCCAGAAGCCCCCGCCCCAAATTGCCCTGATGTCTCCAAGGCCAAGACTCATGTCAGGGAGTTGGGAAGTGAAGCCCAAACTGAGGGACGAACCTGGACTCAAGAAGGGCTGGGTTTCCCCTGCCTCTACTATGAGGCGGGAGGAGTCTCAGTGGGAGGTCCAAGAGTAGGATGGGGGCCTGAGGGGAGTTGGGAGCCTTGATGGGGGACCTCAGAGATGGGGAGAGGAACCCAGGAAGGAGGTTGAAAACCTCTGAGTATGAGGACCTCAGAGGGGGTTGTGGGCCTCCGTGGGGGTAGCCAGGAATAGGGGGGATAGGGGAGCTAACATGTGGGGGCAGCCAGGAATGGGGAGGGGATAGGGGAGCTAACATGTGGTTAAAGGGAATACAGAACAGAGGCTCCTGTTCCCATGAGAGGATCGTGACTCGGGGTCACATGCACCTCTAGGAAGTACCCTGGGTCCCCGCTGCTCTGAGAACATCCTTTCAGAGCTCCTGGGAATATCCAAGCTCTGAGGTCACTCCACATTCTCAGTGGACAGTCAGTGCCTGGAGGCAAAGGTGACAGGAAGACTTGGGGAATGTGTGGTCCCGGGTGTGGCCAGGCCTCACTCACAGGAGTGAGCCAGAGCCGCACCTTCTCCTGCCTGGACCTCAGAGGGAGCTGCCCCACGCAGAGCTGGGATCTGGGAGACTCAGAACTAGTCATGAAGGGACTTGGCTGGCTGTGTCCAGGGCTGTGCCCTCCATCCTGGCCAACAGGCAAGTGACAGGAGTGGCCAAGTGAGTGTGTAGGCACATGTAGAGCATGCTAACATGGCTGCGTGTACAAGCACATATGGACATGCCTGAGAGGCACATGGCTGCTAACATGTGCATATCAGCTGTACCTTATGTCTTGTCACCCTGGATCTCCACAGCCCTGAAAGTCCCTGGACAAGGCCCTTGTCCCTTGGAGGAGGTGGCATAGACACAGAAGCTGTCCTAGGCCAAATGAACAGAGTATGGCTTCTCAGGACCCTAGCCAGATCCCACCACAGGCCCTCGGGACAGAATAGTCTCGAGTTCCTGATGTTGCCGAGCTGGAGGGATTTAGTGTGGCCTGGATTGGACGGCAGGCATGCGGCCCTCCAGGGATAGACCTCAGGCCTATCCCTCTCCCTGTCTACCTAGGGCTGGGTGGTTCTCCACCCCCGCCAGCTGCTGACACCTGAGGCCTATCTGCATATCTACACCCAACTCTGTTGGCCCCGGGGTTGTTATTCTTTCCCATGGGCCCAGGTATGTGGAGGGCAGGCCAGGCAGAAGGTGGGGGAGGCAGGAGCTGGGCTGGAACAGCTAGGTTCTAGGGCAGGGGTGCACACTTGGGTCTCACCTTCACTCCAACTTTTGGGGTCAGTCCTGGACCTAGCCTCCCAACAGGCTTGGCATCCAGCTTTGGGCAAGAGGCCTGGGCAGTGAAGTCCCACTGACTAAGCCACCAGTGCCTTTCCCATGCCCAGCAGACAGTGATGCTCGCAAGGCCCAAGTGGCGGCCCTACTCAGAACTCACTGCCCACGCTTACAGGCAATGTGCTGGCTCCTCCGGAGGGCAGTGCTACCTCTGGCTGACTCCTGTCCTCTGTCAGCTCTGGGCACTTCTCCCGCTACCTGGGAGTAAAAACCACCACGGAAGCGGAAGCGAGCCAGTGAGGAGGCTGCCTGAGGGGCGGGACCAGGTGGATAAGCCCAGCCTTCCGTGCACCCAGACTGTGGCCACTGCAGAGCATTGACCACTCTTCCCCAAGCCTTTGGGCTGTGTTGGATGCCGACACCTGGTTGCCCCCACTTCTACCTGGGCCTCCCTCCTCATGCAAAGGAGACCAAGGAGACCTGCAGTGCCCACAGGGGCCCAAGCCCAGGCTGGGCCGTCCCCATTCCTGAAGTAGAAAAGCTCATGTCAACTCTCTGCAGATGAAGAGGCCCTGGGGAGAGGGGTGGGGGACCAGCAGCCTCATTTGGGGGCTGAGCTGGCCATTCACTCTCCTTAGCACCTGAATTCCTCCCCAGAGGCCTGGTAGCCTTGCTGTTCCCCCCACCCCCCCAGTGGTGCCTCCTCTGGCTGCCACCAGTGTCTCTTTCCCACTTCCCACCATAAATCATACTGGGCACCCCTGAACCCTCATTGGCCATGAGGAAGTCACTGAGTCAACCTGACCAGAGCATCCTGCCTTGTCACAGTCACGGGCCCAAGGATGGTCACAGACCCACTGAATCCCATGGGGACCTGGCAGCTCTGTGTCCCCAGGCAGCTCATACTGCCCTTCCCACTTGTCTTGAGAGCAGGGTCTTTGGTCCCCTCACTTGACCTGCCGGGCTGTGAGGACGATGCTCTTCACAGGAGCCAGGTATGGAAGCTCTAGCCCCTGCCATGGCAAGAGCCTCATGACTCAACCCTTCTGGCGCCCAGGCCAAGGCTGAGCAGCTCCCCAGATGCTGATCTTGAGATGGGCATCCCTGGGCAACAGGTGTCTAAGGTTATGACTTCCACCCCAAGACTTTGTCATTTTACAGAAAAGCCCCCAAAGAGGCACACATACTCTTTCCTATCTAAGGTCCTAATGGGGAGGTCAGGGCCATGAAGCTGACCTGCTTCTACGAGGCAGCCTGGGGCAAGTCCCCTCCCCAAGGGATAATGTCCCCAGGCAAGGTGAGGCTGTACCTGGCAATGGGCCCTTGGTAGAAGATTGGAGGTCTATGCTCCTAGCTTTCAGGTCCCCAGGCCAAGCAATAGGTAGAGGGTCCTGGACCTTGCCAAAGGGCTCTCTCTGTCCCCTCCTCATCTCCCTGTCCCCATCAAAGGCCCTAGGTGATGGGGTAAGGCCTGGGCCCCAGAGAAGGGTTGTACTCCTCTTAACTCACACTTAGAACAGGCTGGAAGGTGAGAAAGAAAAAAGCTCCCGATACAGTTTATTTGCATCAGCACACCCAGGGCCAGTCAGTGGCGTGATGGTTAAGGTGGCTGGATCCAACATGTCTCTCTGTGTAGTTCAAGTCTCAGACCCAGTCGCTTGAAAAACACACCAGGTGTGTGTGCAGGTGTGCCCAAAATCCCGATAGAAGAGACTGCAGTGTGGCCATCCCCACTGGGGGAGTGATTTTTCTCTCTCTCTCTCTCTGCCTCTCTCTAATAAGTACACATACCCTATAGCAAACTTAAAAAAAAAATCACCCCCAGGCCCTGCTGTTGTATAAACCTGCTGGCCCAAGGCTTAGGCAGCCAGCCCTAGACATCGGGGTGCAGAGAAGTGTGGAGGGACCTGGATGGTCAGGCCAACTGCATAGGTCCTACCTCGGGCACCTCAGGCGTGAACCAGACATTAAAGGAACCAGTGCTGGTCACAGCTGGGGCTCTTGAGCTGAACCCAGCATGTAGGTAGTCACGAAGCTCCTTTCTCTGCAGGACCCACTGGCCACCTCTCAAGCCAGAAAGGCACAGGAGTCATACCCAGTGGCCAGAACAAGAACTC
>NW_006203430.1:8926780-8929507 GCF_000334495.1 Tupaia belangeri chinensis
GATTCTCTTCACAGGAGCCAGGTATGGAAGCTCTAGCCCCTGCCATGGCAAGAGCCTCATGACTCAACCCTTCTGGCGCCCAGGCCAAGGCTGAGCAGCTCCCCAGATGCTGATCTTGAGATGGGCATCCCTGGGCAACAGGTGTCTAAGGTTATGACTTCCACCCCAAGACTTTGTCATTTTACAGAAAAGCCCCCAAAGAGGCACACATACTCTTTCCTATCTAAGGTCCTAATGGGGAGGTCAGGGCCATGAAGCTGACCTGCTTCTACGAAGCAACCTGGGGCAAGTCCCCTCCCCAAGGGATAATGTCCCCAGGCAAGGTGAGGCTGTACCTGGCAATGGGCCCTTGGTAGAAGATTGGAGGTCTATGCTCCTAGCTTTCAGGTCCCCAGGCCAAGCAATAGGTAGAGGGTCCTGGACCTTGCCAAAGGGCTCTCTCTGTCCCCTCCTCATCTCCCTGTCCCCATCAAAGGCCCTAGGTGATGGGGTAAGGCCTGGGCCCCAGAGAAGGGTTGTACTCCTCTTAACTCACACTTAGAACAGGCTGGAAGGTGAGAAAGAAAAAAGCTCCCGATACAGTTTATTTGCATCAGCACACCCAGGGCCAGTCAGTGGCGTGATGGTTAAGGTGGCTGGATCCAACATGTCTCTCTGTGTAGTTCAAGTCTCAGACCCAGTCGCTTGAAAAACACACCAGGTGTGTGTGCAGGTGTGCCCAAAATCCCGATAGAAGAGACTGCAGTGTGGCCATCCCCACTGGGGGAGTGATTTTTCTCTCTCTCTCTCTCTGCCTCTCTCTAATAAGTACACATACCCTATAGCAAACTTAAAAAAAAAATCACCCCCAGGCCCTGCTGTTGTATAAACCTGCTGGCCCAAGGCTTAGGCAGCCAGCCCTAGACATCGGGGTGCAGAGAAGTGTGGAGGGACCTGGATGGTCAGGCCAACTGCATAGGTCCTACCTCGGGCACCTCAGGCGTGAACCAGACATTAAAGGAACCAGTGCTGGTCACAGCTGGGGCTCTTGAGCTGAACCCAGCATGTAGGTAGTCACGAAGCTCCTTTCTCTGCAGGACCCACTGGCCACCTCTCAAGCCAGAAAGGCACAGGAGTCATACCCAGTGGCCAGAACAAGACCTCCAGGACAAGGGCCACCGGCCAGTACAGCCCTTGCAGGTCGTGTGATGCCAGCAACCTGCAGGATTTAGATGTGAAAGCTTCCATAGGTAGACACGCCATTCATTGTAGGTGCCTGGCCTTCTGGGCCAGTGTCCACTGGCTAGTCTGTCCCTAGGTGGCCAGAGATCTGCCATACCTGGGCCAAGGATGACTGCCAGCCAGCACTTTTCCACACAATGAATTTCTGCTTTAAAACAGAAAGAAGCAATGGGAAACTGGGAATGATTATGCAGCTCCTGCAAATGTGTGGGCACGTCGTGGGGGGTCTTGGCTGCCTTAGCAGTATGGCCCTGAAGGTGCCCCGGTCTGGGTGGCTGGTTCCCAGGCCACATCTTCCCCACTGGCCAGCACTGGCCGAACCTTGAAGGCCTTGGTTTCACTCCTCTTAGAAGGGGTGTCAGGAGCCATTTGGCCTGGTGATGCTGAAGGGGGGCCCTGCCCATCACAGGCTGTGAAGGACAGAGTGGCCAAGCCCCCCTGGCTTTTCAAGGTACCTAGCAGGCTGGCAGCTCCTGCAAGCTATACCATTTCTAGCCATTTGGATAAGACCTGCATCTTGGCTGCATCTCCTGAGGAGCCTGGATCCCATGCAGCCTAGCTCCTGAGCCTCCCAGGTCTCACACTGCCTACTTCTGGTCCGTTAAACCAAGCAGCTCTGGGTGGGAAGGACCTTCCGGCTGCAAAGTGAAGTGGGCTCCCACTCAGTGTGGACCCAGAGCCACGTCTGTCTGGCCTGTCCCAAGCCCCAGGCAACACGGGCCCTTTGTATACTGGACTCCCTCCAAGGGGGCGGCCTCCAGGTCTCTGCTGCGCAGTGCGTGGGAGTCTCAGACATTGCTGACGCGGGTCTCCACCGAGGAGAAGGCAGCGGGGTCCGTGGCCCTGTCTGGGGGCCGCTCACGCCTGACGTAGCGTGGTTTCCGCACTGAAAAGGGTCAGAGACAAGCTGGGTCAGAGTGGGGCCTGGATAACAGGGGCCCTCGCCCGAAGTTCCTGGGAGCAGGTGTGGAGTAGGCACAGGGGTCTGTTTAATCAAGGAGGAAGTCAAGTGCCCCTGCCTCTCAAGCTCCCACGGCGCTCCAGCTGCTAAGATGGACACTTCCCCCTGACAGATGCTCATGATGCGCCCTGCTCTTCAGCTTCCTCTCAGGCCCTAGGACCCTGAACCCAAGCATCTAGGCCTGGACGAGACCCCAGCCATCCCTTCAGAGACATGGATCACACTTGTATCATGCATTGCAGGGGACTGGATGGTGCCTCCGAAAGATACGACCATGTCCTAAGCCCCAGAATCTGAATGTGACCTTATTTAGAAAAGGGTCTTTGCAGATGTGACTGAGTTAGGATCTCAGATAAGGTCATCCTGGGCTACCCAGGTGGCCCTAAACTCTAACCAGCGTTCCCCTAAGAATGAGGCATAGAGAAGAGGAGACGACTGTGTGATGAGGCAGAGACTGGGGTGATGCAGCCACAAGCCCAGGGAAGCCTGGAGCCACCAGGAACTGCGAGAGGCAGGGAGGATCCTCCCCTGGAGGCTCTGGAGGG
>NW_006203430.1:8930227-8962212 GCF_000334495.1 Tupaia belangeri chinensis
CCCAAAGCCCAGGGAAGCCTGGAGCCACCAGGAGCTGCGAGAGGCAGGAAGGATCCTCCCCTGGAGCCTCTGGAGGGAGCGTGCCTCATCCCCTCCAACTTGATTTCTAACTTCTGGCCTCCAAGGCTGTCAAAGAATACACGTCTGTTTCTCATGCTGCCCACTTGTGGTGCGTTGTCCCAGCAGCCCCAGAACACTCCCAGGCATCTTAAGTTAGTCAAGATACCTGTAGACAAGGCTGCTGTAGAGAAATCGGACAAGCGCTTTACAGAATAGGCAGGTCTAGCCTTGATCAGTGAAGTGCTTTGTCTCCAAAGAGGAATTGTCACCTGCTCCCACCAGACCAGTGCACAGTGGAGGACGACAATGGGGAGGGAGTCTGAGTGAATTGCTCCAGACCTTATACCTGTGTGACTCTGGTCACTTAACCTCCCTGTGCTCAAGACCTTGTCTAGAAACAGGTCATAACTGCGCCTACACTGGAACTGCTGGGCTTAGCAAAGCCAGCTGCTCAGGAGATGCCAGGCAGGACAGGCCACACCTTGGTCCCCTGCACCTCTCAGGTGGAGCTGGGGCTTGGGAAACGACTGGAGGGACCATGGGGGCAGGGGCTGGCCTGGATTCTCCTCTCTCACAGACAACAAACATCTCAGGAATAAAAGGGAGAGACCCATTTGAAAAAGAGAGGCAGGTGGAGGGTGGGACCTGCCTGCCCCAACTCTTATCTCTGCCTCATGAAACGGTTCTCAGGACCCCAGGAGGGTGGCCAAGATCCTAGCCTATAGAGCACCCTGGGTCCAGAGGAACCCCGCAGGGTGACATAACAGCTGCTAGTACCTGAGGACTGTGGCGGTGGAATCATCGCTGCCTTGAGAAGGAGAAGAGGCACAGTGAGAACTCAGGCTGCCCGGTGCAGGCGCACATGGTACAAGGACACCAGCCCCCGAGGGTGCGGGTTACTTACGGCTTCCCCAGGCTGCAGGGCTGGGGCTGTGGGGAAGAAACAGCACGTTAACCCGGAAGCTGAGCAACTGCCTCAGCCCTGGGTAGAGGTTCGGGGGCTGGCAGAGGCTCTGCCCAGGCTCAGGGAGGTCCCACCTCCACACACTGCCCAGCAGCACCCTAAGCCTGGCCTTCTGCTGTACCCTTGGGTGGCAGGTCCTCCTAAGCACCCCAGCGCCAGTGTCCCCTTACCAACCCCCTTCTTGCCTCCCCAGCAGTGCAGGTTAGCTAAATCTTTAGAAAGTGTGCTGCTCTGGGCTCCAGGAAAGTGAGTGCCAGAGAGAAAGACCTACCCCATCCTGCCCAGTCTCCCGCAAGGAGCCCCTGGCAGGAGGTGACCACTAGCCCTGGTGATCCCTAGGGCCAACAGGAATCAGCACTGAGAGGTGCAGGTGTGCCATAGCCCACCCAGCCTCCCCCTGTCCATGGGCACCTGAGCTGACCAAGCCAAGCATCCTGTCCTGTTCCTGGGGCGCTAGGGAGGCAGGATAGTAAGCAGGCAGGCAAAGCGGGAGCAGGGACCTAACCACAGACCAGCTGAACTCCCTGCGTCCAGCTGTGCAGCAGCTCCTTACAGCTGACCCCGAAGCAACCATACTGACTGGAGGCCAGCTCCCCACCCCGAACAAGGCCCCAAGAAGTGAGGTACCCTGAAGGCACCCAATTGTCACTGGCTGAGGCTAGGCAGACAGAGGCCTCACGAAGGCCAGGTGGGGCCTGGCCTGGAGGCTGGAGGCTGGTGGGGCCCTGGCCCAGCCTCTGATGGGTTCTCGCCAACCAGCCACACAACCAGCTTTGATTTATCTGTCCACCGAGGGCCCCAATCTGCTGGCCAGACCATGTGCCTGGCAGGAACCCATTGGCTGGGGCGGGGCTGGGTACACCGAGTGGACAGAGGGCAAACCTGTGTGGGAACTCTCCCACACTAAAAGTAGGGTGTAGCAGTGGGGATACCTATCTTTCTAGGTGGGAGGTAGGGCCCATGTCCAGGCCCAGTACGTAGGTAGGATAAGCTGGCTGCCCAAGACCCTGGGAGAAGAGGATAAAACCAGCTGCAAAAGCTGCCGAGCATCTCCTGGGCCCCACTCCACCCGAGTCCTTCACACAGCTGCTACCAGGACTCTGAGGGCAGGCCCCAACCTACAGAGGGGCTGTCTGAAGCTGAGAGTAGCCTCAATACCCTCTACAAACCTTCCAAGTCCATGGGGTGTTTCCAGGAAATGACCACTCCTCAGACACGAGAAGCACTGACCCACCCAGTTCCTTCTGTCTGGCTTTGGGCTTGGTCACCCCGGATGGAGGCTCCCTTTCTGGGGGGGTCTCTGCACCAGCTCTGGACCGGTGTCCCCATGTGGAGGCATGTGCTAGCCATGACCCTTCCTGGCTAGGCAGGGACCAGCTGCAGCCACAGGAGGGCAATACCTTTGTTTCTTCTGTAGAAGACCCTGGGGAGCTTACTGGAGCGCTTGAGGTAGAAGAACCCAGCCACGGAGAGGATGAGGCCTGAGCTGATGAAGAACGTCCCCAGGAAGAGGGAGGCTGCCACGTGAGGGCCCCCTGTAAGCAAACCAGGGGCTGGGCAGGTCTCGAGAGACAGGTGGCCCAGGACTGCCTGCTAACCCCAGGCCCCTCGCCCTGAACAGCAGACTCATTGGACACACTTGAACCCTCAGGGGCCTGCCGGGCAGGGTTGAGAGCCCTGCATTTGGCTTGGGTCACCCTGTGGGCTCATCCCACTGACCATGGGGTCTGGGGAAGTTGCGTCGCCTCTCTTGGCCTCACGTTCCTTACACAACATGATTGTGGAGATGGTTAAGGGTGCTGGCCCCGGCTCCCAGGAAAGGTTTCTCCTAGTTCACTTCCCAAAAGCACCAGGGCTGGGCTTCCCCAGTCTGGCCATGGCCTCTGGCAACTGGGGCTGTGGCTATACCCTCAGCTCTCGACACGTTTGCTATCATCTGCCCATTTACCTACTCAGGGCCAGAACATGCTGGTGGGCTGAGGGTCAAGGGCTGTGGACAGTAATCAGTGACCATTAGTTAGGGGGAGGGGATGTGCTCTAGATGGCTAGGGCAGGGTGGCCTTCTGACCCTGAGATATGGGCATGTTTGCCAGACTCTCCAGCCTTGCCCCGTGAGCCCCAACACTGAGCTACAGGGGCCCAGGGACCCATCTATGGGACCCTACCCTGAAACCTCACAGCTCCGTATGACAGCTAGCCTTGCAGGCCAGGCCAGCACTGGGCCTGAGATCAACCTGGAGCCAGGATCCACTTCCTGACAAGGCAAAGGACAGACCTGAGACCAGTGGGGAAGGGCTGAGCCCACTCAGAACAGAGTCCTAGGCCCAGGTTCCAGGTCCAGCATGTCTTTGCTAGAGGAGGAAGGTCTGAGATGACACGATACCCACACGGACCCAGTCATCTCAGTAGAAGCAGCCTCACTCTGGAGCTGGGTTCTGCTCCCTGACTGCAGTCACGCCTCTGTCCAGGTGCCATGCTTCTTCCGTGTGGTCATACCTGCATCTCAGGATCAGGAGTTGGGTCCTATGTCCTCCCTGAGGACCACTGTAATGACCCTGGGCCCAGGTGTGTGGTGGGCACTTTTGTTTGATGTGTATGCTTGGACCAGTCTCCTTGGAGATTATACCCAAGAAGAGCCACTGGGGTGGGGCAGTCGAGACCTCAGAGTGACCTCCATTCTCCAGAGAACCAGCTTGTCCTGTAAGCTGAGGCCACTGGAGGCTGGGGTCACTGTGGGATGAGGTCGCTAGGGGCTGGGTGGATTTGGAGTGAGGCAAAAGTGGAAGCCAGTCTGTGTAAAGTGTGACTGGGAATGTGCACCCATGAGAGCACCACTAACTGCAACCCAGAATGCCCTGCACCAATGGTGTCAACACACGCGCCCACTCATGCCGACTGACTCCAGTCCCAGGGGCTGCTGGGCTCTCGTTGGGACCTGCTACACAGAGCTCTGGGCTGGCCCTGCTGTGGCCACATCACACCAGCAGTCAGGTCTGTACTGGCTCCACAATGTCCCTCTAGCCCTGGTCTGGTGGGCCTAGACACTTACCGAGATGTGGCCGCCCAGGTGTTCCTGTGCTCCTATTCATGGGGAATTGCACACCTCGGCCAGCAGCTGTGGGAGAGGGGGACTGGGGTTGGGCAAGGGAACCCTGAGGATCCCTTACACAATCCTAAGGCAATCCCAGGCCAGAAATGAGAAAGTGAGTTGACTGTGGGAGTCTTGAATGGAGAGGTAGGAAGACGGGCTCCTGCAGGACGTGCAGGGCAAGGCGGAGCCACCTGCTATTGAGCACCGTGACTTCCACCACTTCCCCCCAAACTGGAGACGGACCCTCTGTGGGAAACAGACACTGGGGGTGGAAGGACTGCACAGAGACATACGGCTTCTGCACTCAGAGCCATTATAGGCTGGGAAGGTTCCGTTCCTGCATCGGACACAGCTGACCATCCCATCCGCATTCCAACGTCTGTAGCATCCTGTGGCAGGAGGAAGAGGGCAGGTGCTTTTCAGCCAGGGGAGCGTCCACGTCAAATCACTGTCTTCCAGGACATTTTCTATATTTTGAGCGTATAAAATAGCTTTCATTTGAGAAAACTAACACGATCTGGAAATGTGGATGGAATAATGGCTCCCGTTCCAGAAAAAGAAAAAAATTGGGGGCTGGCAGGTAGCATGGTGGTTAAGGGCACTGGACTCCCACGTGGTTGACTATGGTTGGAGTGCCAGACCTGGCGGCTTGCTTTCTCACTTTTCCTCTCCTTCATACTGTCGCTCTCTGGTCAAATTAATAAATAAAGTTAAACAAAATAATTCTTTAAACAAAACGAAAGAAAGAAAGAAATTCAATAAGAGACATAGCTACTTCTCACACTCAGATTGCTGTGGGCGCCCATTCTACAAGACCATGGAAGTGAGCAACAGGAATCCAGACTAAACAGGGGTCGCGTGTGGAGCCCTTCCAGGGACCATCCCCTCCAGGGTCTGGGTGCTTCCCTGCACTGTGTACCCCTCACGGACCCCATGAGGATCAAGGCCCATCCTTGCAGTGCTGCTTCCTGCCTAGCTGACCCTTTGACTCACCTGCTGCCCCTGCACTGCTGCCCCTGCCCTGGGGGCATGCAGGAGCCCTGCAGTATAAAGCCACTTCCCATCCCAGACTGACACTGCTCCTCTCCTTCCTAGCCTGGCATCCACAAAGGGCCTGCCCAGGCACTGGCATGATCCAGCTCCTGTGGGCCAGCAGTTGATGGCTGGTCCATCTTGTCCACTGACCAGGGTGCCTTTAGGATGGAAACTGAGTCTTAAATCTTCACCTCATTTATTTATTTATTTTTTAATATTCCCAACATTTAGTCCAGAGGCCAAGCAGACATGCTCGATAAATATTGATTGTAGGTGGTGGATGCTGACGCTAGACACTGGACAGCTTTTGGGGGATAACCCCACACCACGGGCCCTTTGTAATGAATTTTACTGGCATTTCATCTGAACACAAACGAGCCATTCAGAGACAAAGGCCTTCTGTGGTGAGAGATAGTGCACTGACACCATGTGGACAGGAGGCTGAGAGTGACGTCAGGACTGGGTGACTAGGTAGCTCCAGCGATGCTGTGGGGAGGAGACAGCAGCCGTGGGAGACCCGGGGCTGATCGTGCAGTTTCATTTCGACCGAGGCTGCCCGTTCTGACGTAGGACCGTTAACAGCACGAAACAGGCCTCTCCTCTATGCTGGCTGCCCTTTTCTGCCCCTTAGTTTTGAGAAACGGCAGACCTTGGGGGAGGCAGGCACTGTCTACTCAGATGTCTCCATTCCTGGAGGCCAAGGAATTGGTGCCAGCCCAGCGACCGCCCCGGAAGTGCTCATGCCAAGAGGTAACTGGGCTCCTCTGAGAGCTGCTGCAGGACTGCTGGCCACGTGCTGGGGCAGAGCACAGCCAGAGAGCCGGACCAGTGAGCCTGCCGGCTTTGTGGGGCCTCTGTATCTCTCCACACAAACCCAGTAACTCAGTCACTCCCATCCTTGCACCTGTGTCAGAGCCACCTCAGACTGCACACCCTCATGAGACCCCTCCTCTTGTAGTCCCTCCATAGGCACGGTGACTGCTGGTAGCTGGCTGCACCCAGAGGCCTGTCTGGGGTACATGCCACCTCCCTGAGAGAGCCCAGCACATCTTCCCATGCAGTCCAGGCTTTAGGCACACTTGCTAAGGTGGGGATTGCAGAAGAGAGGGCTATGGGAGCTGTCAGGACCTATCGCCAAAGGATAAGCCACAGCCCAAAGTCAGCCACTTTTTTTTTTTAACAGAGATTTTTGCTAAAGGACATGTGTGCTCACCAGAGAGAGAAAGTGAGAAATCACCCCCCCCACCCCCCCACCCCCAGTGAGGAAGGCTATGCTGCAATCCCTTCTCCTCCATTCTTCTCTTGGCATTTCAGGCATGCACATACAAGCTCCTGGCATGAGTTTTAAGCCACCGGGCCTGGGACTCGAACCATGGTTGATTACGTGGGAGTTCAGCCATGTAACCATTATGCAATTTGTTCATCCCACCGCATTTTTTTTTTTAAAGAGTTATTTATTTAATTCCATTTGTTGTTACTAGTTTTTAATTTGATGAGAGACAGAGAGAGAGAGAAAGGGAAAGCAAGAAAGCAAGCCTCTAGGTCTAAGACTCAAACCATTGTGAACTATGTAGGAGTCCAGTGCCTTAACCACCACATACACCACCTGCCAGCCACTGCTTTTTTACTTCCTCATTTCTAGCTGCTACCAATTCCATCTATGCAGCCTCCTAGAATGTTCTGTTAGCAGCGTTTCGCCCTTGCCATGCTCACACTGAGGCCACGCTGTCCTCTACAGTAGGGCCATCTTGCACACTAGGTGTTGGGCTGCATCCCTGGCCTCCACCCACAGATGACAGCAACACCTCCAAGCTGTGAAACCAAATGTGTCTCTAAACTTGCCAGATGTCCCGAGTAGGACAGCTGTGAGAATGGCTGAGGTCATGGGATGGCTCCTACCTCAGCCCAAGATGTGACATTCTTTCTGAGTGCTGCCTTCTGTTCCCTGTAGAGCAATAGTCCCCTCTCAGGGTCCTGCCTCAACCACCAAGGAAGAGGGACAGATAGGGCCCTGTACCCCACCTCTGCAGTCTGCACTGCTTGCCACCTGCCCCCAGCCCCTCCAGTTCCCCAGCATATGTGAGCCATTGTCCTTATTGCTGAGGCCAGAGTGGACACACATACCCACCTGGACACACATACACACCGATCTGGGGTCTGCTTACCTGGGCCACACAGGCTTGTGCCTGGACAGGTAGCATTGGCATCCACCACATCCACACAGCACTCGGGCTGCTGGGCCTGAAGGGGAGACACCAGTGAGACTCTAGCCCACACCTGGGCCAAGCAGGTCGGCTTCTTCCAGAGTCAGCCTCAGGCCGGCCCAGGGGCGAGATGAGGACCACGGCCACAGTACACACCCTGCTACAGCCCGTGTGGAAGGGGCTGCTACGGGCAGAGGTTGGGGCTTCCTCAGGGCTGTCCCGCATACACCTTGATGACCTCCCTACCTACTACTCCCTGTGGGCCCTGAGAGCCCCTCAAGGGCATGGTCCTGTCTGTGCCATGCAGGACATGTAGCCAGTAAATGTCTAAGAGTGAATAAACCACTAGGGTCAGGCCAAGACCTGTCCAGTATGTTCCACAGCAGCTGCTTGGACTCCTGAAAGCCAGGAAGGAGAATCTCTGGATTGACAAAGCTGTTTTGAACTAGAGCTCTTGGGCTCACCTAGAGATTCTGACCTAGAGACCTGGGCCTTGGCCAGTCTGGTAGGTGATGGGGTTCAGAACACACTAGCCCAAAACATGGCACCTTGGCAGAAGCAGGAAGACCTCTGACCTTCTACTGCCCTTCTCCTCTCATAAAATCTAGAAAAGAATGTAATAACCTTCCCTTGAAGTAGGCCCTAAGACCCTCATTCGAGAGGTGCCCACCCTATACCAGAAGAAAGGAACGTCCTTATCTCTGAAGGCACAAGGACTCAAAAGAATCTGAACAAACCGGCCTGGCTATGTTTCCCCAGTTGGTTACCATTAGGTTATACCCTTTGGCCAACCATACTTATTTACAAATATCCACTTCCTCATCAAACTCAACATAAGAATACAGGGATTTCCCTGTTTGGGTCTTCATTTCTTTATGAAGGCTCCTGTGTCACATAAAACATACTAAATACACATTTCTCTTGTTAATCTGTCTTTTGTTATAGGCAGCTCAGCCATGAACCCAGCCATGGGTGAGAAATCTTTCCTCCTCTACATGGGGCAGAGGAAGTGTCCCTGCCTCACTGTGGACCATCCCAGGCAGGTTCTCTGTGGTTTGTGGGGTCTTCTCCTTTCCCCTTTCCTGTCAAGGCCTTACCTGGGAGAAGGTGGAGGCCCAGACCCTGTCTCTATCTGGGTCTTCCTGGTCTGGGGCAGAGCCATTGCCAGCAGCTGCCTCACACCCCATGGTCACAGGCAGGCACAGAGTGGGGCATTTAATCAGTGAAATTATGTATATTAGTCACCTACAGAAAAATTAAAGTTGCTACGCTACACTGCAGTGCCAATTCTAATAACTCTTTCACAGGATAAGAAAACCCACTACAGGGAACCAGCAGTTAGCGTAATGGCTATGTCGTATGCAATTTGTTCATCCCACCGCATTTTTTTTTTTAAAGAGTTATTTATTTAATTCCATTTGTTGTTACTAGTTTTTAATTTGATGAGAGACAGAGAGAGAGAGAAAGGGAAAGCAAGAAAGCAAGCCTCTAGGTCTAAGACTCAAACCATTGTGAACTATGTAGGAGTCCAGTGCCTTAACCACCACATACACCACCTGCCAGCCACTGCTTTTTTACTTCCTCATTTCTAGCTGCTACCAATTCCATCTATGCAGCCTCCTAGAATGTTCTGTTAGCAGCGTTTCGCCCTTGCCATGCTCACACTGAGGCCACGCTGTCCTCTACAGTAGGGCCATCTTGCACACTAGGTGTTGGGCTGCATCCCTGGCCTCCACCCACAGATGACAGCAACACCTCCAAGCTGTGAAACCAAATGTGTCTCTAAACTTGCCAGATGTCCCGAGTAGGACAGCTGTGAGAATGGCTGAGGTCATGGGATGGCTCCTACCTCAGCCCAAGATGTGACATTCTTTCTGAGTGCTGCCTTCTGTTCCCTGTAGAGCAATAGTCCCCTCTCAGGGTCCTGCCTCAACCACCAAGGAAGAGGGACAGATAGGGCCCTGTACCCCACCTCTGCAGTCTGCACTGCTTGCCACCTGCCCCCAGCCCCTCCAGTTCCCCAGCATATGTGAGCCATTGTCCTTATTGCTGAGGCCAGAGTGGACACACATACCCACCTGGACACACATACACACCGATCTGGGGTCTGCTTACCTGGGCCACACAGGCTTGTGCCTGGACAGGTAGCATTGGCATCCACCACATCCACACAGCACTCGGGCTGCTGGGCCTGAAGGGGAGACGCCAGTGAGACTCTAGCCCACACCTGGGCCAAGCAGGTCGGCTTCTTCCAGAGTCAGCCTCAGGCCGGCCCAGGGGCGAGATGAGGACCACGGCCACAGTACACACCCTGCTACAGCCCGTGTGGAAGGGGCTGCTACGGGCAGAGGTTGGGGCTTCCTCAGGGCTGTCCCGCATACACCTTGATGACCTCCCTACCTACTACTCCCTGTGGGCCCTGAGAGCCCCTCAAGGGCATGGTCCTGTCTGTGCCATGCAGGACATGTAGCCAGTAAATGTCTAAGAGTGAATAAACCACTAGGGTCAGGCCAAGACCTGTCCAGTATGTTCCACAGCAGCTGCTTGGACTCCTGAAAGCCAGGAAGGAGAATCTCTGGATTGACAAAGCTGTTTTGAACTAGAGCTCTTGGGCTCACCTAGAGATTCTGACCTAGAGACCTGGGCCTTGGCCAGTCTGGTAGGTGATGGGGTTCAGAACACACTAGCCCAAAACATGGCACCTTGGCAGAAGCAGGAAGACCTCTGACCTTCTACTGCCCTTCTCCTCTCATAAAATCTAGAAAAGAATGTAATAACCTTCCCTTGAAGTAGGCCCTAAGACCCTCATTCGAGAGGTGCCCACCCTATACCAGAAGAAAGGAACGTCCTTATCTCTGAAGGCACAAGGACTCAAAAGAATCTGAACAAACCGGCCTGGCTATGTTTCCCCAGTTGGTTACCATTAGGTTATACCCTTTGGCCAACCATACTTATTTACAAATATCCACTTCCTCATCAAACTCAACATAAGAATACAGGGATTTCCCTGTTTGGGTCTTCATTTCTTTATGAAGGCTCCTGTGTCACATAAAACATACTAAATACACATTTCTCTTGTTAATCTGTCTTTTGTTATAGGCAGCTCAGCCATGAACCCAGCCATGGGTGAGAAATCTTTCCTCCTCTACATGGGGCAGAGGAAGTGTCCCTGCCTCACTGTGGACCATCCCAGGCAGGTTCTCTGTGGTTTGTGGGGTCTTCTCCTTTCCCCTTTCCTGTCAAGGCCTTACCTGGGAGAAGGTGGAGGCCCAGACCCTGTCTCTATCTGGGTCTTCCTGGTCTGGGGCAGAGCCATTGCCAGCAGCTGCCTCACACCCCATGGTCACAGGCAGGCACAGAGTGGGGCATTTAATCAGTGAAATTATGTATATTAGTCACCTACAGAAAAATTAAAGTTGCTACGCTACACTGCAGTGCCAATTCTAATAACTCTTTCACAGGATAAGAAAACCCACTACAGGGAACCAGCAGTTAGCGTAATGGCTATGTCGCTGGACTCCCACGTAGTTGACCGCGGTTCACGTCCCGGACCCGGTGGCTTAAAACTCACGCTGGGCGCGTGTGCGTGTGTGCCCAAGATCCCGAGAGGAGAATGGAGGAGAAGGGATTGCGGCATGACCATCCCCCCTGGGGGGTGATTTCTCGCTTTCTGTCTCTATGTCTCTCTCTGTCTGTCTGGCGAGCGCACGCGCCCTACAGTGAAAATCTCTCCAAAAAAAAATCACATATAGTTATGGTATACCACATGTTTTGGTAAATGTATACATTGTGAGATGACTGAATCAGGCTAATTTACATATCTACTGGGTCAGCTGATGGCGTGGTAGTTGAGGAGACTGGATTCCACATGGCCTATTTACAGTTCGAGTCTAGACCTGGTGGCTTAAAAAGCACACCAGGCACATATGCCCATATTCCAAGAGGAGAATGGAGGAGAAGGAATTGTAGCATGGCCATCTGCCCTGGCTCCATTCTCCTCCTGGGATCTTGGGCATGCATGCACACGCGCCCGGCGTGAGTTTTAAGCCACCAGGTCCGGGACTCGAACCACGGTTGACTACATGGGAGTCCAGCGACATAGCCATTACGCTAACTGCTGGTCCCAAGCCACTATTCTAGACTACAGTGAAATATAAAGTAGGCTGCATTGGGCAGCCTATTTCCTGGTGAGGGGCTGGGAGTCTGCCCAGTAGGCACCAAAAGTCTGTCCTATGCCCCCAACTGAAGGCCTTGGCACCCACCAATATATCCAGCCACAGGTCACGCTGGTTTCACTGACATTCTCTGCAATTCTATAGACGCCCCTCAATGGGGGGTTTCCATCTTGGCTTCACAGAGGAAGAGCCTGGACAGGTCATCATTTCTAGGGGATGAACTCCCCCGCCATGTCCGTGTGCGGTGCATTTACAGTGTGTACAAAGGCCTGTTCCCCAACCACAGGCCAGGGTAAACAGGTCTCAGGGGAGAGAGTTTAACCTCAGCTTGTGTGTTTATCACAGCTAAACGAGTCTAGTTTGGCAAAGAGAGGAACTTCCAGAGGGCAGCCCAGAACAAGTGCCAAGTCTTTGCTGCCTTCTGCATGACACAGGTCCCTCTGACTCTGAGAGTGGACCCAGTTAGTACCTTTAAATCTGGGGCACCAGTGAACCCTAAAGGTTAAAGATTTAGATCCCTCCAGGAAAGAGTCCTCTGCCCTCCCTGGAGGCTCAGATCTGATTTCTGGTATCAGCAGTATAGACCCGCGACAGGGGTACCTACCACACTTTCTGTGGACTTGCTGGCAACTCCCACCAGAAGGCCGGCCAGGAGGGCAAGGCATTGCAGGGCCATGCCTGGGAGCAAGAGGAGCACAGGGCCTGGAATAGAGAGGATAGAGGGGCCTGCAATGGGGAGGAGGGGCCACAACAGGGAACAGAGGAAGGCACAGCTGCAACAGGGAAGAGGGTGGGCTGCAACAGAGTGGAGCACATTGTGCAGATGCAGACCTGCCTTCCAGGGCAATGGTGGGGGCCAAGGCAGGACCCTTACCTGCCCCTCCAGGATGAGAGCTTTAGACATCAGATCCTTGCCCGTCCAGGGAGGTCAGTGCTCAGTGTGGCCGAGGGTGCTAAGCAGCCAGGAGCTCATGGGCCTGATGCTGAGCCCTGCAGACCTGGAGTCCAGGCCTGCAAATCAAGGTGGTGGTGAGGCCCTGCTGCTGGTCACTGTGAGGACAAACCAGGAAGGGGCTGTGGCCTGGGGCACCCAGAGTCCAACTGGACTTCCCAGTAAGAAGCACACATATCTGAGGACCAGAAAGACTGAACTCAGATCACCTGGACTCTTTTTTATTTTTATTTTTTGGGGGGGAGAAGTTTTTGCTATAGGGCACATGCGCTTGCCAGAAAGACAGAGAGAGACAAGGAGACAGAAAGTGAGAAATCACCTCCCAGGGGGGATGGCCGCCACAGTCCCTTCTCCTCCATTCTCCTCTCAAGATCTTGGGCATGCACGCACACGCACCAGCGTGAGTTTAAGCCACCAGGTCTGGGACTCAAACCACAGTCAACTACATGGGAGTCCAGTGACATAGCCATTATGCCACCTACTGGTCCCAGACCACCTGGACTCTGGAGGACTCACTCCTCAATCCAATACTTTTGGGCTGTCTGACTGAGCAGCAGGGCAGTTCAGATGGGCACAGTATGCTTTGGCTCAGCTCGGATCTGAGAAGCAGAGGCCATTTATCACTCTATTACCTCAAGAGGTGTAGACACTCTCTGTCCTAGTGAAACTCTAATTCACATCCTGAGCATTTGCAACCAGATGGGTTCCTGCTTGGCAGCGAGGGTGCCTCTAGGGCAGACAAAGGTCTGCTGGGGACCCTCAGCCTTAGTTTTCATCATGGAGGGAACATGAAAGACAGTGACTTCAGGTGATAAAATAAGTATTCAAAATCATGGTACAGAAGAATGCCGGAGCTCAAAGCCTTCTGGTAACAAGGACGGTGGACACAGATAGCAAACAGACAAAACAGCACCAAACTGTAAGTAGATTTCTTAGCACTAGAAAACTTGACACCTGATGCTGATTTAGAGCTTAAGCCATCACATTTCTCACACGCACCCACCTGACTGACCCTCCAAGTAGTATTTGTAAGACTTTTAACAGACTTCCGTTAACCTGCGAGGTGGAATTCATAATCACAGTGTCCCAGACATGACTGATACATTTTCTGACATATAAAAGTTACCTCTGAAGAGACTCCGACTTGCCAAAAACAGCTGTGGAGTGGCACCAGCATGCAGGCAGGGAAGGTCTCTGACTCCCCAAGTCGGAAGCTCAACAGCAGCAGCCCCACTTTGTTTCCAGGCAGGTCCTCAGAAAGAACGCAGAGAGGGTGTTTTAGTTTGGAGCTCAGGGATGAGAATCTGCTCTCTGGCCCTGACTGGTGGGCCCGCTCTCGCCTTGCAGGTCCTGTGGAAGAAGACCTTGTGGGCTGTGTGTGCTCATGAGGGCTGAGCAGCCTCAGAGTGAACATGGCTCTAGTCCCTTCTGCAAGGAGGAGTGGGGGCTGTTCTGCAATTCACTTCATGCTAGATTCAGTCCAGGGCTGTCAGCAAAAGGACCACACTGCATGGGTGGAGGACGGTGCTGAGGCCTGCAGGAGAATCAGTCCTCTTGCGGAGACCAGCAGTTAGCATAATGGCTATGTCGCTGGACTCCCATGTAGTTGACCGCAGCTCACAACCCGGACCCGGTGGTTTAAAACTCATGCCGGGCGCATGTGCATGCGTTCCCAAGATCCTGAGAGAAGAATAAAGGAGAAGGGATTGTGGCATGGCCATCCCCCCTGGGGGGTGATTTCTCGATTTCTGTCTCTCTGTCTCTCTCTGTCTGGCGAGCACACATGCCCTATAGCCAAACAAACAAACAAACAAACAAACAAACAACAACAAAAAAAACCTCTCCAAAAAAAAAGAAATGCTTAAAAAAAATCAGTCCTCTTGCTCCCAGAATTTTACCTGATTAAAATCACCTGTTTTCCCCTGATTACCTCTTCCTTTCTGTGATGGAAATTCTTTTTTGTTGTCGTAGGGCACATGCGCCTGCAGGAGAAAGACAAAGAGGGAGAGAGAGAGAGACAAACTGAGAAATTACCTCCCAGGAGGGATGGTCACATCACAATCCCTTCTCCTCCATTCTCCTCTCAGGACTTTGGGCACACATGCCACATTGCGGACCCTCATGTGAAATAGACAGCAACATACTCCTAGGACAGACACACCCCACTCCTTACCTATAGGGTGCAATCAAATCTCTTCTTTTGGTCCATTTACCACTTGTTCAACAGACGCTATCTTTCCGTACCCCGTGTAAACTCCAGATATGACAGACCCTGCTGTTCACCCTCTGGTAAGAGGCACCCCAGTGTCATGCTAAGTTATAAAGCATCATTTCAATTCAGGAATCAAAAGTTCAATTTGGGGACCAACAGGTGGTCTAGTGGTTAAGGCTCTGGACTCCCACAGGTCAACCATGGTTTGAGCCCTGGACCCAGCAGCTTGAAACTCACACTGGCTACATATGTGTACGTGTCCAATGTCCCGAGAGAATGGAGAAGGGACTGAGGCATGGCCATCACCTTTTGGGGGGTGATTTCTCACTTTCTGTCTCTCTGTCTCTGTCTGGTGAGCGCATGTACCCTATAGCAAAGATCTCTCAAAAATAATAAATAAAAGCTTAATATTATGGGTCAGCTGGTGGCGTAGTGGTTAAGGAGGCTGGATTCTGCATAGCAGACTGTGCAGCTCAAGTCTCAATCTTGGTGGCTTGAAAAATATGCTGGACAGGTGTGTGTATATACCCAAAATTCCAATGGAGGAGAAGGGATTGTGTCATGACCAGTTCCTATGCAGGTGCTTTCTCACTTCCTTTCTCTCTAGTAAGCATATGTGCCCTTTAACAACAACAACAAAATAATAACAATAATAATTTAATTAAAGAATTATTTTTATTTTAACTTTATTTATTTATTTTAATTTGACCAGAAAGGGACAGAGAGTGAGAGAGAAAGTGAGAAAGTAAGCTGCCAGGTCTAGGACTCAAACTTCAGTCGGCCATGTGGGAGTCCAGTGCCCCTAACCACCACAACATCTGCTGGCCCCAGCAAAAAATTTTAAAATATCTAATATTTCTTTTTTTTTTTTTCAGAGTGATTTAATTCATTTATTGTTCTTATAATTATTATTAAATCTGACCAGAGACAGACAGAGAATGAGAAGCAGGCTGCCAGGTTCAGGACTCAAACCATGGTTAGCCATGTAGAAGTCTAGCACCTTAACCATCACACCACCTGTCAGCCCAAAAAGTCTAATATTTCAATTAATGTTTTTGCCTGCTATTCAGCCTACTTTATTAAGGTATAACTTACATAAAATAAACCACATCCATTTGAAGTATGCAACTTCGTGTGTTCTGACAAACTACACACCTGCAAAGCCACAACCAAGTCAGGGCAACTCATCCATGCAGAAGATGCCTAGCACCCCATGATCCCTCTTTCCTCAACACCTGGACCAAGGCACCCAACAAGCTGACCTTATCAATGCAAAGCTGTTTGCATTTTCTAGAATTTTCTATAAGTTGATCATATATCAGCTTGGCTGTATATATTGTATATACTTAGCACTAGAAAACTTGACACCTGATGGATCCTGAACTTCAGCTATGTACTAGTGCTTTCAGAGACTTAAAATGAAAATTTTCTGCTGAGACTTCTTCCTTACTTATTTCTAGAAAGACAGAAACCGGGCCCACCTCTACATGAATCCTGAACTTCAGCTGTGAAGTAGTGCTTTTGCACAGCATGCTTGCATGCCACGTGGTTTTCAATATTTGCATTTTAATATTAAAATCTAGTTTTTATTACCCTTTTTTTCTTATTATTTTATGCTTTCTTCTTTCCTTTTATTTAATTCTTTTTTTTTTTTTTAATCTTTACTCATTTGCTTCTCAGCCTCTGCTCATTAAGAGTCTAGACAGGTCCAAGTGAATAGAATCTATACGTCTGAATACAGTTAGGGTCAGAATATTCCTCTATTCCCTGATTCTGATGCACAAAAAGTGAGAATGGAACGGAAGAGAGATTGCAGATCACCTTCCCCTGCACGCCTCTGAACACTCAGACTGAACTTCAAGAATTAGAAGACACGCACCATCCATCAGATGACTAGAAATCACCACAGGGACACAAGAAATGTGGAAAAACGAGAAAAGACCTCCCCTCCAAGGAAAAATAAGTCCTCTTCACCCTCAGACAGTATGATGAAATTCATGGAAATACCTGGTAAAAAATTTAGAATTTTCATGGTGACAAAGCTCACAGAGATAGAAGAAAAGAGAGACAATGAATTGCCAAAGAGGCAGGAGAAAGAAGCTGATAAGTTCCAGCACGTAAGGAAATTCTTGCAAGATCTAAAAGAGGAATTACACACTTTAAAAAAGAATCAAAGGACCTGTTAGAGATGAAGACGATAATACCGGAAGTCAAAACCTCCCTTGAAAATATTCAAAGCAGACTAGATCACACTGAAAATCGAGTCTCACTTGTAGAAGATAGAATTACTGGCCTAGAAAAATCCACCACGAAGACTGAGAAAATTGTCCAAAAACATGAGAATACTATATGAGAAATACTAGATACCATCAAACATCCAAACATCCAGATAATTGGTATCCCAGAAGGGGAAGAGACCCATAAGGGCATTGATAATCTATTCCATGAAATCCTAGAAGAAAACTTTCCAAACCTAGAGAAGCATTCAAAGATCCAGTCTCAAGAAACACAAAGGACCCCAAATAGAATCAACCCAAGAAGATCTTCTCCAAGACACATTATAGCCAGATTGACCAAAACCACAGACAAAGACAAGATACTAAGATTGGCAAGAGAGAAACAGCAAGTTACCTACAAAGGATATCCCATCAGGCTGACAGCGGATCTCTCATCGGAAACAACGCGAGTGAGGAAAGAATGGGAAAATAAATTCAAAGTGTTAAAGGAAAAGCAATTGCAACCACGGATACTATACCTGGCAAGATTATCCTTCATATGGGAAGAAAAGACAAGAATATTCTGGCTTAAATTCACACCGGGCGTGTGTGCGTGCATGCCCAAGATCCCGAGAGGAGAATGGAGGACAAGAGATTGCAGCATGGCCATCCCCCCTGGGGGTGATTTCTCGCTTTCTGTCTCTCTCTCTCTCTGTCTTTCTGGCGAGCCCACACACCCTATAGCAAAACACCCCCTCCCCCAAAAAAAGGCTAAAAACTAAGAAAATGGCAAACTTAATTATGGGGACAAGTCTGGAATTGAATATTATATCTCAGAATTTAATTGAAAAAACTGACTCATAACAAAAGATAAAGTACATGAGACTGAACTGGTGAAATAGAATTTTATGACTTTTGACTAAAACATTGTTGATTTATTCTAGACTTTGTTTTCCAATTTAAAGGATTTTTGTCTTGTCTTGAGCTGCTGATAGGTTCATGTACCTACTATTTGAACAGATCCCAACCTGTTTCCTAGCTTTAAGTTTTAAGCATATTTCCTTAGCATTTCTTTGATTTATTAAAGTTAAATCTGAAATTTAACTCTAATTTTCTTGAAATTGAAAAATATAGTAAAAAATGCATAATTAATGACCATAATAAACTATATAGCATCAGCTAGGTGCTACCTTATAGTGTATTCATTCTACTCAGAGATTCATACCTTAAGTCATACACATCTATATTCACAGATATGTATATATCAGCAGAGCTTGCTATTGAAAGTAGTTACATTATTTACGAAATTTTGTGAATCCATAAAATGTGAGGGAAAAAAGGAATGGAAAACAACTGTGGACACCTGGGATAGTGTGGGAGGAGTGTGGGAAATGGCAGAGGGTGAGAAATGGGGGGGGGGAAATATATAATATATATGAAACTAGAAATGGAAAATTATTGACAAAAACATGTATGATTAAGCTACTACGCAGCATCTTCTGGATGGGAAATTACATTTTGTATGCTGTGACAATGCTCAGTGAATAAATGTAAATTTATTTATTAAAAAAAAAGAAAAAGCAAACTTGACACCTGATAGCTGATTTAAAGTTTAAGCCATCACATTTCTTTTTTTTAAAAGAATTATTTCATTTAACTTTATTTATTTATTTATTTATTTATTTATTTATTTTCTTATTTCAATTTGACCAGAGAGGGGAAGAGAGAGAGAGAGAGAGTGAGAAAGCAAGCCGCCAGGTCCAGAACCCAAACTGCAGATCCAGCACCTTTAACCACCATGCCACCTGCTGGCCCCAAACCATCACATTTCTCACATGCACCCACCTGACTGACCCTCCAAGTAGTATCTGGCTTTCATTCAGCATACTGATCTTCAGATTAATGTAATTTAATTGTATTCTGTTCCTTTTCATGGCTGAATTATATTCTATTGTATGGATATACATTGTTTCCTTCATTCACCTGTTCATGGACATCTAGGGTGTTTCTAGTTTTGTTTTGTTTTGTTTTTTGAGAGGCCTTTGCTATAGGGCGCGTGCGCTCGCCAGACAGACAGAGAGAGACAGAAAGTGAGAAATCACCCCCCAGGGGGGATGGCCACGCCACAATCCCTTCTCCTCCTTTCTCCTCTCGGGACCTTGGGCACGCACGCACACGCACCTGGCCTGAGTTTAAGCCACCGGGTCCAGGAAGCGAACTGCGGTCACCTACATGGGAGTCCAGCAACATAGCCATTACACTAACTGCTGGTCCCGGTGTTTCTAGTTTTTAGCAATTGTAAATAAAACTGCTACAGACATCCTTGTACAGGTATATGTGTGAATATTTGTCTTCATTTCATCCAGGAGTGGAATGACTGAGTCATGGAGAGGTATATGTTTACCTTTCTCAAACTGCCAAACTGTTTTCTTTTTTTGCTATAGGGTGCGTGTGCTCGCCGGACAGACAGAGAGACAGAAAACGAGAAATCACCCCCCAGGGCGAATGGCCACGCCACAATTCCTTCTCCTCCATTCTCCTCTCGGGATCTTGGGCACGCATGCACACGTGCCCGGTGTGAGTTTAAGCCGCCGGGTCCAGGACTCAAACCGTGGTTGACTACATGGGAGTTCAGCGACATAGCCATTAGCTAACTGCTGGTCCCACTGCCAAACTGTTTTCTACAGTGGTTGTACCAGCTTACCTCTCCCCACCCCAAACAGTGTATAGAAGAGCTCAGTTGCTTTGCATCCTTGGTAGTCTATCGGTGAGTGTGCAGCAGCATCCTGCTATATTTTGCATTGCCTCAATGATTAATGACGCTCAGCATCTTTTTAAGTGTTTATTAACCACTTACATATCTTCTTTTGTGAACTGTCTGCTCATATCCTTTGCTCATATTTTTTAAAAATTGGGTCGTCTTCCTTTTAAGTTGGAACAGTTCTTTATTCATTGGATATATGTAATGCAAATCTTTTCCCCCATTCTGTGGTTTGCCTTTTTATGTTCCTTTGAGTATCACTAGAAGTACAAATGTTTTAAATTTTGATGAATTTTTTAAAAAATTTCACTAGAGGGCCAGAGAGAGAAAGTAAGAAAACGCTCCTCACGGGGAATTGTCATATCGCAATCTTTCTCCTCTATCTTTCACTCCTTTCAGGATTTTGAGCAGGCATGCACACATGCCTGGCATGATTTTCAAGCCACTGAGTCTGGGACTCAAAACTGTAGTTGACCATGTGGGAATGCAGCATGCCACCTGCTGGCCCCAAAACTGATATTTTAACAACTCTGAGTTTTCCAGTTCATGAATATGCCATCTCCCTCCATTTCTTGATATTGTCTTTAAATTCTCACAGCAGTGTTCTGTGGTTTTCAGTGATGAGGTCTTAACATAGCTTTTTTTTTTTTTTAAGAATCATTTACTTAACTTTATTTATTATTATTTTCCAGTTTGATCAAACAGACAGAGAGAGAGGGAGAGTGAGAGAGAAAGTGAGAAAGCAATCCACCAGGTTCAGGACTTGAACCATGGTCACCTATGTGGGAGTGGAGTGCCTTTAACCACCATGCCACCTGCTGGTCCAGTCTTACATATCTTTTTAAACTTACTACTAAATATTTCAATTATTGTTATTTACATGTAGAATTTAATTTCTGGTTTCATTTTCCAATATTTTGCTGCTAGTATATAGCAATTAATTTTTGCACATTAACCTTGATTCCTGAGAGTGTGCTAAACCTGTCACTTAATATATTGTAGTTCTAATAGTTTTCAGTAGATTTCTTGGGATCGCCTACATACATGATCATATAATTTATTACTTCCTTTCACTTTGTGACTTTAACTTACCTCTGTACCCTACCTTATTGGAGTGAATAGAACTTTCAATTTCTTTCTTCTAGCCACAATGTTGGTTAGAAGTGGTGAGAGAAGGCATTGCCCTTTTACCTGATTTGTCTGGGTAAAAGTATTCAACATTTCTCCACTAAGTATAATGTCTGATGTGGTTTGCCTTTTTATATTAAAAGAGATTTTGCAAGGCTGGCAGGTAGCATGGTGGTTAAGGCACTGGACACCCACATGGCTGACTATGGTTTGAGTCCTGGACCTAGAGGCCTGCTTTCACAATTTCCCTCTCTCTGGTTCAATTAAAATAGTAATGATGATGATGATGAATAAAATTAAAATAACTGTTTATAATTATTTTTTAAAAAGAGAGAAATTTTGCTATAGGAAGCATGTGCTCACTGGAGAGACAAAGAGAGACAGAAAATGAGAAATCATGCCCTCCCCCCAGGGGAATGGCCACGCTGCAATCCTTTCTCCTCCATTCTCCTTTGGGGATTTTGGACACACATACACATGTACCTGGCGTGTTTTAAGTCACCAGGACTGGGACTCAAAGTGCAGTCAACTATATGGAAGTCCAGAGACATAAGCATTACTCCATCTGCTGGTCCCTCGTGTAGGATTTTTTACAGAAACCTTTTGTTGGAGTGAGGAAGTTTTGTTCTATTCCTAGTTTGCTGAGTTGTTTTTGGTTTTGTTTTTATCATAAAAGTATTTTAAAATGTTCTCACATGCTCTTTCTGCTCCTACTGGTGTGCTCATATAGATTTTCTCCTTTCTTCTATTAATACAGTGATTAGACTGATTGATTTACAAATGTCAAAAACCACCCCACAGCCTCGCTGCAGTGGTGTAAGCTGTAGGGCAAGCTGTGTGAGGTTGGGGGGCATGGGAAGCCTGGTTTCTGATCCTGTATCAATCTGAATCATACCTGTATGGTGGTGTGTTCCTATGGTTGGGAGGATGGGACAGAGGATACCAATGGCAGAATCCTGTCAAAAAGATTCACTTCTCTCTTTTTCTCTCCTTATCCTGTGCTCTTACTGGCACATGTGCTCTCTCTTTCATAAATAACAAAAAAACAACTGCATTACTGGGTGCTATAGTCTGGGTGTCTCCCCAAAAATTCATGTGTGGAGATTTGGTTGTAATGGGATTAAGAGAAACTTAGTAAAAACTAGTGTTGAAAGGCAGGACCTTTGAAAGTGACTAGGATTAAGGTCACTTAAGGGCATCAGGGCTGGGCCCCAATGATTGAGTCCAGATGGGTTTAAAAGGAGGGCAAACGAGAGACAGACATGTTCTGCTCTGCTCAAGATTCTTCTGCCATAGGACTCACCGAATGTGTGTGTCTTTGGATCTTGATTTTCCAAACTGTGGGCTCAAAAAACCTCTATTCTCTAAGAACAGCAGATGGTATAGTGGTTACACAGCTGGATTCCCACACAGTTGACTGTGGTTTGAGTCCCGGACCTGGTGGCTTGAAAAATCACACTGGGTGCATGTGTGTGTGTGCCCAAGATCCTGGGAGGAGAAAGAAGGGAGGAGAAGGGATTGTGGTGTGGCCATCCCTCCTGGGGGGTGATTTCTCACTTTCCCTCTCACTGTGTCTGTCTCTCTTTCTCTCACCAGTAAGCGCATACACCCTAAGGCAAACAAACAAACAAACAAAACTGCACCTCTATCCTTTTAAATTACCCAGACTTGGGTACCTTCTGTTATTAGCAATGGAATGGACCAGCACTGGAACAAATCCTACTTGGCCGTGGTGTACTACTCTGTTTATACATTGCTGGGTTTGCTCTGTCAATATTTTGTTAAAGATATTTGTCTATGCTGATGAAGACTATTGGTCTATAACTTTTTTAGATGTTTTAGTCAGGTTTTGGTATCAAGTTATATGAACTCATAAAACAAGATAGGGGGACCAGCGGGTGATATGGTAGTTAAGGCGCTAGATACTCCCACGTGGCCAGTCCTGAACCTTGTAGCTTGCTTTCTCACTTTCCTGCTTTCTCTCTGTGTCTCTCTCTGGACAAATTAAAATGAATGGATAAATAAAATTAAATAAATCCTTAAAAAAAAAAACCCACAAAGATGGGGAGCAGCCTCGATGGCAAAGCCCAAGGCCAGATGGCTGGCCGTGGGATCAGATTCCTGGCTCGTTCAACCTGAAACTTGCTGGGTGCATGCACACATACCCAGCACACTCAGGACATTGAGGAGCTAGAGGAAGAGGATTGCAGTGTAAGAAGACCTTGTCAAGGCATTTCTCTCTCATGCAACACAGTTGACTGTGGTTTGAGTCCCGGACCTGGTGGCTTGAAAAATCACACTGGGTGCATGTGTGTGTGTGCCCAAGATCCTGGGAGGAGAAAGAAGGGAGGAGAAGGGATTGTGGTGTGGCCATCCCTCCTGGGGGGTGATTTCTCACTTTCCCTCTCACTGTGTCTGTCTCTCTTTCTCTCACCAGTAAGCGCATACACCCTAAGGCAAACAAACAAACAAACAAAACTGCACCTCTATCCTTTTAAATTACCCAGACTTGGGTACCTTCTGTTATTAGCAATGGAATGGACCAGCACTGGAACAAATCCTACTTGGCCGTGGTGTACTACTCTGTTTATACATTGCTGGGTTTGCTCTGTCAATATTTTGTTAAAGATATTTGTCTATGCTGATGAAGACTATTGGTCTATAACTTTTTTAGATGTTTTAGTCAGGTTTTGGTATCAAGTTATATGAACTCATAAAACAAGATAGGGGGACCAGCGGGTGATATGGTAGTTAAGGCGCTAGATACTCCCACGTGGCCAGTCCTGAACCTTGTAGCTTGCTTTCTCACTTTCCTGCTTTCTCTCTGTGTCTCTCTCTGGACAAATTAAAATGAATGGATAAATAAAATTAAATAAATCCTTAAAAAAAAAAACCCACAAAGATGGGGAGCAGCCTCGATGGCAAAGCCCAAGGCCAGATGGCTGGCCGTGGGATCAGATTCCTGGCTCGTTCAACCTGAAACTTGCTGGGTGCATGCACACATACCCAGCACACTCAGGACATTGAGGAGCTAGAGGAAGAGGATTGCAGTGTAAGAAGACCTTGTCAAGGCATTTCTCTCTCATGCACTCATTATCATGAATAAAAATAAATAAGCTAAAATAAAAAGACAAGCTGTGAAAAACCAATTCTTCTATTTTCCCTTTTTAAAAAGAATTATTTATTTAATTTATTAATATTATTATTATTAAATTTGCTGTAGGGCACATGCACTCACCAGAGTGAGAAAGAGAGAATTTGAGAAAGCAAACCACCAGGTCCAGGACTTGACCATGTGGGAATCCAGCATCTCAATCACCATGCCACCTGCTAGCCCAGCTCTTCTATTTTCTAGAAGAATTTGTGTAAGATTAGCATTATTTCTTCTTTGACTATGTTATAGAATTGACTAAGAAACCATCTACGCCAAGCATTTTCTTAGTAGGTAGGTTTTTGATAATTCAATTTTTTTTTTTTTGAGAGGTTTTTGCTATAGGGTGTGTGTGTTCACCAGAAAGACAGAGAGAGACAGAGATAGAAAGCCAAGAAATCGCCCCCCGGGGGGATGGCCATGCCGCAATCCCTTTTCCTCTCTTCTCCTCAGGATCTTGGGCATGCATGCACACATACCCGGCATGAGTTTACACCACCGGCTCCAGGACTCAAGGCATGGTCGACTACATGGGAGTATAGCAACATAGCCATTATGCCAACTGCTGGTCCCAGATAATCCCCCCCTTTTTTTTTTGGAGAGATTTTTGCTATAGGGCGTGTGTGCCTGCCAGCCAGCCAGAGACAGAGACAGAAAGCGAGAAATCACCCCCCAGGGGGGATGGCCACGCCACAATCACTTCTCCTCCGTTCTCTTCTCGGGATCTTGGGCATGCACACACATATGCCTGGCTTGAGTTTAAGCCACCGGGTCTGGGACTTGTACCACAGTCAACTATATGGGAGTCCAGCGACATAGCCATTATGCTAACTGCTGGTCCCAAAAAAATTTTTTTTAATAATTATTTATTTTTATTTTATTTATTTAATTAATAATTCAATTTTTTTAAAAAACAGAAATAGGGCTATTCAGATGGTCCATCATTTTTGGTAAGTTACTTCTTTCTCTTCTCTTTTCTCTTTCTTTCTTTCCTTCCTTCTTTCTTTTTTTCTTTCTTCCTTTCTTTGTGTGCTATAGGGTTATGTGCCTGCCAGAGACAGACAGAGAAAGACGGGGAGAGAGAGAGAGAGAAATCTCTCCCCATGGGGGATGGCCATACTGTAATCCCTTCCCCTTCATTCTCCTCCCAGAATTTTGGGCATGCATGCACATGTACCCAGTTTGTTTTTCAAGCTACTGGGTCTTGGACTTGAACCATGCCACCTTAACCTCTGAGCCACTTGCTGGCCTTGGCAAGTTACATTTTTCAAAGAATTTATTCATTTCATTGACGTCATCACATTTATTATTCTAAAATGTTTGTAATAGTTTGTTACAGTATCTATAAGGTCCTGAGAAATAACATCTCTTCATTCCTGATATTGGTGATTTGTGTGTCCTTATAGGTTTGCCATCTTATCTTTTAGGGAAAAACCACCTTTTGGCTTTGTTAAATTTCTCAATTTTTAAGTTTTCTATTATCTTGATTTCTATACTTTTATTTCCTTCTTCAACTTAACTTCAGGTTTACTTAGGTTTTCTTTCCCAGCTTCTTAAAGAGGAATCTTTACAAGCACTTAAAGCTACAGGTTGTTGGTTCCAGTAGATGGCATAGCAGTTAATGTGCTCGATTCCCACATGGTCAACTGTGCTTCAAATCCTGGACCTGGTGGCTTGAAACTCATGCTGGGTGCATGTGCGTGCATTCCCAAAATCCTGAGAGGAAAATGGAGAAGGGATTGTCGCATGGCCATTTCCTTGGGTGGTAATTTCTCTCTCTCTCTCTGTCTCGCGCTCTCTCTCTTTCTCTGTGTGTATCTGGCAAGTGCATGTGCCCTGTAGCAAAAATTTCTCTTAAAATAAATAAAAGCTACAGCTTGTCTTCTGTAAGTACTGTATTAGCCACATTAACATTTTTTCTATGTTGTATTTTTATTAGCACTGTTTGAAATGTTTTCTAATTTTCTATTTGATTTCTTCTTTGACCCATGGATTATTCAGAAGTGAGTTAATTTTCAAATATTTAGGGGCTTTTCTAAAAATGTTATTGTTGATTTCTAATTTAATTCTTTTGTGCTCAGAAAACATCCTCTGAATGATATTAGTCTTTCTAAGTTCACGTAAACTTGTTTTCCAACAGTTGACCTATAGAGAATGTATACCATGCAAGTAGGAGGCATCTGTTTTTTTTTTTTCAAGGACACACATGTATGTACAGATGAGAGAGAGAGAGAGAGAATGTACCCCTCATAATGCAATCCCTTTTCCTCCAATTCTCAATCCTGTCAGGATCCTGGGCATGCAAATGTGTATACCCCACATGTAAACTGCCAGGGTGGGGACTTGAACCCTGGTTGACCATGTAGGATCCAGCTCTCTCTGTACAGTATTTAATTAACCATTTTGCTACAAGGTTGGCCCTGCTTTTAATGGCCATAGCTTTCTGTGAAAATCAGTTAGTCAAGATGACTGATGGTTTGCTTCTGCTACGTAATTACTGACTTTTTTTGAGGTCTATTCTTCTAACAACTAGTGAGAGAGATGTTAAAAACCTACTATGATTGTAGAATTGTATACTTCTCCCTTTAAATCTGTCAACTTTGCTTCATGTATATTCTTTCAAATTTTACCAGAGGGTGTGTGTTCATTGGAGAGAGTGACAGAGAGAGGGAAAATGAGAAAACAACTCCCACAGGGGATGGTCATGCTGTAATCCCTTCTCCATCTCTCCCCTCTTTCAGGATTTTGGCACACACACACGTGTTTGGCATGTTTTTCAAGACACTAGGTCCAAGACTCAAACTATGCAGTCAGGTGGGATCCAGCTTCCTTAACTTCCATGCTACCAGCTGGCCCTGCTTCATTTATTTTCAAGGCATATTTATAACTGCTATGTCTTCTCCTCATCATCTTTGGTAATATTTCTTGTATTGCAATCTACTTTTTTTTAAGAATTATTTTTTAAATTTAACTTTATTTAATTATTTTAACTTGGCCAGAGAGAGACAGAGTGAAGAGAGAAAGTGAGAAAGCAAGCCGCCAGGTCAGGGACTAGAACTGCAGTCAGCCATAGGGGAGTCCAGTACCCTTAACCACCACACCACCTGCCAGCCCTGCAATCCATTTTACCTTTAGAATATTGCTATTACAGTCTTTTTAAAAGCAATTATTTATTTATTTAATTCCATTTGTTATTATTATTATTTTAATTTGACCAGAGAGAGACAGAGAGAGAGAAAGAGAGGAAGCAATCCGCCAGGTCTAGGACTCTATCCACGGTCAGCCATGTGGGAATCCAGCACCTTTAACCACCATGCCACCTGCCAGCTCCACTACAGTCTTCTTATGATCATCAATATATTTTTTCCCTGCCAACTATTTTCAAAATACCTGTTTTGTGTGCTATGTTTAAAGTATATCTTTTGTAGACCGCATGAAGTAACTCATGCTAATTTATTCATTCTGACAATCTCCTTTCAATTGAAGGGTTTAATCTATTAACATCTAATGTAATTATCACTATGAATGGATTTAGATCTATGATTTAAAATGTTTCTAAGGAAACATTTTATTTAACTTTACTTATTTATTTAAATTTGACCAAAGAGGGACAGAGCGAGAGAGTGAGAGAAAGAGAGAGATTGGGAAAATGAGAAAGCAAGCTGCCAGGTCCAGGATTCAAACTGCGGTAGGCCATGTGGGAGTCCAGCACCCTTAACCACAATGCCACCTGCTGGCCCCCACCATTTAAATTTTTTTTCTTTTTTTGAAGAGATTTTTGCTATAGGGCGCATGCGCTCATCAGAAAGACAGAGAAAGAGATAGAGATAGAAAGCAAGAAATCATCCCCCAGGGGATGGCCACTCCGCAATCCCCTCTCCTCCATTCTCCTCTTGGAATCTTGGGCACGCACGCACACGCACCCGGCGTGAGTTTAAGCCACCAGGTCTGGGACGCGAACTGCAGTCAACTACATAGGAGTCCAGCAACATAGCCATTACGCTAACAGCTGGTCCTCCATTTAAATTTTAAAAGTTTATTTATTTACTTTTTTCAAGAGAGAGAGCACCCCCAAGAGGGTCTTGGCACCACAATCCACCCCTGGCCTTCAGCAAGTCCTGGATCATAGGCAAGTATGTATTCAGCATACTCAGGGAGGTCTCCAGCCTTGAACTTGGAACGTTCTCCTGTGAGATTGTCTTGCAATATGTCCCATTTTACCACCACACTACCATCTAACCCTAGGTCTACCATTTTATTCATTGCTTTCTGTTTGTCCCTCTGTTGTTGTTGTATGCATGCACATATGCATAAACAGGTGCACATACACACGCACAAACACTTTTGGTCTTAGAGAAGTTTTAGGTTCATAAAAACATTGAACAGAAAGCAAAAAGAGTTCCCACACACTCTTTAAAAGAAACAACCTCAAGCCAGCAGGTGGTGTAGAGGTTAAAGTGGTTGGACCCCATATGGACAACTGCATGGTCCAAGTCCCAGACCCAGTGGCTTGAGAAACACATTGAGAGCATGTGTATGCATGCCCTTAATCCCAAAAGGAGAATGGAGTAGAAGGGACTGTGATGTGGCCATCCCCCTCTGGCAACTGCGTGCGCACTACAGCAAAACTAAACAAACAAACAAGCTTTAGGCCTAGCCATGGTGGTGCAATGGGTAGAGCACCACTGCATGACCAATGCTGGGTCCAAAATGGAAGGCCCTGGATTCAGTTCCTGGGTAGACCTGAACATGCTGGGTGTACCCATGCTCCTGGCTGACTGGCAGGCTTGAAGGAATCATATGTTACAAGATCCTGTTAGGGGAGTTCCCTATCCCTGTCTCTCTATCTCTCATTAAATTAATTAATTATTTTAAATTAAAAGAAATTTTTAAAAAGTTATTCTTTTGACTTTATTTATGTATCTTAATTTGACCAGAGAGGGACAAAGTAAGATAGAGAGAGAGAGAAAATGAGAAAGCAAGCTGTCAGTTTCGGGACTTGAACTGTGGTCAGCCATTTGGGAGTCCAGTGCCCTTAACCACCACACTACCTGCCAGCCCCTGAAATTAATTAATTTTAAAAAAAGAAATGAGCTTTAACCATGAAGTCACAGAGAGACTGAAAGTATGATTAAAAACAAAAGGCACAGGGACAGCAAGTGGCATGGTGGTTAAGGCCCTGGACACCCACATAGCTGGCCGTAGTTCAAGTCCTGGACCTGGCAGCTTGCTTTCTCACTTCCCCTCTCTCTCGCTCTCTCTGATCAGATTTTTAAAAAATGGGACTAGCAGATGGTATAATGGTTAAGTCAGTTTACTCTCACAGAATCGACTATGGTTCAAGTCCCAGACCCAGAGACTTAAAACTCATGCCAGGTACATGCGCAAGAATGCCCAAAATCCAGAGAAGAGAATGGAGGATAAGGGACTGTGGCATGGCCATCCCCTCTGGGTGATGACTTCTCACTTGCTGTCTCTCTGCCTTTCTCTGCCTGGCAAGCACATGTGCCCTATAACAAAAATCTCTCAAAAAATAATAATAAAATATTTATTATTTAAATATTTCTTTAAAAAAAGCATAAGATGAAAAAAATCCATAAAAACACAAAGTATAGGGAAGTTTGTGCAAATGTACTGATATCAGACAAAGTGGACTTCAACAAGACTAATGCCATAGATAAAAGAAGAGACCTATAGGGGCCAACAGGTGGTGTGGTGATTAAGGTGCTGGATTTCCACATGGCTGACCATGATTTGGGTTCCTGGCCCTGGCAACTTGAAAGTCACATCAGGTATGTGTGCACGTGTGCCCAAAATCCTGAGATGAGAATGGAGGAGAGGGTACTACAGCATGGCCATCCTCACTGGAGGGTGATTTCTCACTTTCCCTCTCTCTGTTTTTCTCTGTCTCTTTCTGGCAAGCATAGGTGTCCTATGGCAAAAACCTGAAAAAAAAAGAAAAAAGAAAAAAGAATTTTGACAATGATAAAAGGGTCAATTCATTATAAAAATAAATTAATCTTTTTTTTTGGAGAGGTTTTTGTTATAGAGTGCTATGTGCTTGCCAGAAAGACAGAGATGGAGAGACAGAAAACAAGAAATCACCCCCCCAGGGGGGATGGCCACACCATAATCCCTTCTCCTCCATTCTCCTCCCAGGATCCTGGGCACGCATGCTCATGCGCCCAGCATAAGTTTAAGTCATCAGGTCTGGGATTTGAACCATGGTCAAGGAAATCAATATTTCACAGCTGAAGAACGGTATCCATCTCAGGATATATATTTATAATATATTTAAAATACCCAATTAATGACCACAGTAAGCTATATAGCATCAGTTAGGTGCTACCTTATAGTATATTCGTTCTACTCAGAGTTTCACACCTAAGGTCAGACATGTATTCACTGATACGTACATACCAGCTAAACTTGAAATTGAAAGTAGTTAGATTACCTAAGAAATTTTGTGAATCAATAAAATGTGGGGGGAGAGGCCAGCAGGTGGTGTGGTGATTAAGGGTGCTGGGCTCCCACGTGGCCGACCATGGTTCAAGTCCCAGACCTGACAGCTTGCTTTCTCACTTTCCCTCTCTCTCACTCTGACCCTTGTCCAATTAAAAATAAATAAATATAAAATAAAGTTCAATAAAATCATTTTAAAATTTTTTAAATGTGGGGGGAGAGGTCAGCGGGTGGCATGGTGGTTAAGGCACTGGACACTCCCACATGGGCGACCATGGTTCAAGACCTGGACCTGGTGGCTTGCTTTCTCACTTTCCCTCTCTCTCTGTCTCTCTCTCTCTCTGGGTCTCTCTGGCCAAACTAAAATAAAGGAATGAATAAATACATTTTTTTAAAAAAATGTGTGTGGGGAGGAACCAGCAATTAGCATAATGGCTATGCCGCTGGACTCCCACGTAGTTAATCGTGGTTCGCGTCCTGGACCCGGTGGCTTAAAACTCACACCGGGCGCATGTGCGTGTGTGCCCAAGATCCCGAGAGGAGAATGGAGGAGAAAGGATTGCGGCATGACCATCCCCCCGGGGGGTGATTTCTTGCTTTCTGTCTCTCTGTCTCTCTCTGTCTGTCTGGCGAGTGTACACGCCCTATAGCGAAAAAAATCTCTCAAAAAAAAATGTGGGGGGAAAAGGAATGGAACACAACTGTAGACACCTAAGATAGTGTGGGAGAAGGGTGGGACATGGCAGAGAGTGAGAAATAGAGGTTTATATATACACACACACACACACACACACACACACACATTATATATATGAAACTAGAAATAGAAAATTAATAACACGTATGATTAAGCCACTATGCAGTATATTTTGGATGGGAAATCACATTTTGTACGCTGTGACAATGCTCAGGGAATTAATGTAAATTAATTAATAAATTTAAAATGTTTCAGAAGAAAATTAGAGTGCACTTGTAACTAGATTCTAGCTTTGTCCATAGTTTCAGTTTAAGGTATTTTGTGAATCAATAAAATGTGGAAAAATTGTAAAAAAAAAAAATCCCACAAAGAAAATGGAAGAAAAGGGATTGCAGCATGGCCACCCTTCTAGGGGTACTTTTTCATTTTCCTTCTCTGTCTCTCTCCAGCAAGTACGTGTGCCCTACTGCAAAAAAAAGGAAAAGAAAAAAGTATATTTTCTGACTATTAATAGAATTACATTAGAATTCAATAACAAAAGATATTAGAATATCTTCAAATATTTGGAAATTAAGCAACAGCTTTCTAAATAACACAGATCAAAGAAATCACAAGAGAGGGCGTCTCTCGAGGACAAAGCTAGCGTGAGGCTGGGGAACACTGAGCCCCAAGTCATGCCCTGCGCTGCTCAGAGTAGCGAACAATACAGTCAGGATGGCTAAAGGTGACCCCAAGAAACCAAAGGGCAAGATGTCTGCTTATGCCGTCTTTGTGCAGACCTGCAGAGAAGAACATAAGAAGAAAAACCCGGAGGTCCCTGTCAATTTTGCAGAATTTTCTAAGTGCTCCGAGAGGTGGAAGACAATGTCAGGGAAAG
>NW_006203430.1:8962230-8970275 GCF_000334495.1 Tupaia belangeri chinensis
ATGGCAAAGGCGGATAAAATATGCTATGATTGGGACATGAAGGATTATGGACCAGTTAAGGGAGGCAAGAAGAAGAAGGACCCTAATGCCCCCTAAGGGCCACCGTCTGGATTCTTCCTGTTCTGTTCAGAAGTTCATCCCACCCAAGATCAAATCCACCAACCCTGGCATCTCTATTGGAGGCGTGGCAAAGAAGCTGGGTGACATGTGGAACAACTCAAGTGACAGCGAGAGGCAGCCTTACATCACCAAGGCCGCAAAGCTCAAGTATGAGAAGGGTGTTGCCGACTACGTCTAAAGGCAAGTTTGATGGCCCCAAAGGTCCTGCCAAAGTTGCCCAGAAAAATGTGGAAGAGGAAGATGAAGAAGATGAGGAAGAAGACGAGGAGGAGGAGGATGAATAAAAAAACAAAAAACTGGTGCTCTGTCTCCTTGTGAATACCTTAGCGTAGGGGAGCGCCGTAATCACACCTCAGTGGAGGCATGTCTAGTACTCTCATTAGGTTTAATTGCAGAATTTGATCATGATCACGCTGTCTCTCAAAGTGCTCTAGAAATTGTCAGTGGTTTACATGAAGTGGCCATGGGTGTCCGGAGCACCCTGAAACTGTATCAAAGTTGTACCTATTTCCAAACATTTTAAAATTGAAAACGCATTCTCATGTTCTCACTCTGTGCACTTTGCTGTTGGTGTGACAAGGCATTAAGGATGTCCCTGACATTTTTGTTTCCCGGAATTCCTAAGGTGGTGTTATGTATATGGTTATTGGCTAGAAATCCTTAGTTATCAACTGTACATATCTCTGGACAACCGTGACAAACTCTCCATGCTCCTGGCTTGGGAGAGGCTGCGGGAAGGGCGCCCGTCGGAGGGGCGGTGGCTCAGGGTGTGCACTGGGGAGCTGAACCCGTTGACTCTGCGGTGGTATCTGTGTAAGTGTCAGGGTGTGTTCTGTACATAGTGACCTAGGGTTCTGCTGCCATTCTTAGCTGTGGAAAAGGGGGGTCAGGTGGCATGAGAAGGGTTTGGATTTTTGTTTCCTTAGTTAAGTGCGGTAGTATTAAAACTTTATTTTAAATAAACTGTAGAACTCTTCATTGTCAGCAAAGCCAAGAGCCACTGCATCAATGAAGCTCCAGAACCTCTGTACTTAAAACACGCTTTGCAACATTCTGTTATTTTTTTGTATGTTTAGAATGCTGAAATGTTTTTGAAGTTAAATAAACAGTATTATATTTCTAAAAAGGAAGAAAGAAATCTCAAGAGAAATTTTAAAATATTTATAACAAAGATCATGAAGTACAGCATTTCAAATCTTCTGTAAGATGCTAAAGAAACACTAAGAAGGAAATTTATAGCTTTAACACCAATATTTGAAATAAGACAAGTGTTGGGGTCAGCAAGTGGCACTGGACTCCCACACAGCCTACTGCGGTTTGAGTCCCAAACCCGGTAGCTTGCTTTCTAATCCCTCCCAAGCTCCCCACCCCCGTTTCTCTCTGGTGAACACATGTGCCCTATAGCAAAATTTAAAATAATGATAATAATAATAAGTAAAATTAAATTAAAAAAGAAAATAAGACAATTGTAAAATCTATGACCTATGTTTCCATCTTAAGAAGATAGAAAAAGATGAATGAATTAAACCCGATTAGAGGAAAAGAAATAATAAGAGTGCAAATTAATGACACAGAAAATGGAATTAGCAATGTCAAAAGTTGGCTCTTCAAAAGATTTAATAAAATTGCTAACTATCTAGTAAACTAATCAAGAAAAAAAATGTCAGTACAGGGGCCAGCAGGTTGCACGGAGGTTAAGGTGCTGGATCCCACATGGCTGACTGTATGATCTGAGTCCCAGACTTGGCGGCTTGAAAAACACTCGGGACACATGCGCATGCATGCCTAAATTCCTGAGGAGAATGAAGGAGGAGGGATTGCAATGTGGTCATTCCCCCCAGGGGGGGATGATTTCTCACCTTCTCTCTCTCTCCCTCTCCCTCTCTCCAGCAAGTGCACACACCCTATAGCAAAGCTAAAAAATAAATAAAATGAAATGTTGGCACGAATTATCAATATTAGAAAATGGAAGGAGTCATACTATAAATCCTACAATTATGACAGGATAATCGACCAATATTATAAACACATTTATGCCAATAAATTCAACAACTTAGATGAAATGGTCCAATTATATTTAAAGACCCAAACAAGGCCTGAAGCGCAGTGGTTACCACTGTACATGGGAAGCTGATTCCTACAAGGCCAAACATGGTTTGAATTTGGGTCCTAGCAATTTGAAAAATACTCCAGCCATGTGTGCATGTGTGCCCGAAATCTTGAAGGCAAGGAGGAGTACAGGAAAGGGTAGGGTGGCCTGACCAGGCCCCCTTGGGAGGCTCTCTCTCTCTCTCTCTTTCTCTCTCATGCATATATGCCTTCTGGTCTCAAAAAAATGGAGAGGGGCAGCAGGTAGTATGGTATCCATGCTGGACTTGCACATGGTTGACTACGGTTCAAGTACCGGACCTGGCAGCTTGCTTTCTCACTTTCCCTCTCTGTCTCTGGTCAAATTAAAAAGTAATAATAATAAATAAAATATAATAATAATAAAAGACACACAAATGAGTAATAAAATGGAAAAGTATTCAACATCAGTTAAGCATCAGGGAAATGCAAATTAAAGAAACCTCTCAGCTATGAAGGGGGATATAACTGAACTGCTGGAACTTTCACACCTTGAGCACAGCAGTTTCACTCCTCACTGTTTTCCTAAAAGAAATGAAAATATGCCCCCCCACTACATACACACACACAAAATGTACAAAAATGTGTGAGGCCTCTTTAGTCACAAACACTAGAAACCTACCCAAGTACCATTACAGGATAGGTCAGTGCAGGTAGCAGAGCCACACACCACAGCAACATGGATGAATCCCCAAAACAGCATGATGAGTGAGAGGGGGCAGATCAAAATCACATGAACTGTATGTAACAAACCTAAGGAATGCAGTCAAATCACAACAGTGCCGGCTTCTGGGTAGGAAGGGACTGAAAATGCTTATGAGGCAACCTCTAGGGATAACAGACAGTTTCTCTATCTTGACAGGTATGTAGATTACATAAGTGGATGCATTTGTCAAAACAGGTCAGAGTAGACACAAGACCTGTGCATTCCACTGTACGTAAATGATATTTCAATAATTAAGTACGATTCATTTTCTATTTTGAAAATTTTATTGGAGCCCAAAGCAAAAGAATAGGGTTTAAAAAGAAATTCTACAAGGCAATGAAAAATGTGAAAGTTTTACTACATGCCTACTAGGGTGTGAATGTGTCCCCAAAGTTCATGTGTTAGGGGACCAGCAGTTGAAGCAATGGCTATGTCGCTGGACTCCCAGGTAGTTGACGGTGGTTCAAGTTCCAGACCCGGTGGCTTAAACACACGCCAGGCGCATGTGCGTGTGTGCCCAAGATCCAGAGAAGAGAATGGAGGAGAAGGGTTGCGGTGTGGCCATCCCCCCGGGGGGTGATTTCTCACTTTCTGTCTCTCTGTCTCTCTCTGTCTTTCTGGCAAGCACATGCACCCTATAGCAAAAACCTCTCCAAAAAAAAAATAACAAAAACCCCTCCCCAAAAAAAAAAAAAAGAAAAAAAAAGTTCATGTGTTAGAAACTTAATCCCCAAAGCAAATGTTGGACGGTGGGCCCTAATAAGAAGTGACTAGGTTATGAGGAGTCTGCCCTCAAGAATGGATTAATGGCATTATTGAGGGAGCACACTTGTTATTAAAGTGAGTTTGGCTCCCTCTTGCGCTTTCCTCTCTCCCACTGTTGCCCTCCTGCCTTCCACCAGGGATGACATAGCAAGAAGGCCCTCCCCAGATACTGCTACTTTGATACTGGATTTCCCAGCCTCCAGCCCTGTAAAAACAAATTCCTTTTCTTTCTTCTTCTTTTTTTTTTTTTAAATTTAACTTTATTTATTTATTTAAATTTGACCAGAGAGGGACAGAATGACAGAAAGAACGAGAAAGTGAGAAAGCAAGCAAATTCCTTTTCTTTATAAATTACCCAGTCTGTGGTATTCTACTATAGCAATACAACATGACTAAAACAATGCTTTCACAGCTCTTATTTCTTCTTAGAACTGAAGGGAAAAAATGCCTTCTAATTGCTATTATTTTAAATAAGTAACATATAAAGGTAATGGAATGGGTAGAATTATTTTTAGTCAACAGTGGTTAGGTGCTGGCAGGAAAACCATGTAAACAGTATCACTGATACTCATTGTAACTTAAGCTCCCCAGACAGCAGTAGCTGAAGAGGGGAGTTCAGATAGGTAGTCGATGAACTTCTGTTTCTCACACCTGTCTCTCACACCATTGAACCTTAGTGAACACAACATAAGCCAGTCAGCTGGAGTCCTCACTGCGGCCACGGAGATACTGCTGGTCAACTTTACAGCAAGCAAAGGAAGCCAACATGAAATGCAGCTTTCAGGACAAAATAAGAATAAACACATGCCTCTCAATCTAAACTCTTGACTTGTGCTTTGACAGAAAACAAATGCTGTAAGCTATTTGATAAGATATAAACATTCCAGTCTATTGCTGTGTATGACAGATGCCAAGACTAAGTCCGTGGGCTTCTGCCTCCCATCTGTGTGGTCTTAGTACACCAAGTGGGGGTGGACCACCTGGAGCCTAACTGTGGGTCACTGAGAACTTGGGGATGCAGAGCCCAGTAATATGGTGGCAAGAAGTTGTCCTTTAAATGAGTGAGTGATAAACTAAGGTGGAGAACAATGATAATGCAGGGAGGGGCTGAGAGATGTCTCTGGGAACCAAGGGATGCTGCCTGTGGACCAGAGGGCTCAGGTGACTGCCCATCAAGATACTGGCTTGCTCCACTTTGGGGAGGAATATTGGGGATGGGACGTGTAGATCAGGAAAACAAACTTTCTACATAACCCAGATTTTATTTCCTTCTACGAGCTTCTAAAAATAATGTGGCCATGACTTATTTTAATTGAACAGAAACTACTGCACAGTGGCTCTTAACAGAGAATGTAAACCAGAATAATCAGGTGCGTTATTAAACGTCTTGGGACCACCTTAGTTTCCCCGGTAAAAACAATAAGTCGACCCAGTTCTGCCTTCTCCATATACTGCAGTAATACCAAGAAAAAAGCAAACCAAAAAAAAAAAATTGGTCCACGTGACATCTGCAAATTTAATAGGATCAGGCAGTTAAGAATTCAATTACAAAATAGGTTTTCTGGGGAAAGAAGTTGCATTTGCCAAAATGTCATGCTTTAAAATGCTCTAAGAAATATATCTAAACAACTTGGGCTTACGTTAAACTAAAACGTCAATTGTTATAGCAACAACACACTCCTTGAAAAACCTGTATTGTCCAATCAGACCGAGATTATTTCGTGCGAGAAATTGACACAAACCCTACAAACTCTGGGCGGAAAAATCAGCATCGTAACTGAATCCAGCCCGGCGACCTCTCGGCCCAGGTTTGTTCACCTTCCTGAGCCCACGCCCGGCTTATCCCCACCGCGGGAAGACACCCGACACTTGGGAGAATTGCGAACCCGCGGGGGCGCCGGGAGGGCTTGCGTTGCAGCCCTCGGCGGGGTCCCCGAGCATCTCTGCCCCGCCTCCCAGGCCCGCCCAGCTGTACGGCCCCCGTCGGTGCTCCCAGCCCTAGTCGCCGAGCTCGCTCAAGGACCGCTCCCTGATCCCCAAGCCCGGACCGGCCCGCCGCCTTGACGCCAGCCCCCTAGCCCTCACTCACCCCTGCGCCCTTCGGGTTCCTCTTTCGTACCCCCCGCCCTCCGGGCGGTCCCGTCGCGCCCCCTGGGACTTGTAGTCTCCCCTTTGCCCCAGCCCAAGGCCCGGCAAGCGCAGCGCCCATAAGAAAACTACAACTCCCGGAGGTCCTCGCAAGAGACGGCACCAGATTCTCGCGATGCTGTAGGAAACGCGCGCGGGGCACTCTGGGAAATGTAGTCCAGGACTGCTTAGTCCGGTCCCTTGGATGAAGTCCTCCAGAATTCTCGCACGTGGCCATCTTTGTTGTTGCTACGCGACAGAGCAGCCGGCGCGCCCGAGAAGAAGGTGCAGGCGCCCAGGCCTCGGCTTAGGCTCCGGCTCCGGCTCTGGCGTCGGTGGCGTCTGGCCTGCCCGGAAGGGTGGTGCCCTGTGTTGGCCTGCATTGGCGACGGTCTAGGAGGGCGTCTCTCAGATAGGTGGGGGTTTCGACCCTTAGCAGAAGCCCCTCGAAATTAAGGCTTCAAAGTGACGGCTCGCCAGCCGAGATGAAACTATTTCTCAGACATTTTATTCGCTTTGGGCAGAAAATAAAAAGTCCACCTCGTGGCTGAGGCAGTTCTGGATGCCCGGCTGCCTTATAAAGCAGGTGCTTTATACTCACACAAGGGTTATGAATGGGAGCATCTTTAGGGGGCAAATACCATTACAGCAGAGGCCTTATTTGATCACCAGCAAGCAGACTGATCTCTTTCAAAGCAAAAGCTTATTTGTGAAGTTACAGCATGTTTCCTGTTGATACCTTTAGTGGAATCTGGATTTCCTTCCTTCCGGCTCTCCTGTCTGGCCCTGGCTGCTGGAGGCAGGGCCAGTATGTGGTCCCAGTGAGGGATCAAGCAGGGAAATACCTGTCTCTGTGTGGAATTTGTTCTTGGGCTACCCTGCAGGTCTCCACCACCTTGGGTAGCTGCTGCTTTTTTTTTTTTTTTTTTTGGGGGGGGTTTGCTTTCTTTTTTTTTTTTTTTTTGGAGAGGTGTTCGCTATAGGGCGCGTGGGCTTGCCAAAAAGACAGAGAAACAGAAACAGAAAGCGAGAAATCACCCCTCTGGTGATGGCCACGTCACAATCCCCTCTCTTCCATTCTCCTCTCGGGATCTTGGGTGCCCACCAACAGGCACCCGGTGTGAGTTTAGGCCACCGGGTCTGAAACTTGATCCGCGATCAGCTACATGGGAGCCCAGCGACATAGCCATTATACTAACTGCTGGTCCCTTGGGTAGCTTCTTAACACAAATGAGAGCTATTCTAACTGGGTGGAGACAGCATTAATACAGGCTATGGCAGTGCCTGACCGGCACCAGGGCTGCCCTCTCAAATCTCCTGCGCTGCGGAGAGGGTGTGCCTGTGACCACTGCCTTTGCAGTCCAGCAAGTTACAGCCTCCCTGACTGTGGGCCTGACCCCCAGAGGGCAATGGTCAGGAAAGGACACTGTTCTTCATGAGTAAAGGGAATGTCATCATGAATGAAGAGGAATGGGATACATGACTAGTTTATTCCCATGCCTTTGGGAGGGTCTGGTTTTCCTCAAGGGCAACCGGCTGGCTTGGTGCTTCCTTGAGAGCAGTGTCAGAGTTGGGAGTCTGAACAGAGAGAGGTGACCTTGACATGGACAGTCATCAGCTCTGCCTCTTCCACCCTCTGTGGTTAGCTTGGTGCTGGTGACTGGATAGGAAAGAGAGCCTGGCAAGACCTCGGTTTCCCTGAGCTAGTGAAGCTGGTTAAACCGGTCAGGGCTCTCACCACCTTTCTCTTCCTGCTGAAGCTCCACCTATGGCCTAGTGGCACAGCCCCAGGAGTCCCGGATGGGGAAGGACAGTGAATGCCTCCGTCTAAATGACTATCCAGGTCTAAGATGGCAGGACTGTCTGGCATGCTGGGCTGGCTTTGTCCCAAAAGATGACAACATGGCAGGTGTCTTGGATTCTGCCTCTAAGCCACCCCCAGAAAAAGGGAACAGCCGTGTGCATCCTGCAGTGCTTAGAAATTCTCAGTAAATATAGTGCTTTTAAAGGAACTCCCTGAGTGAACTGGGTGTGTGTGTGCAAATCAAAGGCATGGCTCTTATCAATGTCCCCAAGGTGCTTGGGTGAAAGCTGCCATTTCACCAGGCCCTTGTCCCTGGCCAGGGCAGTGGGCCAGGAAGGGAAAGGCATTGCAGGTGGACAGGTGCACAGTACCCCCCTCCCCAGCTCCCCACTGCCT
>NW_006203430.1:8970391-8988119 GCF_000334495.1 Tupaia belangeri chinensis
TCCCACTGACCTCCATGCCCAGTGGCAATCTTTCATGAGTCCTGGAGGTTGTCTTCCCCTTTATGGATGTCTCCTCAGGACTTTGCCCCCAGTTGAAATGTCCAGAGATTTCAGCAGAAATAGAGTTCCTGTCTTACAGTGTAAAGATATTTTCTGAGCAAGACTTTAGGGCAGAAGGAACCTTCATGTTTGTGTCTTCTCTTTAGAGGGACAATGTTCACCTGAGGTTGGATCCCAGGACAGCCTTCAAGGGTCCCTATGGCAGGAGTTGATGTCATCTCCAGGTATGAGGAGGGCTTCAAAATGTTCATGGAAAATGTGTTATAAAAAAAATATGGATTTAAAAAAATTGGGGCATTAAAATGAATTTATACATTAACTCTGTTTTTCCACGAACTTTTTAAAGTTCTCTTGTCTTAGTTCATTACTGTGTTATGAACAGACATACCTGAGACTGAGTGACTAAAAAAGAAATAGAAGTTTACTGACTCAAAGTTCTGGTGGCATGAGAACTAACTCCTCACAAGAGCTAGAACTCACTCAGTTCTCTCATGAGACAGCATCAACCCATTCATGAATTCAGCCCCTCTACGATCCAGTCACCAAGGTCCAATCACCACCCATTAAGACCAGGTTCTAAAACATGAAACTTTGACGGGGGGGGGGCACAGTTTTTTTCTTTTTTTTTTTTTGAATTATAGGGGCCGGCAGGTAGTCTGGTGGTTAAGGGTGCTGGATTCCCACATGTCCAACCACAGTTCAAGTCCCAGACCTGGCAGCTTGCTTTCTCATGTTCCCTTGCTCTCTCTCTCTCTCTCTCTCTCACACACACACACACACACACACACACACACACACACATTCTCTCTCTGGTCAAATTAAAATAAATTTTAAAAAGGTAAATAATTATTTTACTTAACTTTATTTATTTATTTGTTCATTCATTCATTCAGAGGGACAGAGCAAGAGGGATAGAGTGAGAGAGAATGAATAAATACAGTGAATTTATTTATAAATAAATAAGTAAAGTTAAATAAAATAAATCTTTTAAAAAATTATTTTTATTGAGGACCAGCAGATGGTGTAATGGCTATGTCACTGGACGCCCCAGGAGGAAAAAGTGAGACATCACCCCAAGGTGAGATGGTCATGCTGCCATCCCTTCTCCATTCTTCTCTGGGGATTTTGGGCACACATGCACACATGCTGGGCATGAGTTTCAAGCTGCTGGGTTTGGGATTCAAACCATGGTCAGCTATGTAGGAGTCCAGTGACATAACCACTATGCCATCTGCTGGTCCCATAGAAAGGTTTTTAATTATAAATTCCATTTCAATAGTGAAGATGATGTATTTATTTACGAGTAAGCTTTGGTAACTTTTGATTGGTTACCAGACATTGTGAATTTTACCTTTGTCAACCTAAAAAAGTAAACTGAGTCAGAATAAGTGAAGCAAAAAGAGCTCATTTGGACATAAACATAAGGATCACAGCTGACTTTCTGCACAGAGGAATGTTTTTCAGGTTGCCCAAAACATGCTCACCAAGGTCTTAAAGTCCTCAGCATGTTTTTTTTTTTTTTTTAAGAATTATTTTTTTAATTTAACTTTATTATTATTATTATTTTCCAGTTTTATCAGAGAGTGACACAGAGAGTGAAAGTGAGAAAGCAAGCCACCAGGTTTGGGACTCAAACTGTGGTCAACTATGTGGGAGTCCAGTGCCTTTAACCACCATGCCACCTGCGAGCCCCCCGTCAGCAGGTTTTAAAGGCAAAAACTACAAGAAGGAGAGCAGGGGGTGAGGGAATATACCAGTTGTTTTGGGATCATTACTCTTGGCTAACAGGATCAGTGAAAATGGTGGCATCAGTCCAAGGTTAGACTGGCAGTGCCTGGGCAGAAGTCCTTGCAGAAAAAGTCTTTGGGTCATGTTTGCAGTGCTCTTGTGCAGTGCTGTGATCCTGGCAGAGTTCTTTAAACAACAGCTCTTGTTATCAAGCATGTTAGCCTGAGAAAACCTTTCCTCTGTGACCTTCCCTGGCTCAGTTTAGTCAGGGTTGACTTAAAGATTCCATTTTGATTCTAAAAGTTTTCACATCTTGGGCTGGCTCATAGCCTGGTGGTTAAGGCAGCTGGAGCCCTCATGGGAAACCATGTGATTTAAATCCTGGGCCCAGCAACTTAAATATATGCGCACATGTACCCGAAATTCAGATAGGATGGAGAAATGAAGGAGAAGGGATTAAGGCATGACCGTTCCCCACGGAGGTACTTTCTCTTTCTCCCCCTTTTTCTTTTTCTCTCTGGTGGACACATGCACCCTCTGACCAAAAAAAAAAAGAAAAAAAGAAAAAAAAGAAAAAAAAAATCACATCTGTTGTTGCCAGAAATCTTGTAATTCTCTACATATTGTCGAGCTTTGTTCTAGGGTGAAATGAAAGCTACTTGGAAGCAGTTTGATTCCTTTGAGTCTCTCTTTAGCTCTATTTGGTGGCTCTGGAGCAAGGCTTGTTCTCGGACTAATCGTTCGCCATGGAGGCAAGGCCGTGAGTTCTCAATCAATTCCCCGTGAGTTGCAGGGTCTTCTTGTCTGTCTAGTAGGAACTGGGGCCACTCCCTGCCAGGTGTGAGCCGAGGCCTGTTTCTTCTGATTCCCTAAGTAGTTTTTTTTTTTTCCCCCAGAGGTTTTGTTTAGTTTTGTTTTGTTTTTGTTTTAGGATGCATGTGCTTGCTAGAGAGACAGAGAGAGACAGAGAGACAGAAAGGGAGAAATCACCCCCCCAGTGGGGATGGCCATGCAACAATCCCTTCTCCTTCAGTCTCCTCTTAGGATTTTGGCCACACACGCACACATACTGGCGTGTTTCAGGCCCCTGGGTCTGGGACTCAAACTGCAGTCAAGCATGTGGAAGTCCAGTGACGTAACCATTGCGCCATCTGCTGGTCCCTCAGTAGCTCTGTTTTGGCCTGGTGGAGTTTCCTCACACACCCATGCTGCTCTCCCAGCTCTGTTAAATTCCCAAGGGCCTGGTAGACGGAGGGCTTTTTCTGTGCTGTGCTGTCCTCTCTGCTGCTTTATCCTGTGAACTCCAGTCACGGTGGCCTTCATCTCACCTCATTAAGGTTGACTGGGTCCTTCTTGGTCCCCCTCCCTGTACCTCAGTCTATAACTAGGCAGTGAGCGGGGCTGTCAGAGGGCTCACCTCCATTGCTCCTGTCTCTCAGGGATCATCATCCTTCACTACCTGACATCGCGAGGGTCTCAAAGGTCGTTGCTTCCTGTATCTTGTCTGAGTTTTCATTGTTCCCAGTAGGAGGGTAGCTCTAGTTCCTGTGGCTCCACCTTGGCCAGAAGGAGTTTACTCCTATTTTTATTTTTAACTCCCAGTCAGTCCTGCCAAACTCCCAATTCTGGCTCCCTGGGTTGGGGTTGGGGTGGGGTGGGCTTTTAAAATAAATAGTGGTTTCATTTCCTTAAACAATATGATTGTACTGGCTTTTAAAAAGATGCCCAATTTTAGCTATTAAGTTTTGGTTTACGACTTTGTAAAAGAGTGTTTGGCTCTCTTGTTCCCATCCTCTTCCAGCACACTCTACTCTCTGGGCAGTCAGTATCCAGGGTTACATGATTAGGAATGTAAAACCCTGAGCCAGGCATGCTGCATTTTGATTACCTTGGATAAAAAGATTCGTGCACTATGTTGTCAATTGGGTGCTTAGTCTTTGAGGCACTAACTTATCCCTACACTCTTTAACAGAAAAGAGATTCCTCTCTGGGTGTCTGGATACAGCAGAGCGTTGATTTTCCCTGGCGCCCTTCCCGCGGTCCTCTGCCCTGGGCCCCACTCTGGATGGGAGCCTTCACTGTCAGCTCTGATTCTGGGGCCTTCTCAGTTGTTTCCCTGGGAATGCCCTTTATGTATCCTGTGCCAGGTCTCTATGTTTGGAGTCTCTGGATCTTTGTCTGTTGTATTCCCTTGTTTGGATAGAGCACATCCCCCAGGAAGCTCCCAAGAGAGGGAGTTCTCTGGATAAACACTGGGGACTCTGCCTGTCTGAAATGTTTTTAATTTTTTTTAAGGTTTTTGCCAGAGGGTGCATATGTTCACCAGAGAGAGCTAGAGAGAGACAGTAAGAGGGAAAGTGAGAAATCATCCTCCATGGTTATGCTGCAATCACACACACACACCCCTAGTCCAGGATTCAAACTGTGGTCAGCCTGTGGGAGTCCAACACCATGTGGGAGACCACATCATGCTATCTAGTGGCCCTGAAATGTCTTTATTTTTAATGTCTTTAACTCTCCCATATGGATAGTTTAGCTAGTTGTAGAATACTAGGCTGGACATAATTTCTCTCCACATTTTGAAGGTTTTAGTGTTGCCATTGAACATTCCAATTCTGTTCAGACCTTCATATATGACATTTTTTCTCTTGAAACTTTTTTTTAACATTTTATTTTTATTTCTTGTTTTTATTTCTTTTTTGCTGTAGAGTGCATGCACTCACCAGAGAAAGAGAGAGGCAGTGAGAGGGAAAGTGAGAAATCATTCCCCAAGGGGATGGTTACACCACAATTGCTTCTCCTCCATTCTCCCCCCAGAATTTTGGACACTCACATATAATCTGCCCACCATCATATTCAAGCCACCAGGTCTGGGACTCAAACTACAGTCAGTCATGTAGGAGTCCAGTCCCTTAATCACCATTCCACCTCTCTTGAAACTTTTAATATCTTTTAATTATCTTCTTCATCTGAAGTTTTACTGTGACCATGTACCTCATTGTGGGTAAATAAACATTTTCATGTTTATTTTGCTGATAACTGTGGTCCCCTTCATTCTAGAGCTGAATGTCCATCTGTTCTAGAAAGTTTTCTAATGGCATTTCATTGACAAGTTCTTCCCCTCTTGTCCCTTTTTCTGCAGCTCAGATGTTGGGTATCTTTAATGACCTAGTAATGTTCCTACACTTTATTTCCAGTTTCTCTTTTGTCTTTTGATTATTACACTTAGTTTTTGACCTTCCTGCTGCTGCTGTTTAGTCTAGCATTCATTTTGTTCTCTATGTGTGATTTGCTGCATGCCAGCTAACCCACCAGCCACCAGTCAGGCACTTGTTCAGTAAATACTCAACAGGATGAACACTGGAGGGTTCAGTGGTTTGTCCAAGACCCCATTTTAAAACACTTATTTTATCTTCCTCTATCTTATATATTTTGTAAGTCATCCCTTGTCTTTCTTGGAACAAAGCAACTCATCAACAAATGCGAGATACGTAAATAGCTATAGCAGATATTTCTGAATAGTGTAATCTATGTAACTGCCCTGATGACTTTATGCTCTTAAAAGTAATGAGGAGTGGGACCAGCAGATAGTGTCATGGTTATGTTGCTGGACTCTCCCACATAATCAACTGCGGTTCAAGTCCCAGACCTGATGGCTTAAAACTCACACCGAGAGAAGTTGAAATCCAAGCAATTGGAGGGGGACCATAGCTGACTGTGAACGCACCTTTATTGCCATCAAGCCCTATGGGGTCCAGCGGGGCCTGTGGGAGAGATCATCAAGCATTTTGAGCAGAAGGGAGTGCACTTTGTTGCTATGAAATTCATGCATGCTTCTGACGATCTTCTCAAGGAACACTGCGTCGACCTAAAGGACCGTCCATTCTTTGCTGGCCTGGTGAAATACATGCATTCAGGGCCAGGGGTTGCCATGGTCTGGGAGGGGCTGAATGTTGTGAAGACAGGCCGAGTGATGCTCGGGGAGACCAACCCTGTGGACTCCAAACCTGGGACCATCCGAGGGGACTTTTGCATCCAAGTTGGCAGGAACTTTATTCATGGCAGTGATTCTGTGGAGAGTACAGAGAAGGAGATTGCCTCGTGGTTTCTCCCTGAGGAACTGGTGGATTCCAAGAACTGAACTCAGGACAACCTGCAAGTGATGGGGGAGCTTTGCCTTTCCCCTCCTTGTCATGGGCAGAGGACCAGCTGTAGCAAATCTAGTTATTCCCGGAACTATCTTGTAATCTGGAGGGAAGCTCTTGGAGCCGGGAGTGCTCCCTATACGGTGTTATGTGCTACCATCAGATTTAAGATGTTTCTTCTCAGGGGAGGATTCGCTGAGTTGGTCACTTTGTGGTGTTGTATTACTCTGTGTTATTTTCTCCTTCTCATGTACTCTGGAGAACCCGAGGTAATAAAGAGTGTAAAATATTCACACTGAGCAGGTGTGTGTGCATGCCCAAAATCCCAAGAGAATGAAGAAGGGATTGTGGTGTGGCCATCCCCCCTGGGGGGTGATTTCTCATTTTCTGTCTCTGTGTTTCTTCTAGGTGGGTTGTTTGTCAGGAACAAGTTCTGGGGTGGCTCCTGCCTTCTGAGTTGTGACAACTGCTCACTCACCATCACAACTGCACAGTCCATCGTGTCCCAGCCAGAGGCACAGGGCAAACCCCAGACTCGGTCACGAGCTGGCAACGCCACCTTGCAGCCAGGCACTGCATTGCCACTGGGAGGTGCGCGGACTCTGCCCCTTTCTGGCTGCACGCACCCGTCCAGGTGTGCAGGACCTAAAATCTGGCACACTACAGGCTAGGCGTTGGGGTCATGAGATTCAGAGCCCCAGTGGACCTGACTGGGTGGGGATTTGCTTCAAGGGAGGTCTGCGGCAAGGGCCCTCCTTCCCGAGCCTGACCTCAGGTCTGGGGCCACATCAGATATCTGTTTCCATGGCTCAGGAGCGCTCAAGACCTCAAGCCTACAGCCTTAGGACATAAGGGCAGGTTACTGACCAAGGCCCCTCCCTACACCCCTTCCTAGGGGCTGGCTGTGGAAGCTGGGCCCTAAGTCCTGTAGCCAGCTGGTCCTGAGGCAGCTTCTGTTCTGACCCAACCAGTCCCTCTCCCCTCATCAGGTCCCTCTGCTCAGGTTGCTGCCCATTTTGAAACCTACAGACTCCCTGGGTGGATGGAGCTCTGACTGGTGCTCTGGCCTGGGGCACCCAGTCTCTCCTCTTGACCAGCCCTGTACTCACCGTGAAGTTGTGCCTTCATGAGATCCCTCTCCTCGCTGGTGCCCAAGCAGTTCTGTGCACACCTCCTGCCTGGCCTTTAGGAGCCCCAGGAGCCTGCAACTCGCAACTGCACCCTCAGCCCTCAGCCCTGGACTGTGGCCCCCGCATGACTGTGTTCTTGTTCTAGAGCTTAGTGTCCCTTGTCCTGTCACTTAGAGCAGTCTGCTTCTCCCTAGCATGTGGCCCCTTGAACCTTAAGAAAGCTCAGTGGCCCCATCAGAAGGAAGATGCTCAGAGGGAGGGTGCTGAGAAGAGACAGGGCTACAGGGTGCCTCCTGCCCCTGCCAGGCCCTCACCTGCAGCCCCAGGCTGGTCTCCAGGGAGCAGGACACCCACCAGCCTTGCAAACCAGGCACCAACTGTCTGAGCATTCCCTCTCTGTAAAGTGGGAAGTCGGGGGCGGGTGGGCAGGGGATACCTGGTTCCCTCTCTGGGCAGGGGGAGACGTGACAAGACCTGAGAAGCTATCGTCAGTGTGAGGGGCACATAGTGAATGCTGAGCAAGTCTGTGCCAGGTACATGTTTAGATGGACAGTGGCCCTGAGTGGCTCAGGTGAGGCCAGGTGAGGTTTCTGGGAATATTCCAAGTAACCCTCATAGTCCCAATGATATGAAAGAATGCAAGATTCTGTTAGGTTATGTGCAAAATAGCAGAACACCTCTTAGGGCCCTAACAAGCTAAGGAAAACCAAAATATGTTGACTACCTTAAGGACCACAGAAATGCAAAGTCCCATATATGGTCATGTGAGTGTTTCCGGGTTTGAGGCTTACAGACAAATGACGGGTGCCCAGGGAATCCCACCAAGTGTCCTGCAGAAGTCTCTGGAGGTCCAGGAGAACCCCCTTAGCCAGCTGGGCTGAAAGTGTCCCTGAGTGAGGTCATTTTCCACCCCAGGGAGATTTCTTGTTCAGTATGGGGAGGGCTAAGGGGATTAAAAAATTATGCAATAATATTTGTGTGTGTCGATTTGGAATCAGTATTTACATTTGTTACATTAAAGAGACCTTGTTCTATGGGAGGGTTAGTGTGCCACGATATCATTCTTTGAATGAGGAAGTCTTTTAGACTGGTATTTTAAGGTGAAATCTTACTAAATTCATGTCCAGTCTTAGAAAATTTAGGAGAGTTTTAGGAATAAGCTATACATATGTTTAATTAGTTTAGGTGTTTATCAGTTATTTAGTTGGGAGGTTTTGTTCAAAGCATTTACAAAGGAATATAACCTATTACGTTTGTAAATATAATTTAAAATATTGGGTTGTCAGAAAAGTCATAACGTATTATTCTATGCAAAAATGCCTCGTGACTTTTCCGATGACCCAGTATTTATTTATTTATTTATTTTGGAGAGGTTTTTGCTATAGGGCGCGTGCGCTTGCCAGACAGAGAGAGACAGAGAGACAGAGAGTTTGAAATCACCCCCCAGGGGGGATGGCCACGCTGCAATCCCTTCTCATCCATTCTCCTGTCGGAATCTTGGGCACGCACGACCGGTGTGTTTTAAGCCACTGGGTCTGGGACGCGAACCGCTTTCAATTACACGGGAGTCCAGTGACATAGCCATTACACTAACTGCTAGTCCCTCAATGACCCAGTATTTGAAGGCAGGCAAGAGGCGTGGAGACATTTCACTGAAGAAGATATGTAAATGGAGGGGCCGGTAGGTGGCGTGGTGGTTAAGGGCACTGAACTCCCACATGTCTGAATGCAGTTTGAGTACCAGATCTGGTGGTTTGCTTTCTCACTTTCTCTCTCATTCTGCTCCTCTCTGGTCAAATTAAATTAAATAAGTAAATAAAATAATTTGTTTAAAAAAGAAGAAGGAATATAAATGGCAAATAAACGTAAAAACAACACTTGACATCGCTGGTCACTAGGGAAATGTAAGTTCACATCCAATGCGATACCACCACGCACCCATCGGAGTGGCTTAAACTAAAAATAGTGACAACCAGACGCTGCTGAGGAGGCAGAGATAGCCCACCACTCATGCATTGCTGGTCTGGGGGATGGCCATTCCAGAAGGCTGTTCGACAGCTCCTTAAAGAACAAAATGTATACTTGTCGTACATAAAGCCTAGTGGTTGCCTTCCTGGGCATTTATCCCAGAGAAATGAAAACTTACATTCGCAAAAGCCTGCACACAATTGCTTATAGCAGCTTTGTTTGCAATAGCTGGAAACGGGAAACAAGCGAAATGTCCTGAGCAGGTGAACAGATGAAGCACCTGTGGCACAGTCACACGCGGGCACAGGGAACTCGGGGACGTTTGCCAGGTGGGAAGGTCCACTCTCAAAGGTCACCCTGTGGCTTCATTGATCTAGCATTCTTGCAATGGCAAAATGCTGGAGAACAGATGACAGTCACGTTAGGGGTTAGCGGTAGTAGGGGCGGGGGGTGGCGGCTGGAGGGAGCCCCTCGTGGGGATGGGACGGTTCTGCAGCAGATGCGTCCGTGGGAGCCTTCTGGCTGGGCTCTGATCTCATACGTGCCGCTGGGTGGAGGGGCCCCGCAGCTTCAGCTCTGATTGGACATGAGGGTCGCTGGGTCTTTGTCCTTCTTCTGTAATATGGCTGCTTGGACAAAGGGTTTACATCTAGATGATTTACCACTTCAGAAAGGGGAAACAGTGGAACTCCCAACTGTTCCCCAGCTTCTTCTGAGAGTCTCTGACTCGCAGAAAGGAGCTCAGTCACTGAGTCACCAAAACAGCCCATTCCTCTCGAGGGGCCCCGTGGAGACCATCTGCAGAGCGTGGTTTCTGTTGCGTCACCTTAGGAAGGCGGGTCCCTGGAGCTGGTGGCGTGCAGGGGCTCGCTGGCTTCCTGCTCCTCATGGGGACCGTAATTACGTGGGGATGGGACGGTTCTGCAGCAGATGCGTCCGTGGGAGCCTTCTGGCTGGGCTCTGATCTCATACGTGCCGCTGGGTGGAGGGGCCCCGCAGCTTCAGCTCTGATTGGACATGAGGGTCGCTGGGTCTTTGTCCTTCTTCTGTAATATGGCTGCTTGGACAAAGGGTTTACATCTAGATGATTTACCACTTCAGAAAGGGGAAACAGTGGAACTCCCAACTGTTCCCCAGCTTCTTCTGAGAGTCTCTGACTCGCAGAAAGGAGCTCAGTCACTGAGTCACCAAAACAGCCCATTCCTCTCGAGGGGCCCCGTGGAGACCATCTGCAGAGCGCGGTTTCTGTTGCGTCACCTTAGGAAGGCGGGTCCCTGGAGCTGGTGGCGTGCAGGGGCTCGCTGGCTTCCTGCTCCTCATGGGGACCGTAATTACTCACACTTTATACCCAGAAGTGTTGCTCCTCCCGGCAGCCCCATCTCCTCTGTCTCCATGACGAGAGGCTCAAACCGCTTACTGGGAAACTGCTTCAGTTTTGCTGCAGCTGCTACTGGAATCTAGGAGTGGGCAGGCTCAGAAACCACAGCCTGGTGCCTGGGGCCCCCATAGGACCAGAGTCTGGCCTTGTTCCCTGACCCCACAAAGCCCCTTGGATCCCTCCAACCCTGTGCTCTCTGAGTCCCACCTGAGTCTCTGGGTGTCCTGTCTACCCCCACCTGCAGGGGCTCAGAGGCCTCCCCACCCGCCGGGGAGGACCAGGTGAAGGTTGTTAGCTCTTCCCAAACAGGGCTGATGCTGGGGGAGGCTCAATTACCAGCACACAGTTAATCACCACAATTAGAAGGAGGTTTTAATTGCTATGTTTACCTCCCCGCCTCCTCTCAACCAGTTCTTTCCCTGAGCTGTGGCTGTACCTCAGCATCCTGTGCAGAGCTGGCCAGCCCTGTGTCCTGAGGAAGGACACAGGAGAAAGCAGGCTGGATGGCCCTTCTCCTGGTACCCTGGATGGCCACCCTACCGTAGCCTTCTGGGTGTCTGCCGTGCATGGACTCGTACCCTCTCACTGGTCGCCATCAGATGGCCTGAGTGGGGTCCTACAGCAAGACCCTGCGGCATAGCCATGGCTCTGTGGGTGGGGCCGGGGACATCCCTGAGCGCCAGGAGCTGTGGGCTGCAGGACACAGTGTGAACGCAGGTGAATGGGTGACCTGGCCAAGCACCTGTGTGCAGCGGGGGAGACACACCAGGCAGAAAGATAGCGCAAGGCTGGGACAGGAAGGGCTTTGAGGGTGTTCTTGGCAGAAGGAGGTGCCAGCCTTGTGCCCTCTGTGCCTCCCAGAAAGGGCCACTGGGCCCCATGTGTGCCCTATTCACACCCTATAAGCTGACCAGCACCTTTAGCCATGGCTGGAAGTTTCTCAGAGCTTCAGAATCTCGCCATGCAGGAGAGGCCAGTAGGAGAGGCCACTGTCCTCTTCTGAAACAGTCCTTCTGTGATTAGCAACCCCTCATCTCAGTCCACCACAGCCCCGCCCCTGTGGGCTGCGATGACCACAGTCATCTCAGGCCACCCCTGGCCGGGGGAAGGATGCTACCCCGGCTGCCTTGATCCTTACCCAGTGGCTTGCCATGAAACCTTCGAGGGACTCTGTCCTCCCTTTTTGGCTCGGCTGGTTTCACACCTGAGCCAGGGACTTCTCAGGGTCTCAGGTCTGGGGCAACAGAAATGGAGATGGCCTGGGCAGACGCTGGTCAATCTAGGCGGCAAATTCCTGAGCTGGCCTGCAGGTGGCGCCCCCCTCCAGCGGCCATCAGCCGGGATCTCCAGGGCACTGCAGGCGGCAAAGGCTGACGCAGGCCTTTCTGACTCTGGCAGAGTGTGGGGGACTGGCCCTTTCTGAAAATGTACTGAAATAGGAGTTCTCAGGATCTAGGTGTCCTGTCTACCGCCCACCTGCAGGGCCCCAGAGGCCTTCCCACCTGCCTGGGAGGAGCAGATGAAGGAATGTGGGGGTAATCTAGGGGTGATGCTGAGGCAGCCTCTTCTCCTGGGTGGAGGCAGTTTCAGGGGAGGAGAACAAGAGACTCCACCTTTGACCTATGACACCAGCTCCCCTTTCCTGAAGCCCTACCCAAAATGAACCTGCAGCACCAGCCCTTAAGCTCCAGGCTGTAGCTTCCTGGGGTCCCCAAAACCTTCACCTAGCACCTCAGAGTGCTGCACCCCATCACAACCTTCCAACAATACAGAACACCCCCACTTACCACATTTTTTCTTTCTTTTTTTCCCGCTATAGGGTGAATGTGCTTGCCAGAGAGACAAGAAAAAGTTTCAGAAAGTGACAAAGGACCCCCATGAGAGATAGCTATGCTGCAATCCCTTCTCCATTCTCCTCAGGATTTGGTGCATACCTGTGCATGTGCCCAGCATCTTTTCCAAGCCACCAAGATTTGGCCATGTGGAATCCAGCCACCTTAACCACCATGCCACCAGCTGGTCCCCTATTTCCTTTATTATCAATAAGACAGGTGAATAAGGCCACGCCTCCCAGCCCATAGCCCTCCCCCCGCCCACCCCAAGGCTGGCATGGCCTCTGGAGACAGCAGAACTCTACCCCTGATCACGGGGTTGATATTGGATCCACAGCCACTGTGCTTCTCCATGACCCATGCCTGGGGGCTTCACACCCTGGACCCCCATTTGGGGGCCCACTCATCATGCCCTCTGCCCCAATGGTGAGCTCCAGGGACCTGTACCAGGCAGTCTCCTTGTATTCAGCAATCCCTTCGCTGACTGGCTTCCGGACAAATGTAAAAGCCACGAGCAGCACTCTCAAAACTGGGCTACAGAAAGCTGGTGGCCTTGTCTGGGTGCTCTTATAGGATTGCTCGCCCTGGGAAGCCAGGACTGGGGCCAACCTGGTGCAGAGGCCTTGGAAGGAAGGAGCATGGAAACGGACCTCTAGCCTTTGTGCTGTGCGATCAAAGCACCGTGACTGCAGTCCCCTGCTACATCAGCGGCTCTGGATGGCCGAGCCACGGAAACGGCGATGGGAAGCCTCTTGTTTTCAGCACTGTGCTGGGGGTCACTGGTTATGTAGCAATAGATAACTATCACAGGGTACCACATGAATCCAAGGGGTGAGTGGGTGACATTTCCATCGGCTTCCCTGGTGGGCTGAGCCATGGAAACGGCGATGGGAAGCCTCTTGTTTTCAGCACTGTGCTGGGGGTCACTGGTTATGTAGCAATAGATAACTATCACAGGGTACCACATGAATCCAAGGGGTGAGTGGGTGACATGGCAGCTGTTGTAGAAGCCCCTTGTCCTGTTCTCTGCCCAGTGCTCAGCATGCTGACACATTTTGCTGGCCCCTCGTGGGAACGGTGACTTCCCTAGAGTTTCCTATGACCTCTGTCCTCCTGCATTGGGAACTCACAGCTCCGTGTGTGCCCACCATCACACCAAGCTCGTCTCCAAGGAGCTAACCCTGTCTCCTAGGGTCTTGTGTCTGAGTGTCAGGGCACCAGCCCTGTGTGGGTTGGAGAAGCCTCTCCCCCAGGCTTGCTCGCGGCCTGGGCCTTGGTAGCACTGCCTTAGTCTCCTCCGACTTCAGGCCCATTTAATGCTTAACCCGAGCAAGGAGCCCCACCCTGAACAAATATTGATTTGGTGACTAGGGCTCACCGGGACGAAGGCCACGACAGGTTTCTCACAGCCATGGCAGCACATGAGTAACCTGCAGAAGCCAACCAGGCAGGGAAGGCCAGGGAGAAGGGAGAAGAATGTCTGGAAGGTGAGCCCTGAGCCTGGGAGGAAGCGAGAAGTACCTGGCGGGTTTCATGGAAGTGCAGGGCAAAGCCCTCCCACCTGGCAGGAGGCCATGGGGAGAGGGAGGCCTCACACCATTGGTCCCCCTGTGCAGAGTACGTGGGGACCCCTGGCTACTAAGAGCTGGGCCAGTAGCCTTGGCCAGCACAGGACAGACTCTGATGTCCCTGTCACCCTCCTGCAGGTCTCTGTGTTCTGATGAGGTGATAACAGAGGCAAAAGTGATTAAAGGAGCTCAGAGCTCCAGGAACACCAGATGCCTGAGGGTGGCCCTCAGTGGGCCCCAAGGCTGATTTTGGCCAGGTTGGCAGGACTCCTGGCCAGCCAACGGCTCCCTTCCCCTGTGATCACCAGGCGGCAGAGTACACACAGCTGCCCCCACCTCAGAAGTGGATCCCAGAGTTCTGGAGACCATGGTAGGGACAGGGGTGGGTTGTCTGCTCTTGGAGACTCTGCAAGAGATCCTGGTCTTGCAGCTCCCAACCCTGGCCTTACCCTCCTCCAAAGTACCTGCAGTGGCCTCAGCTATGTGGACTCCTACCTGGACTCAGGAGAAGGGGCTTACCCCTTGGCTTGGACCAAGCTCTCCCACCCCTCACCTCAGAGGCAGGTGATGGCAGCCAGGCCTGCACCGTCCAGAGGTGTAGGCTCTGAGGTCTGGCCTGGGCCTAGTTAGTGATAAACATTGACCAAAGCTTAGATTTGTATAAAGACACTCTCTTCCTTAGGCTCTTGAGTTGCCCCAGGCCAAGAAGGAAGCTGCCCAGGCCTGGGGTAGGGGGATTGTCCTCAGTCCAGCCTCTGCCCTCACACCAACTCCCCTGGGAATCATCTCCTGGGCAGGTACAGGCTCCAAGGTAGAGTTTACCTGGTCTCGACTTTATTCCCCTCTGTGCCCCGGGAGGAGTCCACATTTCTCCCAGGTTGCCCAACCATCTAGGAAGCCAGGATTGTAGCTACAGGGGTAAAAAGCCTTTTCCCAGTTGAGGGCCCCTTCTGCAGGAAAAAAATCCCCTTATTTGAAAGCACAAAATTGCTTTCAAATAAGTAAAAGCCACCAGCAGTCCCTAGAGCGGCTCCTACAGCACAAAAAATACAAACAGCTGTTGTTGATTTGGGGTTTACATGAGGATGGAAAATAGAGTGGGCAGAGGAGGAGTGTCTCACTGGCAGCAGAGTCCACTTGGGCTGGTCCCAGCCCTTTGATGCCCCAGGGGCCCTGGAGAGCAATGCTGAGGGGACTGTGGTGCCCACCCCTTCCCACCTCACCCCAGGGGGCTGGGGCCCCAGGACGGAGCAGCAGTGGAGCCTCAGAGATGGCTTCTGGCCAGACCAGGAACAAACACCATAGCCTCTCTGTGACTGCCTGGGACGCCACGTGAGCCATATTCAGAGCAGCACCTGCTGCAGGCAGTCACCCGCCCAGAGCTGGGCTCTGTGCCTCATCCTTGGATTTCTAAATTAGAAACAGAGGACGCAGAGCTCAAGCCACTTCTGCAGAAGCCAACATGAGGGGACCCTGTTATGGCCAAATAATGCCATGCCATTTGGCTATTAAATCATGTCTGATGGATGTGCAATGGCAGTACGGGAAGTCCGAGGCGCCGTGATCCTGCCCTGGTCTTCGAGCCAGCCAGGATCTCAGGCAACTGGGGGTCAGAACTGCTGTTGGCCACGTAGCTCCAGCACTGCAGGGTGTCGTGAGCTGAAGGAGCCTCCCAGTCCCTGCTGCCCTTTCTTTCTCTTTGGTTTCCTTAGAGGGGATTTTGCTATAGGGCGCATGTGCTCACTGGAGAGACAGAAAGACAGAAAGGAAGAAATCACTCTCTGGGGGCATGGCCACACCGTAGGCCCTTCTCCATTCTCCTCTCAGGATCTTGGGCACGCATGCACATGCACCCAGCCTGAGTTTCAAGCTGCCAGGTCTGAGGTTCAAACCACAGTCAACCATGTGGAAGTCCAGCAGCATAACCCCTACACCATCTGCTGGTCCCTCTGCTGCCCTTTTTAACTGGACTGGACATCGGGAGATGCCATTGTGAGCAGGACCCCAGCTATGCAGAATGGAGAGCTGGACATGCCAGAGGTCACCAGGCTCCAAGACCAGCCCTGCTCTTGGGCTCAGGAGCAGGTCACTGGGGCAGACCCTGGCCTTCACCTGGCACTCCAGGACACAGCCCACACCTCAATGCCTCCACGGCATGGCAACCCTATTTGGAGTGTAGTGATCCCAACATGTGGTCTCCCCCTCGGCTTCTCCGATCTGTCCCAGATCACTTGGTTCCACTTGACCCCTATTCGCTGCCTCTGCCCATTGCTCCTTCCAAGACCAGGAGCAACTCGTCTTCTCCCAGCTCTTGTTTGTCGTGTTTCCCCAGGGAGCTCCATCTTTGTCCTGACTGGCAGGAACATCCCACAAGCTCCGCCTTCCTTAGCTCCTGGCCGTAGCTGCCCCTGGTTCCCCACACACTCTGTCCACTCGGTCTTCTTCCCTCCCAGGGCCATTGTCCTCGCTGCCCTGTGAGGAGACTTTCCCCAAGACACTCACCCCGGCCTCCTTTAATCTGTTCTGTCCACCTACCAGACTCTCTCCCCCAGCAGCATCACACACCCTAAGACCCAGCTGGTGTACCCATTGGATTATACATATTTTTTGTTTCTGTTTGTTTGCTTGTTTGTTTGTTATAGAGGTTTTATCCTTAGGGCACATGCACTTGCTGGAGAGAGACAGACACAGTGAGAGGGAAAGTGAAAGATCACTCCCCAAGGGGGATGGTCACATGGCAATCCCTTCTCCATTCTCCTCCCAGGATCTTGGGCATGCACACACACATATATCCAGTGTGATCACACATATATCAGGTTGTATTGTTAAAGCCACTGGGTCCAGGACTTGAACCATGGTTGGCAATGTGGGAGTCCAGTGACTTAACCACTATGCCATCTGCTGGTCCCTATACTTTAAAAAAAAATAGCAGTGCATTGGCACCTCACGGCAATTTTATTTATGTTTGTATTTCTGTGATTTTTAGTGGTGCAGGGCATTTCCTAAGTGCAGTTCCCTGCAGGTGCTTCCCTTGTGAAAAGAAGTTAGTGAGCATCTGAGGACTCTAATTTGTTAGTTCTTTAAATATCTTACAGGTTAGATAGCCAGCTTTCTTCTTGTGCTTTCCATTGGAAAAATGAGATATATTTTCCTTTCTCCTGTATGTGACAGTTTGTTTTCTAAAATGCCATCTCTATTCTCTGTGCCTGGATTATCTTTCCTGAGAATATTTGCAAATGCCATTAGAATTCACATCTTACAAAACATTAACTCCTGCTTTCACTATGAGGACTCTACAAGTAGTCCCTCGAGTTCCGAGGGGCTTCACATGTCCCCAGGATACCAAGGATAGGACCCACCCATTATGTTGAACTACAGGGAAAGGACACATAGGTTTTGACTCAAGATATTCTCTGCAAGTAATCAAATTCCACAGTGTAAACACAATACGTTGTGGTCAAGTGAGCTTTGTTCTAGGAATTCAAGGATGGTTCAGCAATTAAAGGAGAAAAATGTGATTACCTCAACTGTTGAAGAAAAAGCTTCTCTTTCCCACTATACACGATGGCAGACGATAAAGCTGCGAAGGAGGATAATAAGGAAAAGAAACCTGAAGCCAAGAAGGCTGATGCCAATGGCGAGGTTAAAAAGGGTGACCCCAAGGCTAAAAAGCCCAAGAAGGGGAAGCCCCGTTGCAGCTGAAACCCTGTCAGTCCGGGGCATCGGCAGATATTCCCAGTCTGCCATGTATTCCAGGAAGGCCATGTACAAGAGGAAATACTTGGCCACTAAATCCAGGATCGAAAAGAAAAAGAAGAAGGTTCTTGCGACTGTCACAAAACCGGTTGGTGGAGACAAGAATGGTGGTACCTGGGTGGTTAAACTGCGCAAAATGCCTAGGTATTATCCTACTGAAGAT
>NW_006203430.1:8988497-8991452 GCF_000334495.1 Tupaia belangeri chinensis
CAAATGGAGTCTATCCTCACAAATTGGTGTTCTAGATTTTTTTGCCAAGAACCTAATTAAATAACTGATTATATATATAAAAGAAAAAGAAAAAAAGAAAAGCTTTAACTTTTAAAATATTTTTTAGAGAGAGATTTTTGCTATAGGGTGCGCACTCACTGGAGAGAGAGACAGAAAGTGAGAAATCACCCCCCAGGGGGGTGGCCATGCTGCAATCCCTTTTCCTCTGTTCTCCTCTTGGGAGAACATACCCATGCACTCAGTGTGAGTTTTAAGCTGCCGGGTCCGGGACTCAATCCGCACTTGACTATGTGGGAGTCCAGTGACATAACTATTATACCATCTGCTAGTCCCAGCTGTTACTTTTTTTTAATTACCAGAAGGCATGTGCACTCACCAAGAAAGACGAAGACAAAGGGAGAGAGAAGTAAAAGAGAGCACCATCCAATGGGGCATGGTCACACTACAGGCCCGTCTCCTCCTTTCTAACCTGTCAGAATTTGGAGCACACATGCACACATTCCCAACATATTTTTCAAGTCATTGGGGCTGGAACTCAAAGCACGGGGGTCCATGTGGGATCTAACTCCCTTAGCCACTGGGCTACAGGGCCAGCTCAAGAGAAAGCTTTTAATAAATTTCAAAATCCATTTATGTGTTTTTTTTTTCCCTATAGTTTTGCTATAGGGCATGTGCACTCACCACAGAGAGAGAGAGAGAGAGAGAGAGAGAGAGAGAGAACGCAAGAGAGGGAAAGTGAGAAGTTACTCTCCAGGGGAGATGGCCAGGCCCAAATCCCTTCTCATCCATTTTCCTGTAGGGATTCTGGGCAGCCATGCACAAGCACCCGGTGTAATTTTTCTTCTTCTTCTTCTAATTCCTCTCCTCCTCCTCCTCCTCCTCCTCCTTCTCCTCCTCCTCTTCTTCTTCTTCTTCTTCTTCTTTTTCTCTCCTTCCTCTTCTTCTTCTTCCTGAGAGATTTTCGCTATTGGGCATGTGAATTTGCCAGAGAGATAGAGAGAGACAGAGAAACAGAAAGCTAGAAATCACCTCCCAGGGGGGTGGCCATGCTGCAATCCCTTTTCCTCCATTCTCCTCTCAGAATCTTGGGCACAGAAGTCCACTCACCTGGTGTGAGTTTTAAGATCAAGTCTGGTACTCAAACCGCCATCAACAACGTGGGAGTCCGGTGACATAACCATTATGCCTTCTGCTGGTTCCCTAGTGTGAGTTGTTTCAAGCCATCAGGTCTGGAACTTGAACAACACAGTTGACCATGCAGAATCCAGTGCTTTAACTTCCACGCCACCTGCTGACCCATTAGTCTTCTAAAAAATACAGTTTAGCAAACTTGGGCTAGAATGGAAGTTTATTAATATGCTAAACCAAACCCCCAGCTCAAGCTTCCAGTGCATTCTCTTGAAGATCTGGATCAGGTCCAGGGGTATCCTCTGCGTGGCTCTGCACCATGTCTTCCTCTTTCACAGAAGAAATAAATAAATCTGTTGTTTTGTTTTTCTGAAATAAGAGGGGCCAGATGGTGGCACAGAAGTGAGACACGATGCTCTGTGAGGAAATTCCACATAGGAGGTTTCTGGTAAGGTCTGGAGACCTCCGTGAGTATGCTTTTTTTTTTTTTTTTTGGAGAGATTTTCACTATAGGGTGCATGCGCTCACCAGACAGACACATAGAGACAGAAAGCGAGAAATCACCCACCAGGGGAGATGGTCACGCCGCAATCCCTTCTCCTCCATCCTCCTCTCGGGATCTTGGGCATGCACGCACACGTGTCCGGAGTGAGTTTTAAGCCACTGGGTCCGGGACACGAACCACGGTCGGCTACGTGGGAATCCAGCGACATAGCCATTACGCTAACTGCTGGTTCCCGAGTATGCTGAGCACATATGTGCCCATGATCCAGGGCTGGCTGAAGGCTGGGGTGGATGGCAGCATGAAGATCCCATTGGAGGTCTGTCTCTCTCTCTCTTCCTCATCTTCTCACTCATAAAAGAAATGGTTGAATAAACAAAATGAAAGTTTTTGGCGTGGTGGTTAAGGATGCTGACTCTCACATGCCTGTCCGCAGTTTGATGACTGGACCTGGCAACTTGCTTTCTCATTTTCTCTGTCTGTCTGTCTGTCTCTCTCTCTCTGGTCAAAGTTAAATTCTTTTTTTTTGGCTATGTTTTTGCTATAGGGGCGTGCACTTGCCAGACAGACAGAGACAGAGAGACAGTGAGAAATCATGCCCCAGGGGGATGGCCACGCCACAATCCCTTCTCCTCCATTCTCTTCTTGGGATCTTGGGCACGCATGCACACACACCGGGTGTGAGTTTAAGCCACAGAGTCCGGGACTCGAACTATGGTCGACTACATGGGAGTCCAGCAACATAGCCATTACACCAACTGCTGGTCCTAAATAAAATAATTCTTTAAAAAATAAGTTTTTTACAAAAAGAGTTTGATGAAGTTGCTGAATATTAGATCAACCTACAAAAGCCAGTAGTATTACCTTCAGGATATTATACTAAGTAAAACACACCAGACAGAAAAAGATAAATCCTTATAATTCCACTTTATGAGGTAGCTAGAGTAGATAGATTTATAAAGACAGAAAGAATATTGACTGTTGAGGACTGGGGCAAAGGGGAATGGAGAGTCAGATTTAATGGGTGCAGACTTTCAGATCTGCAATGTGAAGAGAGCTCTGGAGCTGGATGGTAGTGGTGGCTGCACAGCAGTGTAAATGCACTCCAGTCCCTGAACTGGCAACCTAAAAATGGTTAAAACGGGGGCCAGCAGGTGGCATAGTGGTTAAAGTACTGGACTCTCACATGGCCAACCATGTTTCGAGTCCTGGACCTGGCAGCTTCAAACACATCCAGTGTGTGTGCATGCGTGCCCAAAATTCCGAGAGGAAAATGGAGAAGGGATTGCATGGCCATCCCCCCT
>NW_006203430.1:8991713-8992835 GCF_000334495.1 Tupaia belangeri chinensis
TCTTGGTATCTGGGGCGTGCACGCACACACACCCGGCATGAGTTTAAACCACCATATCCAGGTGAACCGTGGTCAACTACATGGGAGTCCAGCGACATAGTCATTACGCCAACTGCTGGTCCCACAATGGCTGATATTGCTACATGGCAACCCATGTGAGATGCCCAGGTTTTAGTCTCCTAAATACAGAGATGGCGTACATATCTGTAGTCCCAGCTACAAAGGAGTTTGGGGCAGGAGGATATAGTGACAGAATGATACATTGTTTTAAAAAGGGGATGCAGCAGGTGACATCGTGGTTAAGGCACTGGACTCCCATTTGGCCAACTGTAGTTCAATTTACCAGATTCGGTGGCCTAAAACTGATACCAGAAGAGTGTGTGTGCATGCCCGAAATCTCAGGAGGAGAATGAAGAAGGGATTGCAGTATAACCATCCCCTGGGGAGTGATTTCTCACTTTTCTTCTCACTATTTCTCCCTGTCTCTCTTCAGTGAATGCATGCACACTATAACAAAAATCTAAAATAAATCATCTTAAAAAACAAACAAACAAACAAAAAGAAAATCACACTGAATGCGTGTGCATATGTGCCCAAAATCCCAAGAGAAGAATAAAGAAGGGATTGAGGCATGGCCATCCTCTCAACAGGATGATTTCTCACTCCCTTTCTCTGTCTCGCTCCAGTGAACATACATGCTCTTTGGTAAAAACCTAAAACAAATAAAATTTAATAAAAGGTTGGAGCCAGCAGATGGTGTAGCAGTTACATCGCTGGACTCTCACATGGCTGACCATGGTTCAAGTTCTGGACCTAGTAGCTTGAAAATTACACTGGGCATTTGTGCGTGTGTACCCAAGATCCCGGGAGGAGAATATAGGAGAAGGGATAGCAGTGTGAACATTTCCCCTGGGAGGTGATTTCTCACTTTCCTTCTCACTGCCTCTGTCTCTCTCTCTCCAGTGAGCACACATGCCGTAAGGTGAAAACCTCTTTTTAAAAAAGGCTAAAATGGTAAATTTTGTTATATATTTTTTCAAAGAATTACTTAATTTTATTCATTAATTCATTTATTTTAATTTGACCAGAGAGAGACGGGGGGGGGGGCAGAGAGAAAGCAAG
>NW_006203430.1:8992874-8997960 GCF_000334495.1 Tupaia belangeri chinensis
TTCCATTTGTTATTGTTATTTTTTTTTCTTTATTTGATGAGAGAGAGAGAAAGAGAATCAGAAAGGGAAAGTGAGAAAGCAAGCCACCAGGTCCAGGACTTGAACCATGGTTGGCCATGTGGGAATCCAGCGCCCTTATACACCACACCACCTGCTGGTCCCATGTATATATATTTAACCACAGTAAAACAAATTAAAAGTAGTAATGAAGTCAGACACAAAGGGCCGCATACTGTTTGATTCCATTTATATGAAATACCTGGAAAAAGGCAGCTATGTGGAGACGAAAGGCAGACTGATGGCTGCCAGGGACTGGGGAGGGAGAATGGGGAGTGGCTTTTTTTTGGGGGGGGGGCATGGAGTGACTTCTAATGGGTATGGGATTTTCTTTAAGGTGATAAAAATGTTCTGGAAATAAATAGAGGTGGCAGAAGGCCAGCAAATGGCCTGGAAGTTAAGGCGGTTGGATCCCAGAGCTGGTAGCTTGAAAATCACACTGGGCTTGTGTGATTTTGACCATGTGGCCCTCCCCCCAGGGGATGATCTCTCACTTTCCCTCCTTCTATCTCCCCCTGGCAAATACAGGCACCTTAGAGCAAAAATAAACAAATAAAGAAATAAAAAGTAATAAAAACAGAGGTGGTGATTGCACAAGTCTGTGTGTTAAATGTCACTGAAATGCACACTTTAAAATGATTAATTTTATACTGTGTGAATTTCACTTCCAGTTTTAAAAGTGCATTTAAAAACTTGGTTATTACTTGCTGAACACAAGCGCAATGTACAGGTTAATTAGAAAGAAGTGATTTTTTAATAGTGTTTGCTACTCCCATCAAAAAGCATAGAATGACTCTCTATTGATCCAGGTCATTGTCCTTGGTCTTTATTTAAATTTTAGATTTCTCTCCAAAAGTTGCGTATATTGTGTATATTCTTGCTTACATTAATTCCTAGATATTTTATAGTTTGTCTTACTATTGTAAATTCTATGATTTGTTTCCTACTTGTTTATTACTTGAATTCAGCAAGTAAAACAAATAAAGTTAAATAAAATAATTTTTTAAAAGTTATGTAAAAGAATTATTTCATTTAACTTTATTTATTTACTTACTTATTTTAATTTGACCAGAGAGGGACAGAGCGAGAGAGAGAGGGAGAGAAAGTGAGAAAGCAAGCTGCTAGGTCTGGGACTCAAACCTCAGTCAGCCATGTGGGAGTCCAGCACCCTTAACCACCACGCCACCTGCTGGCCCAAATAATTCTTTAAAAAAGAGAGAGGGAGAGGGAGACAGACACAGACCAAAGGAATGGAATAGAAGCTAGGGACAGACCCTTATGCACTCAACATACAACGACAGAGCCCCCCAAATTGATGGGGATGGTCAGATAACATTGGAGACGGGCTTGTGATATGGAGCAAACTAAAACTGGAGCCCCACCGTCTTGACAGCAGGTTTAAGGAAAGTTGCCCACAGGCAGAAGACCCCGGAGTGGAGGCCTGATGTGAGGCCCACGAAGAACAAACGATAACGTCAGGGTATCCCGAGTTGGGGTAGAGAAGGATGCTAAAAACCAACCTTCAGAAACACAAACCATAAGGCAAAAAATGGATGCATTTGGTTTTAACAGAACCCAGGCTTTCCGGTCAACAAAGGACAACCAGGCAGAAGGGGAGAAGGTAGGCGAAATGTGTTCAGTGGGGAAGCCTGCCGAGGCCAGCGAGGACCTCCGCAATCCCATCGGGAAAGTAAGAAACAGGCAAAGGCTGTGAAGCAGTTTTAAGCCACCGCGCCCCTGAACCTGGAGGCCTCGGGTGGAAACACATCCCAGCCCTTTAGCAGTTAGAGAAACACAAAATAAAAGGCAAAGAGATGCTTCTCTCACCCGTTGGGCTGGCCAAGGCGGAGTGCTGGTGCTGGTGCTGGTGTATGGGGGTGTGGGTGGCAAGGATGGTGCCAGCGATGGCGTGGGTGAGTGTGGGTGAGGCGGCTTGGATGGATACAGAACACAGGCGGGGTGTGAGTCAGAGGAGGTGTCCTAGTTCGTGGGTGGGTGGCCCACTCAGGGACTATGCATACCTATCCCAGACTGATGCTGGCTGAATGAGGGGACAGATGGAAGAAAAATGGGGGACCAGCAAATGGCATAGTGGTTACATCACTGGACTCCCACTTAGTCGACTGCGGTTCAAGTCCTGGACCCGGTGGCTTAAACTCACACTAGGTGCGTGTGTGCGTCTGTGCCCAAGATCCTGAGAAAAGAATGGAGGAGAAGGGATTGTAGTGTGACCATCCCCCCGGGGGGTGATTTCTCACTTTCCGTCTCTCTGTCTCTCTCTGTCTTTCCAGTGAGTTCATGTGCCCTACAGCAAAAACCTCTCCGGAAAAAAAGAAAAAGAAAAGAAAAACAGGAGATCATGCATTGGGGTTGACAATTCCCACACCCAAAACAACCCCATCGTGTGTGCAGGTAGGCCAGCATCCCATCCATGATGTGAGAAAGGTAACGACTCTTACCTGAGGAGCCCTGGCCCTATAGCCTGCGCCTGACACACTGACATACAGCTCCACAACTTTGAGGGGTTCTGCCTGTGGCCTTTCCAGGTTCATTCGCTGGCCTCACACATACATGACTCTGGGCACGTGTGTCTACAACTGGCCCAGCACTGGTGTCCACCACACAGGGGGGCGGGTCCTGGAGGACCGTGCCAGCTGGCCTGGACTTCCCATGTGATGCAGTGGCCTATTCCCTCTGGGTGCCTGGAACGGTGGCACTGACTGACCGGTCGTTGGGAAAGGAGCTCTCTGTTGCCATAGAGAGCCAGGGGTATACAGGGCTCCAAGAAAGAAATCATGATGCTGATGAGGAGGTGTCCACCGGCACCGCCCCCCACAACTCCTCCCAATTCACCAGATGTGATGGTCACAGCACTGGCCCTGCTGTCACCTTCCTCTCCTGGCTGGAGGCAAAGGGGCCACAGGGCCCGAGGGAGCTCTGGGAGCCCTGAGCATAAAAACCAACCTTCAGAAACACAAACCATAAGGCAAAAAATGGATGCATTTGGTTTTAACAGAACCCAGGCTTTCCGGTCAACAAAGGACAACCAGGCAGAAGGGGAGAAGGTAGGCGAAATGTGTTCAGTGGGGAAGCCTGCCGAGGCCAGCGAGGACCTCCGCAATCCCATCGGGAAAGTAAGAAACAGGCAAAGGCTGTGAAGCAGTTTTAAGCCACCGCGCCCCTGAACCTGGAGGCCTCGGGTGGAAACACATCCCAGCCCTTTAGCAGTTAGAGAAACACAAAATAAAAGGCAAAGAGATGCTTCTCTCACCCGTTGGGCTGGCCAAGGCGGAGTGCTGGTGCTGGTGCTGGTGTATGGGGGTGTGGGTGGCAAGGATGGTGCCAGCGATGGCGTGGGTGAGTGTGGGTGAGGCGGCTTGGATGGATACAGAACACAGGCGGGGTGTGAGTCAGAGGAGGTGTCCTAGTTCGTGGGTGGGTGGCCCACTCAGGGACTATGCATACCTATCCCAGACTGATGCTGGCTGAATGAGGGGACAGATGGAAGAAAAATGGGGGACCAGCAAATGGCATAGTGGTTACATCACTGGACTCCCACTTAGTCGACTGCGGTTCAAGTCCTGGACCCGGTGGCTTAAACTCACACTAGGTGCGTGTGTGCGTCTGTGCCCAAGATCCTGAGAAAAGAATGGAGGAGAAGGGATTGTAGTGTGACCATCCCCCCGGGGGGTGATTTCTCACTTTCCGTCTCTCTGTCTCTCTCTGTCTTTCCAGTGAGTTCATGTGCCCTACAGCAAAAACCTCTCCGGAAAAAAAGAAAAAGAAAAGAAAAACAGGAGATCATGCATTGGGGTTGACAATTCCCACACCCAAAACAACCCCATCGTGTGTGCAGGTAGGCCAGCATCCCATCCATGATGTGAGAAAGGTAACGACTCTTACCTGAGGAGCCCTGGCCCTATAGCCTGCGCCTGACACACTGACATACAGCTCCACAACTTTGAGGGGTTCTGCCTGTGGCCTTTCCAGGTTCATTTGCTGGCCTCACACATACATGACTCTGGGCACGTGTGTCTACAACTGGCCCAGCACTGGTGTCCACCACACAGGGGGGCGGGTCCTGGAGGACCGTGCCAGCTGGCCTGGACTTCCCATGTGATGCAGTGGCCTATTCCCTCTGGGTGCCTGGAACGGTGGCACTGACTGACCGGTCGTTGGGAAAGGAGCTCTCTGTTGCCATAGAGAGCCAGGGGTATACAGGGCTCCAAGAAAGAAATCATGATGCTGATGAGGAGGTGTCCACCGGCACCGCCCCCCACAACTCCTCCCAATTCACCAGATGTGATGGTCACAGCACTGGCCCTGCTGTCACCTTCCTCTCCTGGCTGGAGGCAAAGGGGCCACAGGGCCCGAGGGAGCTCTGGGAGCCCTGAGCAGCTTTTTTTTTTTTTTTTTTTTTTGGAGAGGTTTTCACTATAGGGTGCGTGCGCTTGCCAGACAGACAGAGAGAGACATAGAGACAGAAAGCGAGAAATCACCCCTCAGGAGGGATGGTCACGCCGCAATCCCTTCTCCTCCATTCTCCTCTCAGGATCTTGGGCACACACGCACACGTGCCCGGCGTGAGTTTTAAGCCACGGGGTCTGGGACGCGAACCGTGGTCGACTACATGGGAGTCCAACGACATAGCCATTATGCTAACTGCTGGTTCCCAAGCAGCTTTTGCCATGTTCAGCCCTGGGACCTTGGGTTTGGCATTGATGCCGCCTCCCTCTGGGGTTCAGGACAGGGTAGAACTGGCTGCGGAGGCTCTGCTGGGCTCGGGGAGGTGGTGGAGTGGAGCAGCCTTATACTCGGGGTCCCAGGCCTGAGACTTGGGTAAGGAGGGAGCTGAACCCCAGCTTTGGCCCATGGGGTGCCAGCCACTGAGTGGTGACTGAAAGGCTGGGTGTGCAGGTTGCAGGGTGGGGCCTGGATCCAGCGGTTTTTCAGATACGAAGATGCGGAAAAGCTGTCTCAAGAGCAGGCATGGGGCCAAGCTGGGGAGGAGGGAACACAGATGGGGTGA
>NW_006203430.1:8999183-9000029 GCF_000334495.1 Tupaia belangeri chinensis
AGGGTGCATGAGCTTGCCAGACAGACAGAGAGAGACATAGAGACAGAAAGCGAGAAATCACCCCTCAGGAGGGATGGTCACGCCGCAATCCCTTCTCCTCCATTCTCCTCTCAGGATCTTGGGCACACACGCACACGTGCCCGGCGTGAGTTTTAAGCCACGGGGTCTGGGACGCGAACCGTGGTCGACTACATGGGAGTCCAACGACATAGCCATTATGCTAACTGCTGGTTCCCAAGCAGCTTTTGCCATGTTCAGCCCTGGGACCTTGGGTTTGGCATTGATGCCGCCTCCCTCTGGGGTTCAGGACAGGGTAGAACTGGCTGCGGAGGCTCTGCTGGGCTCGGGGAGGTGGTGGAGTGGAGCAGCCTTATACTCGGGGTCCCAGGCCTGAGACTTGGGTAAGGAGGGAGCTGAACCCCAGCTTTGGCCCATGGGGTGCCAGTCACTGAGTGGTGACTGAAAGGCTGGGTGTGCAGGTTGCAGGGTGGGGCCTGGATCCAGCGGTTTTTCAGATACGAAGATGCGGAAAAGCTGTCTCAAGAGCAGGCATGGGGCCAAGCTGGGGAGGAGGGAACACAGATGGGGTGAGCTTTGCACCCTGAGTGTCAGGGGGCAGCCTGGTCACCTTGGGCCTAGGAAACTCAAACCCCAACTTTGGCCCCCACCCTGAGGAGAGACGCCATCTGTGAGGTGAGACCCCGTGCACAGCTTAGTCGGCTGGCCTGGTCCCGGTGAGGCCTCTAAGCCCCTGTGATTGCTCTTTGCAGCTCTGTTTTTCTTGTCCTTTTTGTTTTCCAAAGCAGGCTTTCCTCATTATTCTTGAGATGCTCACTTTTAAGTGAA
>NW_006203430.1:9000041-9013410 GCF_000334495.1 Tupaia belangeri chinensis
CTGCATAGGCGAACACTATACACAAACCCTGGTTTTCTCTCAGAGCAGAAGTTAAAAATTATTCAACGTAAAATTCCTGGGCTGTGGAGCAGCGGCCGGTTGTACCAGGCAAAGGTTTCCACCGCATTCCGCCCAGCCAGGCCGTGATAAGGCAGCGCGGGAGCCCCACACCTCGGCCCACACTGCTGTGCTGTCCTCACTGTCCACGCAGGACCAGGTAGGACCAAAGGTTGTGCTGGGATGTGACCGGGTAGTCTATCTGGGGGGGCTCGCGATGACCTCATGGCTTCTGAATAGCCCCAAACTCCCCCACCCTCTGCACCAACTGCCGCACACCCTCCCCTTCTGTTTAAAGCTTTCATTCCCCCTGGACCAGTCCACAGAGTCTCTGTGATGTCCTGGAGAGGGCCTGCTTCCCAGGACAGGGCAGGCCTGGATGCCTCAGTCTGAGTGCGGGGGTGTGTGGTGTGGACAGGCAGGAGCCCAAGGGAGAGAGCAGGATTGCCTGCAGGGAATGGTTTCAGCTACAGCGATCTCCCCGAAAGCCAGCCATTCCTACCATTTGTTGGGGAGTAGGGCTGAGGGTCATGCCTGGGGTTGGGAAACAGCTAGAAAAGCTGGGGCTCTCCCGTGGGGCTGGGTTGGGCCACACCCAGACACAGCACCATGGCCTGAGAGAGCTCTAGATGACATGGCTGCACAGAGAGGCCACACAGTGACCTTGGAACTCCCTAGAAGTTGGGGGTCCTGGGCCTCTGACACTTGTGGTATTTTTGAGCTTCCTGAGGGAAAAGGTGGTTGTGAAGATCCTAAACTGTCCCAGGGCCTATTTATGCTTTGTCTAAAGATAGTAGCAGGACCTGGGGGCCTAGAAGGATGGAGGAGTACGGACATGCTTTAATTTCCATTTCCTGGCCACAGCAATGGCCAGACCTCTCTTTCAAGGACACCAAGTGCATGTCATTTAGTAGGACATATGTACAGCGTGAAGTATGCTCTAAGTGGAGCATCTGTAATTGCCCAGAGGTAGGACCTGTCCTAGCCAGTGTCTTTTATCAAAGCTGAAATTCAGTCCTGCTTAAATGTGGTGCCCAGGGTGTCATGGTAATGAGGTGGGCACAAAAGAAATAAGACGTGGGTCTGCCCTTGGGCCTCAGACCCAGAAAGTCTCCCAGGCGGCGACGTCCCACCGTGTGTGATCACACAACGAAAATCGCAGCACACAGTACAGAGTAAGGTTAATGTGGTGGAGGAGGAGGGACTATGTGTGTCCCTGGGATGGGAAAACCTAGAGGAATGGACATTGTCCACTGAGCATCAACTATCAAAATAAGAGGAAGTAGAAAACTGTCAATTATTACAGAAGAGTTAGGAAAGGTGATCAAAGATACAGTCCTGAAAACGATGAGAACAATAAATTCACAGCCAAGTTTGTTTGTTTGGAGAGATTTTTGTTATAGAATTGTGTGCTCACCAGAGAGACACAGAGAGAGAAAGAAAGAAATCAAAACCCTCCCCACCCCCAGGGGATGGCCATGCCACAATCCTTTCTCCTCCATTCTCCTCTTGGGATTTTGGGCACGCATGCACACGTGCCTGGCATGAGTTTCAAACTGCTGGGTCCAGGACACGAACTGCCATCAGCTGTGTGGGAGCCCAATGCCTCAATCACTATCCACCTCCTGGCCCCACATAGTCAAGTTTTAACTAACCTTAAATTATAGGTCTTACAGATCATCCCAATATTATTTAAACTATATCCAGGCCTCACAGGATAGAGAGTACACCGACTTAATCTTTAATTTATTTAAACCAAGTTACACTCGCATGTTGTCTGAGAGTCAAACATTTCTTTTTTCTTTCCTTTTCTTTTTTTTTTTTTTTTTTGAGAGGTTTTTGCTATAGGGCGCGTGCGCTCGCCAGAAAGACAGAGACAGAAAGCGAGAAATCACCCCCCAGGGGGGATGGCCATGCCGCAATCCCTTCTCCTCCATTCTCCTCTCGGGATCTTGGGCACGCACGCACACGTGCCCGGCGTGAGTTTAAGCCACCGGGTCCGGGACGCAAACCGCGGTCGACTACGTGGGAGTCCAGCGACATAGCCATTACGCTAACTGCTGGCCCCAAGAGTCAAACATTTCTACAAGGCTTAGACAAATACAATCTTCCTACCCCCCGACTCATTTCAGCCCTGGGTATCCCACTTTCATATTCCAGATGACTCTGTCTGATGACATGATTCAAATACAGCTTCTTGGTGTTTCAGTTATCTATTGAATCCACCTTAAGGAAGACAGTGCTGTTTTTATGTCCTTCTCTCCCCATTCCTACTCCCAGTTATACCTGGGTTCCCCTATCTTCTGAACAGAGTCATGCTATTATTTTCGTTAGGTCAATATTCGGGGATTTGATTTTTATTCGCTCCGGGCCTATGGCATACCGTGGTTACTTGCTCTGTTCACAACGCTTGTGTTGTTTTCCAGAGTTAATAATTGCCTCCCCCATCCCGCACCCCCTCCTTGGTTGCTTGGTTTTCTCTGAACTTATTACTAATTCATCCTTAGGTTCGTTTCTACTGCCTTAAATTCAAACACACGGCATTTCTGTGGAGGCCTGTCCAGGACCGGCTCTGGTCCCGATTGGTTCCTCCCTGGATCTATGGCAGCACTGGCATCCTGAGATCTCCCTTAGTCTTTATCCTGAAGATATTTTCTTCTTCCCTAGGTTTCATTTTCCTGGATCCCACACTCCCTCTTTCTTGGTTTGTCTTTACTCCATGTTTTGGTGGAATGCATCCTGTTGTACCTTTCTAAGAAAGGGCCTACAGGGGACACATTGCTTTACAATGTGTCTCTCACTGGGATGATAATTCGGTTGGGTATGGAATTCTGGCATGGATATCATTTCCCTCTGGATTGTGAAAACATCGCCCCAGTGTTTCCCAGCTTCTAGCGCTGTTATGGATAATATAGTGCTCTTTTAATCCTGATCCTTGGTATGGAACTGGTTTTTTATTTTGTGCTGGTTTTTTTTTTTTAATTTTTTATTTTTTGCTATTGGGTATATATACTCAAAGGAAGTAGAGACAGAGAGGGAGAGTGAGAAAGCAGTCCTCAGGGGGGATGCCCACTCTTCAACCCCTTCTCCTCCATTTCTCCCTCCTTTTGGGATTCTGGGCATGCATGCGTATGTGCCTCATGCATTTCTCAAGTTGTTAAGTCTGGGACTTAAAGCGAGCAGTCGGTCATGTGAGTTCCTTTTGTTTTAGCCACCAGGCCACAGACTGGTCCTTAATAGCTCTTTTAATCTGGAAATTGCCTACAGTTCCAGGAAATTTTCTTGAATTACCATTTTAAAATAATTTTCTCTCGAGGTCAGCAGATGGTGTAGCAGTTATGTTGCTGGACTCCCACACGGCCAACCGCAGTTCAAGTCCTGGACCCAGTGGCTTGAAACTCACACCGGGCATGTATGCATGCTTCCTCCTCTCCCAGGAGGAGAATGGAGGAGAAAGGATTTCAGCGTGGCCATCCCCCCCAGCGGTGATTTCTCACTTTCCCTCTCACTGTCTCTCTCTCTCTCTGTGGTAAGCACCTGCACCCTAAGGCAAAAATAAATAAATAAATAAATAAATAAATAAATAAATAAATAAATATAAACACTCTAAATAATAATTTCTTTTCTTCTGTATCTTCTGTCCTCTCTTTTTGTGGTAAATATTAGTGGGATTTAGACCTGGCCCTTTAATGATCTTTGCTATATCCTATACTTTGTCCACTCACTTTACTTTCAAGGAGATGTCCTTAACTCTATATCCTCCAACTTTTTAAAAAAGAATTATTTAATTTTATTCATCATAATTATTATTATTTTAATTTGACCAGAGAGAAACAGAGACAGAGATAGAGAGAGGGAAAGTGAGAAAGCAAGCCACCAGGTCTGGGACTCAAACCACAGTTAACCATGTCGGAGTCTAGTGAACTTAACCACCACACCACCTGCTTGTCCCATTCTCCAACTCTTTTATGAGCTTTTCATTTCTGCTAGCATATTAATTTCTAAGAATTCAGTTTTGTTCTCTGAATGGTTCTTTTTATAGCATTCTTACATTTTATGTGGTCACAATATTTTGTTATCTTTTGAAGATATCAACAATAGTTTGTGTATGTGTGTGTAAGTTTTCTTCTCCTTACACAGAATCCATTGGAGAAAAACAGCATATAGTATGTACATCTAGCTATCTCTCTCTCTCTCTCTCTCCAAACTTTCTTTCTTTTTCTTTTTTGGAGAGGTATTTGCTATAGGGCGCACACTGGCCAGAAAGACAGAGAGACAGAAAGTGAGAAATTACCCCCCAGGGGGGATGGCCATGCCGCAATCCCTTCTCCTTCATTCTCCTCTCAGGATTTTGGGCACGCACGCGCATGCGCCCAGCGTGAGTTTAAGCCACCAGGTCCGGGACTCAAACTGCGGTTGACTACATGAGAGTCCAGTGACATAGCCATTATGCTAACTGCTGGTCCCTCTCCAAACTTTCTTACAGTCACATTTTCTATATCGAGTTCAAAACCTGAATATGGCAAAATATTGCACAAGCTAAGTTAGTAAACTACCGATCTAAGAAAATATTTTAATATAGATGACGAATGGTTGAAATCAATATTGTGCTCAGAGCTCTTAAAGATTGGCCAGTAAAAGAAGATAAACTCCGTGGAAAGATGGGTAAGGAGTATGCCAAAGACATCCAATGAGCAAATCCATGGAATCATTGAACTAGAAGAAAGCCCAGATTCACTGTCAGGGAAGGAGGAACCACAGCCACACTGAGTTTCTGCATCAGGGTCTGTTCTCGAGCAGCAGAGCCTAGGACAAGGTCCCTGCACAGGAGGGGAAGAGTTGGGAGGGCCTCTCAGGAGTCTGGGAAGCAGGACAGGACAGGGCAGAGCTGCTAGCCTTGGAGAAGCAGAACGAGCCATCCTTTCCTAGAAGTCAGGCATCAACAGTCTGCTGCCGTCCTTGCCTGGAAGTCAGGTAGCTGTGAGCTCTAGACTTCCAGGCCTGGGTGGGCTCCTCAGCCTCACTCCAGGCGAGGTGTCGCTTGGGATACATCTGTTGGCGAAAAAGAAAAAGAGCAAAAGCAGATATTGCTAGGGAGGCCAATGTGAGGAGAGTAAGCTCTCATGAGTCCTGGAGGAAATGTTGAGTCCTTTGCCTCCAAAGACGTATCTGGTCACTTCAGCTAAAATTAGAAGCCTCTGTGCTGCCTGATGCTTGCAGAGACATCCAAGCAAGAGCATAGGGTCTGAAAAAGGTGCCTCTCCAGCAAACTACAAAATATGATGGGAAGCAACATGAGCCTCACCCTGAGAGCTGGCCGGCTCTGTCTGGGCTGTATCTTAGTGGGCTTGAGCAGCCATACCGAAATCCCATAGAAGGAGCTCACGGTGCTGGAGGCTGGCAGTCCGAGATCAGCTGTCATCAGGGTTGTTTTCTCCTGAGGCCTCTCTCCCTGGCTTGGAAATAGTCACCTTCCTACTGGGTTGGGTCCTCACAAGATCCTTCCTTGGTGCATGCCCTTCCCTAGCTTCTCTCTGTGTGTCCAAATCTCTTTTATAAGGACAACAGTCAGATGGGATTAGGACTCACCCTGACAGCATCGTTTTACCTTTACCATCTCTTTAAAGGCCCTAACTCCAAACACAGTTGTATTCTAAGGTCCCAGGAGTTGGGACATTTGGCCAGTAACAGGTTGTTACCATGCAACCCACAGAGGGATCCACGGGTACAGCGGGAAGTGGGCCGTTTATGACATCTCATTCTTGCAAAACCTCCAGTAAAAATAATGTACAGAACACAGATTATATGTAATTGCAGAGTTTTATGAGCGGGAGGAAAACAAACTGCAGTACAGGGGATTCGTTGGGGGCCACCACCGAGGGAGGGAGGAAAACTGCAGTGAGCTCAAGCAAGGGCACACTCACTGGAAATGATCCGTACACGGGTGTTTGTGTGCAAATACTGAAAACACCTCAAGGAAAAAGGGAAGAGCCCCTAGGCCTAGTGGACCAGGCCCCTGGTGAACACGAAGAGGCCTGGTTAGTCTACTGTCCCAGGCGTGTCCCCGTCAGTGAGGCTAACATGAGAACAATGCTCTGTGTGGAAGGAGCCTGCTGCACTGCACCGAGTGGCCTTGTGGATGAAGGGTGCCTCCACCCTGCGTGCCCCACACCATCTCTACACCGGCCTCCCCAGAGCCTCAGGAGACTCTTCGCTCTGACCCCAGAGTCAGCACAGGCCCCACTCCTGGGGCAGGAGGCCGTGGGAAGGCAGCTGGGAACAGCTCTCCTTGCATTTTAATGTTTCACTTCCTCCCCGTATGATTAACCCTGGATGGCCCTTGAGCCCTTCCTGCAGAAGTCAGCCTCCACTGCCTCCCCAGGGAGAGAACAAAGACCTTTCCCTCAGCCCTCACCAGGGCTATTCTGGGCCTGCAGTAGGAATTTGGTGCCACCCTCAGTGTTTGTCCACAGTATGGTTTAGCACAGGCCAGATCTGGCGTTCTAGGGCTGTCTAGACAAGGGCAGAGATTTCTGAAGCTTCTAGAATGTAAATTCTGTGTTTTGCTTTACTAAATAAGAACAACTTGGGGGCCGGCGGTGGTGTGATGGTTAAGGGCACTGGACTTCCACGTAGCCGAATGCAGTTGTCCTAGACCTGGTGACTTGCTTTCTCATTTTTCCTCTCTCTCTCTCTCTCTGTCCCTCTCTAGTCAAATTAAAATAAATAAATCAAGTTAAATAAAAATAATTCTTTAAAATAAAAACAAAAAAAAAAGAGAACAACTTGGTGACTTTAAACTTCTTTGCACTAAGTTCCCTTACTGGGTGTGTGTAAACTTAGTAGTCAGGAAGACTTGGAAGTCTTCTCTCCCTCCTAAGGGAAAGACAAGTAGTGTAATAACATCATCTCACTGGGAAATTGTGGCCCCACAGGGGGTGTAATTGGTGAATGCCCCAAGCCATTCACCTCCTCAGCCCCCACCTCCAAGCCCTCCCCAGGCTGTGCAGATGTGACGGTCTTGGGCACTTTACTCCTTAAAACTATGCCATGGGCCAGACAGGTGGCATGATGGTTAAGGTGGCTGGATCCCAAAAAGCCAACTATGCAGTTCAAGTCCAGGACCTGGTCATTTGAAAAACACATGGGGCACATACCCAAATACCTGCATACCCAAATCCCACCTGAAAGGAGAATGGTGGAGACCGGACTGCAGCATGGTCATCTGCCCTGGGTGTGATTTCTCACTTTCTCTCTCTCTCCCCCCTCCAGTGAGCATGCATGCCCTATAGCAAAATGTGTGTGTGTTTGTGTGTACACCTGTATTAACTAGTTAGCTCTCTTTAAAAAAAAAATGAATTATTGGGAACCAGCAGTTAGCATAATGGCTATGTCGCTGGACTCCCACATAGTTGACCGCGGTTCACGTCCCAGACCCGGTGGCTTAAAACTCACACCGGGAGCGTGTGCATGTGTACCCAAGATCCCAAGAGGAGAATGGAGGAGAAGGGATTGCAGCGTGACCATCCCCCCTGGGGGGTGATTTCTCGCTTTCTGTCTCTGTGTCTCTCTCTGTCTGTCTGGCGAGCGCACGTGCCTTATAGCAAAAACCTCTCCAAAAAAAATAATATTATTTTATTTAACTTTATTTGTTTATTTTCATTTGAACAGAGAGAGAGAGAGAAAGTGAGAAAGCAAGCTGCCATGTCTTGTACTTGAACCATGGTCAGCCATGTGGGAATCCAGTGCCCTTAACTACCATGCCACTGCCAGCCCCAATTAGTGAACTATCTTAGATGCCTATCATAAGAACGGGATAAACTTGCTGGGGCCAGTGGGTGGCACAGAGGTTATGGCAACTGGATCCTACAGGACCAACTTTGCAGTTTGAGTCCTGGGCCTGTTGGCCTGAAGGACACACCAGGTGCCCCAAATCCCAAGCGGAGAATGGAGAAGGGATTGCAGTGTGGCCATTCCCACTGGGGGGTGGGGGGAGGGACGGTGATTCTCACTTTCCCTCTCTCTCTAGCCCTCTCTCTGGCAAGTGCACACACTCTATAGCCAAACTAAAAAAAAAAAAAAAGAAAGAAAGAAAAAAGAGAGAGAGAGAGAGAAGAAAGAAAAGAAAAAACAAAAAGGAAAGAAAGGAAAGTTGTTACTGGAATACCGGTAACAACTGGTTCCTCCCAGCAGACCCAGAGTGGCTGCTTCTGCCTCCTAGGACATCACCCCTGTGAAGGAGGGAAGAGGTTCCCAGCAGGTGTGGTGGCCTTGAGGGAGGGCCTGGCTCGGTAGCAGCAGACCTCTGCCCTGCCGCCCTGTCTGCTACCTGCAGTCCTGCAGAGGTGTCTGCAGCATTCTCTCAGGTCCCATCAGTGACGTGGATGCAGCTCTTTCCAGCATCCTGCCAAACAGGTGACAGACCTGTTCAGAGTGCCTAGGGAAGGTGTCCGTGTGAGAGCCCACAGGAGGGCTCTCTTGGCAGGTTAGGGGTTTGGTGGCAAAGGTGGAGCACCACGAAAGCACTAGCCTTCAGTGTGAAGACTTCAGAGACAATAGCTAGGAAAGGGATCTGCTAACTTCGGAGCTAGGAAGAGGACAGGATAGGCACTGGGAGCCTGGCTCAGACTTCGATAGGCGCAGAGCTCCTGGACAATTGCCTCTGCCAGCACTGCCTACTCTCCCATCTGGTCCTCACAGCCCATGAACGGGATGGTCTCGTGTCTACATCTGGTCACTCTGCCCAGCTGCCACCATCCTGGGCCCTCACCTCCCTCACCCTCACACTTCAGCCCAACCCTGTCTGTGTAGCCCCCAACCTGCCTGCACCTCTGTTGCTTGGGAAGTCCCTCACTTGCTAGCCACCGTCTTCCCCAAACATACTCGCCAGCCCCTCCATCCAGTGGCATGTCTCAGGCCCCAATATGCATGGATCTCAGAGGCCTACTCATGCCTGTTCTTGTTCAGAGGTCTGGGCTGGCTGGTGTCTGTATTTCCTAAGGGCCCCTGGAGGATATGTGTGGACAAGGCCTTGATGAATCTCATAGACTGGTCAGGAGTGACCTTCTGTTGCCTCCTACCCTTGTCGAAGCCACTACCTGGCCAAGACAGATGGTCTCTGCCTCACCCTGCCCCTATTACCTTATCAGCCCCATCTTGGCAACATCTTAGGGGACACCCCACTTATGAGGGAGAGACCAGCTTTCTGACCTCACCCATGACTTCAAAAGACTTTCATCTCCACAGAAGCAGAAGCCACCAAGGCCTCCACTCCTAGAGCTCCATGAGCCTGTTCCCATAGCAGGCATCTGCCACTACCCTCTCCACTCCCACCTTGTAGCAGGATGGGAGGTCAGAGGGTGTGCAAGGTCAGAGGTGTAAGGCAGTATGACAGAGGGGCTTCGGTGGCCTGGGGCTGGGGCTGGGCATGGACATCAGCCCTCAGACCTCAGGAGCAACGTCTACACTGTCTAAACCATGAGCAACCTAGTCCTCACTGCTCCAGCCCATCCTGTCAGGGTGCTTGTTGGGGCTTCGCCTCAGGGAGGCAGGGGGCTCTGATCGCCCCCATGGATAATGAAGGGGCAGAGCACTGCTGGGGAGGCTGAACACCCCCAGGGCAGGCTGGGACATGTCAGGGACAGTGAAGAGGGCTCAAGGAGGTCCTGGACTCCCAGAACTGCCCAGGACGTCAGGTGGAGCCTCTGAGTCAGAGGCTGAACCAGGAGGCCCCGGGGCAGTGGCAGGGTGTGGGGCACAGGACTTTAATGTTCTCTGATAGAGGCAGGTGTGGGTGGGCGTCTGCAGAGGAGCTACAGAGCCCGACGTCCCAGATGAGGGTGGAACTGCGTGTCCCCTCCCCAGGTATCTGGACCTGGGGCAAATGAATGTGGGCTCTTTTTCTGCTCCTCCTCACTCACTCTCACCTTCCTGTGTCCAGGATAATTGCTTTCTCAGGTAAACAAAGGTGCGGTTGCCCAGGCTCTCTTAACCCTTTCTTTCCCAACCTCTGCCCTAGGCAGCAGACCAGGAAACAGGGAGTCTGGTCCCATGCCAGAGCAGTCAGTGAGGACTCCGCCACATGTGCCTTTGTGGGGATGGTGGGACCCCCACGCTGCTGGCACCGCTGGGGCAGGTAGATAGGTCCTGGGAGGTTGGGGGGGAGGGACAGACGAGGCTAGCTTGCACCTGGCCTCCGGGAGTCCCGTCTGTGCGCACCTGCCCGTGACTCCAGGGCCCCGCCCGCTTCTTTGGTTTTCCAGCTAACAATGGCGAAGGGATGCTCAACAGCGGCGCGCGCCCCCCCGCTGCGGCCCTTCTGCTCTTTCTGGGTCCAAGAGCTGGAGAAACTCCGGCGCCAGGCAGCCTCTGGGCCTCATTCTGGGGTCGGCAATCCAGTCCCGGGAGGGTGGAGACGGGTGCGGCCGGTGGGGAGCGGATCTTTGCATAAGGAAACCCGAGCCCCGCCAGGTGCTGCAGAGACAAAGGCGGAGCCGCCCCTGCCCCGCCCGCACACCTCGGCTCAGAGTGGCCAGACCCTCCCGGCGGGGTCTCTCCTCAACCCCGTTCTGTGTCGGGATGGGGACTCTGACCATCCTCCTGTCTTCTCAAAGGCAACCCTTTGGGAAGGACCCAAGGAAGTCCTGGGGCCTGGGGGCTTGTTGGTGCGTGTCCTGGGGTTACGGGTGTGTGTGGGCGGGGCGGGGCGAGAAGGGACTGCGGGGGAATAGGGCCTTCAGATGGCTGGAATCCAGCCTGGGACGCCTGGACCCAGAGCTACGAAAAGGGAGAGACTCCGAGAGGCCCAGGGTGCTGGGTGGGAGCTCAGGAGTGGACCCGGCTGTCTGCACTAGCCCCGCCCTCTGCAGGGCTCCCCATCTGCTTTGAGGAGGTCGGGAGGGCTGCGGTTGAACCCCACCCCATAGCTCCCTCCCCGGAAGTCACAAGTCATAGGCTGGACACCTGCCCAGACTGAAGTCACTGAATCAATCCTGGGACAGGGTTTCCAGGAATAGGTGAACACTTAGACGCTTTAAAGAATGCTTTGTGAGCAGGAGCATCCCCCTCTCTCTCCCTGCCCTTCCTCCCTTTTTCTCTCCCCCTCACCCCCCATCTCCCCTCCCACGACAGCCCGTGAATCTTGAGGCCTCACATTCACAGGACTTAGGGTCCACAGACCTCCCCAGCCCTCTCTTGTGTCCAGTAGGTCTGAGTCAGGCAGCTGTGGTGTGGGGTTTTATGGGGTCTCAGCCACCGGAAGTGCAGGGGTGGAGGTCTCGCACAAGGAGGTGTTTCCTAGAAACCCCCACCTCAGAGCACGCTCTCAGAGGTGTGGCACAGCCTGAGGGAGAGTGAGAGGTTAAATCCCACTGTGACTCGGGCAGGGTGGGGGAGGAGGAAGAGTTGTCCTCAGTGGTTCTAGCGGTTGGGGGAGTACCTTAGGATGGTGGTCGCCCTTACTAATCAAGCATCAGCCCCTGTACCCCCAGAGGGTCAGGAGCCCGACCTTCACTCTCTCTTCTAGGGGCTCCTCCAGGCCCTCCCCCAGGGCCCTGCCTCTCCTCTGCAGCACACACGCTCAGTCACACCCATGCTCAGCAGCACACACACCCCCGCAGTTGCACACACGCTCAGGCACACCCATGCTCAGCAGCACACACATCCCCACAGTTGCACACACGCTCAGGCACAAACACACCCATTCACTCCACATCCCCACACACAAACACAAGCGCAGTCATGCTTGCATGTGTGCACACAAGGGAGTGTGCACCCAGAGCTGTAGCCAGGTGGAACCACTGCAAAGCACTCTGCTCCATCCTGAGGGCTCTGCCTCCTGGGCTCATCAAGTCTCCTGGCGGGCGGGTTTCCAGAGTTTCAGCAGGCCTGGCGTTGTCCTGACCTGCCGCCGACCTCTCTTGCCTCTCCCAGGCTGGGCCAGGCCTTTCTCATAGCACAGGCTCCACCTTCTCCAGTGATTGGGGCGGCATGACAGGCCTGACAGGCAATCCTGCAAACACCCTCCCACCTCCACCTCAGGCCATTCCTCCAGGAAGCCCTCTCTGACTGCTTCCTTGTTCATATTACACTTTGGATACTCAGCAACCATGTCCATTCCTGTGGTCAGTGAGAAGTAACAGAACAGAGGGACCTAGGAAAGGTGAATGAAACTGGGAACGGAAGGGAGAGAGAGAGGCAGCCGTCCACCCCACGGGTTCTCAAGGGGGATGCTGCATGAAACCAGGGCAGGAGGTGAGGAAACTTGAGCAGAGCTCTGAGCGTGTACACAGAGTACCCCTTCAAGAAGCCAAGACAGGCCTGGCTTCCCACGTTTTTGGTCTTGGGTGAGGTTTTCAAGTCCGGAATGAGTGAATTTTCCAGAAAGCTAAATCTAAACCTAAACAGTTCAAAGGACGCATCTTTTCTCCTGAGAGTGTGTCTTCTGACTTCCTGGTGTTAGATGTCTTTTTGCTTTGTAAAATGATGGCGTTAGGCGGTCGCGGCATTTTAAAACACTCTTTTTGGCAAGTGAACACATGTTCTCCACAAAATCCAGGATCAGTGGGTCTTGGCCGGATCTGTGTTTTGAGAGAGGAGCAGACAGTGGCTGAGACTGTGTGGTGCGGTGGCCACGGGGCACCGGGCAGGTCAAGGGGCAGCTCTGTCTGGGGTCTGTGGTCCAGAAGCCCGTTCGCTGCTCAGCTGGTCTCATGGTCATCTCTGACTTTGGTCAGCACCGTCCTGAGTGTGAGCGGCCCTTGAGAAGTGTGGTCATAGGGGGGCGCCACAGCCTCTGACGGTCCAGGTGTCCAGTGGTGGCCTCTGGCGTGTGGTTGGGGGCAGGCCTGAGGATGATGCTTGGAGGGGCACATGGGAGCTAAGATGGCAGTTGCCACAGATTAGACTTTCAACGCTTTGTGTTTAGATGGAGGTGTTGCTCATTTCTGTTCCCAACTGGTGTAATAATAAAACACTTTTGGCCTGAGTCATCCTCCAGAAATGAAAGCAGGATTTACTGAAGCCGTGGTTTAGGAACGTACACCAGAGAGATATTTGAACTCAGTTGCCTGTTGTTGCAATCTTGTGGCTGCTCTTTGCTTCCTGCTTCCTGTCCTTCCCTGGGATTTGTTTTAGAACAAGACAAAAGAAAGGCAGAGGAGAGCAAGGGAGAAAGGGAGAAGGAGAGGAGAAAAGAATAGGGAAGGGGAGAGGAGGGAGTGGGAGGAGAGGAGGAGAGGACAGGAAAGGGGAAGGGAGGAGAGGAGGGGAGAGGAGGGGAGAGGAGGGGAGAGGAGGGGAGAGGAGGGGAGGG
>NW_006203430.1:9014553-9017229 GCF_000334495.1 Tupaia belangeri chinensis
CAGGAGAGGGGAAGGGAGGAGAGGGGGGGAGAGGAGGGGAGGGGAGGGGAGGGGAGAGGGGCACCCTTGACAATAGGCTCCTTCAGAAGGCCAGGAGTGATCCCTTGGAACAGACGGGGTGACTGAGCCTTGGCAAGATGGGCCCCAGCCAAGAAAGAGCTGATCTAATCTCTGGACCCCGACTTCTGGGTCCTGTATATAAACTCACACATGCCCTTGGTATCTGGGTTCAGGGAGGAGACAGGGCAGGACGGTAGTCAAATGGTATCTCCAGGTTGGGTGGGCTTGGGATCAGGTACCCTCACAGGAAAGGACAGAATGAGCAGAGGGGACGAAGGTGACACACATATTCTGGATGGGTGTTAACTTGAGCTTTAAGATGCTATGACTTTTTTGTATTCATCTATTACCTGAATCTTATTTTTTTTTTTTAAGAGGTTTTTGCTATAGGGTGTGTGCACTCGTCAGAAAGACAGAGAGAGACAGAGAGACAGAAAGCGAGAAATCACCCCCCAGGGGGATGGCCACAATCCCTTCTCCTCCATGTTCCTCTCGGGATCTTGGGCATGCGCACACCCACACACACACACACACACACACACACACGTGCCCAGCATGAGTTTAAGCCACCAGTCCAGGACTCAAACCGCGGTCAACTACATGGGAGTCCAGCGATATAGCCGTTATGCTAATTGCTGGTCCCTTGAATCTTAATTTTGATATCCTTGTACAATACCTGTTTTCAGATGTTTTTCTTTTTGAGTCTTTGTATTGTTTTCAGGATGGCCTTCTCTACCTCCAGGTTATAAAATACATCATCAGTTTCCCAGCCTGTGCTCTTCTCCTTGTAGCAACGAGGCCACAGTCAGCATCCGCTTGTGATGAGGTTCAGATATAGCTTTACTTTTTCTTTTTCTTTCTTTTTTTTTTTTTTTCTTTCCTGAACAAAACGTTCCTCAGTAAGCTCTCTCTGCACTTATTGAGGAACTCCAGCTGTCCCACCTGAGGCCCCACATCTCTGGGTCTTGCCGCTGGGCCCACTGTATCCCCTGACCCCAGCACAGCTGCCATTTAGCTGGGCAATTCCTGATGGGACTGGTGCCCCCTCACTACTTGCCCCCATAAAATGGTGAGGGGATAGAACCCTCCACCTGACCATGAGCAGGTGGGGTTCCCAAACGATGGTGAGGAAGCAGAATCCCCACACACACCGTTGCCATGAACAGGTGGGGTTCCAGATCTGATCCTGAAGAGGCAGGGCATCCATTGCAACCCCTTCCGTGGACATTGGATGAGGGAACTGCAGCCATGTTTGGGGGACACGGTGCTTGGTAGGGAAGGAGTCCTTCTCCCTCCTGCCAGGTGCTCCTCAAGGGGTATCAGACCCTCCTGGGAGGCAGTGGCAACCAGAGCAACCTTGGATCCAAACCCTCCTCTGGACACCGGGGTGACTGAGACTGGTCCTGTCCTGTCAGGCAGTGCGGCTTTCAGGAGTGACCGCAGGCTGCACGAACAACCATCTGTGCCCATGACTGGTCACGATGGCAGAGCCAGGACAGGGTTTGGGAGGAGGTCTGAGGGTCTATGAGAATGAGGGGAGAAGCCTCCGAGACACTCCAGGCCCAGGTTCCCAGAGCCCCACTTAACAAGAGGGTAGTGGTGCCCCCAGGGGCCCCATGACACATGCCTGCGTGTGATCACAGGCAGTGAGCTTCCTGACGTGGACCAGGGAGGAGGATGTGTAAAGCAGAGAATAGGCCCTGGGGTGTCCAGGCGAGGCATCCAGGATGGCCTTCACAGCCCAGGTCTGGGCCTTGGCCACCAGACTCTAGTCACTGCCCTAATCCCCCTAGGGCAGCTGCCCACGTGCTCCCCCATCTCTGCTCAAACAGCCCTTACCCCACAGCCCAGGGCTCAGGATTCCACTCTGGTCAGAACTGGGGCCGGGCAGGAAATCGGGAGGGAGGGGGTTGGTGCCTCGGAAGCTGAGTGACCATTTCTACATGTCACTGCCATAGTGACCCCAACTGCCCATAGCTGAGGAGCTTCTCACCCTGTCCCCACACTGAGTGGACGTGGTTTCCTGGACACTAGGATCCCCCAGGGGAAGTGCAAGGGCTGAGGTGTGGAAAATCCTGTATAGACTTTTTCCTTGAAAGTCTCGAAGGCCCCGATGAAACTCAATAGTTGAAAACCAAATACCACCCTTGAAGGTCATTTTATTTCAACGGTGGAAGGTTATGATCCATTCTTCCTACCATCTGCTTTGTCTTGTGATTTCGTTTGTTACATGTGTGTTACCCCGAAAGGGCATAGTGTTGTTCTAAACTTGGCTGCTGCTGCCCTCGCCCCTGTGAACTGCCAGCCTCAGCCCCTTACTTGAGTCCTCGAGAGATGTTCACAACTGATTCTATACACATGATGGTCATCGCTGCCCGCCGCGCCATTCTTCCTGGGTGGTAGGAGTCACATCTGTGCTTTGGCTGCATCTAAAATGCTCAGACAATTCCAGAAACCCATGTGGCCTCACGAGTGTCGGTCACTATGGGTCCAGGCATAGATGCTGGCTTCCACAGGCTCAGAGAAGGCCACCTGTCGTGCTGGCCCGCCCAGCTTTGTTCAGTGCCGTTAGTGTCCTGCTCTACCTAGACGGGCGCCTGGAGGTGGGGACAAGTC
>NW_006203430.1:9017617-9035096 GCF_000334495.1 Tupaia belangeri chinensis
GGGCACTGGCTCAGGCAGCACTCAGTGGGCCAGGTTGTCCATACCAATAAGTGGGTAGGGGGATCTTTAAGAGGCTCAGGCCACACTGAAGGGCCATCACAGGGGCAGGGAAGGGCTGGATGAGGAGGCAGCCCCACCTGATGGCACAGGTTTGGGCTCCAGGGAGGGCGCTTTCCTGGTTCTCACTGAACACTCCTTCCAGTCCCACAAAGTCCAGTGACCCCTGTCTGCCCCCTCCAGACTGTGTGCTACACACCAGTGGGGGCAGGGCTTGCTTCCAGTGAGGAGTCAGGAAGCTGCTTGGTCCACCCGTCCCTTCTAACTGGGTAAAATCTTGGCTTTTCATTGTCATCAAAGCAACCTGGAGTTCCTGGACCAATTGTCTCACACCTCCTCCCTAAAGTCCCCTGGTGTCCCAGACTCCAGGTCCAGAGCTGACCAGCCTCTTTCCGGGGCCCTGTCCATGGAGGCCCCATTGGCACCTCCTCTAACCCCCATCCTTGCTGTCCAAACAGCTCTCCTGGTGTCTACCTCTTACGACCCCCAGCCCGTGAGCCAAGCTGATAGGCCACTCCCGTCTGCTCCCACAGACACGTCCACCCCCAGCCCCTGATGAACAGCCCTCGGACCTGGACTCTTGCAGCCTTGGAGTCCAATCTCCTCCCCTTCGAGGCCACCTCCCCTTCCCCTGCCTCCCCACCTGTCCGTACTGCCACTTCCCTTGGGCTCCCCACACAGCCTGGGCCTCAGGAACACAGGACCCTGGTGGCCCTTGGGTCTGAGCCAACTGAGACCTTGCTCTTTTGTGCCCTACCCCTCTCAAGGTGGGCATCTGGTCCTCAGGGCCCAGCCTCTACCTGCCTATGGTCGTTCCCTCCCCCACCACCCTCAGGTCCCACAACTGACTACAACTTGTGGCCTCCTCTCAAACTTGTGGCCAGGATCCTGAGCCACCCCTTGGGGTCCTAGAGACCCCACAGGCCACCCATCACTGCTGCCTCCAATGACCCATCTTCTCCCTCACTGACTCTTATCGCTTGCGGTGGACGCCATGCTCCTGTATGAGGAGAGCCCTCCACTGGGCCTGGACTCCCATCCTCACTATTCAGGAGCTTCCTTACAGATCCATTCTCCCACAGCAGCAGTACTGAAGCATGGCAGCCCTCCTTTTTAAATAAGACCCTCCCCCTCACTAGTGACCCTGCAGCTACTGCCTGTTTCTCTGCCTCCTGTTTTAGCAAAACTATTGGGAAGCCTGTTCCCATTCATTGCCTCCTCTCCCTGCACTCTGCTAGCCTGCAATCTGGCTCCTCCTCCTCTGCCCCACCCAGACCTCTGGTCAAGGTCACACTAACCTTACACTTGCTCTCCTCCCACTGACCTGGCCTCCCCATACTGTACACGGTGCAGACCCAGGTTCTGTCCCCAGGGTTCTTTCTTCTGCAGTTACAGTCACCCTGGACAGCCCGTTCAGCTATACTAGAATACTTGAGCATGCCCTGGTCAGGCCAGAGTCAGACCTGGTGTGGCCACAGGTGTCAATGTGTCCTGACTCCAGCTTTGCACACGGTTCTAAGTACCAGAGAGGGGCCTCAGGAGAGGACTCACAGACACCTCAGTGTTGTCAGCTCTCAGATCCTTTCCCAGCCATTGGGGGGCTCAGTTTTGCTGATACCACACACAACCATGATCCCCACGGGCACTAGAGCTGGACAGAGCTTCCTCAGGCCTCACAAGACGTTCTGGATTCCAGATTCATGGACCCGATGTCCTGCTCTGCTGTCTGACTGCCACATCAAAGCTCTTTGTCCAGCTCTGCAGTGTCAAGTTTTTTCTCCCCAACCCCTCTCCACACAATGTTCTCCACCTCGGCTCAAGCCTACTCCCCATTCCACTCCATACCCTGACCCACCAGCTGTGTCTCAAGAGCGATTCTAGAAGTGGTCACCTCTCCTGGCCTGCACCGTCATCATCCTGGGGCCCTGCGGGCAGTCCCTGCACAGAGAATGTGTAGTTGCAAAGCTCCTGGCTCAGGACACCCTGCACCTCCGTTCTCAGCCCTGTGCCTTGCTGCTTCTCACTTTCCTTGGTTCGGATGCTGGTGTTGCCTCCCCTGAGGGGAGTTGGCCTGCTGCTTGGCCCTCCCTGGCCATCAGTGGGGTCCTGGGCCTTGACCTTGAGCAGGTGGATTCTGCTGAAAGGGTTTGATGTGAGTTCACAAAGCTGCCTGCTTATGAAAACAAAGGATAGCAGGGGTGCGGCAGGCTGTGGGAAGCGTGGGGTTCTTGGCATACCCCTGGCCAGACACAAAGAGCCGCATATTGTGTGCATTGTATGACCCCGTTTCTAGGAAATGCTTGGAACAGCCAAGTCCAAGAGATAGCACATAGACAAGGGAGGGGGCTGCAGGCGGGGCCAGGGTGGGGGTTGCTCAGTAGGTTTTCCTTTAGAGTGATAAGAATATTCTGGAGCTAGATCCAGGTTGCAGTTGCACAACTTTCGGAGTGCTCTAAATGCCACTGAATTGTTCACTTTAAAAAATTAATTTTATATTATATTAATTTCACTACAGTTTAAAACAAAAAACAAACAAAAAAAAAACTCCCTTGCGAAACACACCCTTCATCCTCACCGTCTACCCTCTCCAGTCAGACCCAGATCCAGGCGCTGAGGTGGCTGCTGGGCCCTTTGAGAATACCCAGCACCTGCCTCTGAGGTCTGAGTCCTGAGGAGAGTCCCCTCCCCACCAGCCCACCTCGGTTGAGTGGCTCAGACCTGTTCCCATCGCCCACAGCCACTGCCCACAACTTAGCGATGTTTCCGGGACTGTCTGGGCACCTGGAGTATGGGAACTGCGCCTTCCCTCCTGTGTCTCTGAAAAACAAGCCTGCTCAGTGCCGAGATGGTGGCCCCAGAGCACAATTAGATACCAGTGCGTGGAAAGGGGGGTAGTGCTTGTCTCACCCTCATCCCCGTGGCCCCAGGTATCTCCATGACTTTCTGCCTTTGGAGACCAATTACCAGGTAGAGGCCCAGTGGCCTCATTAACTCTTGCTGCTGCTGAAGAGGGGGAAGTCAGGGCCCAGCCAGTGCGGCTAGTCTGGGGCACCGGGCAGTGGGCCTGAAGGTGACTAGGAGCATGGACGCACCCCAGGGCCTTCGCTGGGCTTAGGCCTCTGCCAAGGAACCGAGGGCCCCAGGGACTGCAGGCTTTGGGCTGTTTTCCCTGCCGTGGCAACAGCCCATAATGACAGCCTTTCCTGTGCCTGGTTGCATCAGACAAACCGCCCAGGGCTCCTGGGACAGCACCTGGGGCCTGGGGAGGGGCCAGGCAGAAAAGAGGGTGGCTACCCCTGCCTCCAGCACTCCCAGCTCCAAGCACCTGCTGGAACCACCTCAGTTTCTACTGTGTGGTGGGAGACTACAGTCTCTGGGGGCTTGGGCCCTGCCTCACACAGGGTTTCCAGATGGCCCAGCCTCCATCTTCTATAACGCAGAGCAAACAGACAGGGACCAGGCTAAACCAGAAAGCTGCTTCCATATCAACTTCCCCACAAGCCACCAACCCACCTCTCCAAGGTCTCTTGAAGTCCCTGTGGCAGAAGCCAGGGTCCATGAAGCTTTCTTGTCCCCTGCCCACCCCCTCTTCTGTCCTGTAGGAAGCAAGGGAGGCTGATCCAGCTGTCTCACTCCACCTGGGCCTGCTCTCAGACTCACACCTGCTAAGGTCCCAAGGCCCCCAGGAGCTGCATTTCCACCCACCACCAAGCAAAGGAGCCAGGGAGGCCCCCTCCCCTGGCTCAGGGACATCCTCTCCCCAAAGGTCACCTAGACAGGAGATACCCTTCCTCTTCTCACACCCCCAGCCCCAAACCCCCTCCTGGGCCAGTACCCTGGCTCCTTGCAGCCAGTCCCACATAACTCTAACTCAAGAGCAGGACATGGACCCTTCTGTCCCCTCTCTCCTCTGCTGGGCCATATGAGACCCTCTGGAACTCTCCAGGGAAAATGAGCGAAAACTGCCAAGGGGCTGCCCAAGAGCAGGAAGGACATCCCCAGGTAGGACTCCTGGGAAGAAAGGCAAGGAGGGGCCACACAACCCAGAGTGAGCTCCCTTCTGGCCCTACCTGCCCCCTGCCTGACCTCCTGAGTGATCCCTACCTGACCTCCTCCCTGACCCTGCCTGATTGCATGAGTGGTCCCCCCAAACCTGGCCTCGTCCCTGACCTTCCTCATCTCCTTGCTGCTTCCACCTGACCTCGTGAAGGACCCCCACTCGGCCTTACGGTTGGTCCACCTGACTGTCTCACTGACCCCCAGCCCAGGCTTCAGGCGGTACTGGTCACCTTCCTTCCTTCCTCTCACAGAGATTTCCCAGGCCCTCCTACCTTCAGCCTGCAGAGCCTCGGGCTGGCAGAGGGTGCAGGGCGAGAAGCTGGGGACAGCCTTGCTTGGCACTAGTTTCCAAGCTCCTCTTGTGAGCCTGTGCCAGGGCCACCTCTATTCCTGCTTCACTATTGAGGCTCAGAGATGCCAAATGTGTTCCTAGCTGTAGACAGCAGACCCTCTCCGCCGTTCAACCCAGGCGGGTCAGGGGCCAGAGGCCACAAAGCAGCATGGCCGCCGTGGAGCCAGACAAGGGCCAGAGTGCAGAGGCTGGGGGGACTAGGAGGCTGCAGCTGACCCTGGGGGCACAGCTGGGGGCTGCACCCACCCTCAAAGCACTTTCAGCCCCATGCCGGCACAGTCTCTGGCTGGCCAGAAGGAGAGCACTCAGAACAGTAAGGCTAGGAGGAGTGAGGCGCTGACCTGTTTTCTAGAGGCTGGGAGGGGTGTCCTTGCACCCCACCCTCCTGGCACTGTCTGGGGGGGTTGTGGATGAGAATGTCCTATGTCTGGAAAAGTCTCTTCATTATCAGTCCTGCCTGGTCCCCCACCTTCCCTCCTAAATCTGAAAATGTTCACTCAAATTAGATGCTAATCGCACTGCACCTGCTGCTTTGGAACGCAAATCTGTCAGCCAAGCAAATGTGCTGAGTGGGAGGGCAGTGCCCTGTGTGGGATCTGCTTCCAGGCTCAGGCTCCCCCAGGCAACGAAACCCCCACATACACCAGCACAGCGGTGCCATTGGACTGTGGGCGCCGGAAGGGGACACAGTGTCCAACATCTCCCCGAGGGCACACAGATTCCTGTGTACCTTCCTGTGTGTGGACCCCTCTGGTCAGATTTTCCTGCATGCTTTCTAGGCTGTGGCCTCAGAGATGGAGCTTGGCCAAAGCTGGCTGTGCCAAAGACTGGTGCAGCCCCTGTCCCCCATATGGGAGGAGGGATGTCAGCCAGCAGGGGCTCAGCTCAGTTCTGAACCCACTTTTAAGTGAAACTAGAGCTTGGGGGCAGCAGGTGACATAGTGGTTAAGACACTGAAGTCCCACATGGCTGACCATGGCTCCGTTTCCAGACCTGACAGCTTGAAAATCATGCTGGGTGCATGTGCCTGCCTGTCCCAAATCCCAGGAGGAAAATGGAGGAGAAGGGACTGCAGCATGATCATCCCCCCTGAGGGGTGATTTATCACTTTCCCTCTCATGTGTGGGTGTGTTTCTCTCTGTCTCTCCAGTCAGCACAAGCATCCTATGGCAAAAACCTTTGAAAACACACACACACACATACACACACAGAGGCCTTGGTTAGATTTCTGGCCCTCCCAAAAAGCCAGGCACAGTGGCAGGCACCTGTAATCTCAGCTATTTGGAGGCCCAAGGCAGGAGTATTCAAGTTTGAGGATAGCCTGGGTGACATAGTGAGACCCTGTCTAAAAAGAGGGGGGCTGACCTTGAATGTCTTGCTGTCATTTCACTTTTATGTGGGGAAACACCAAAAGGACTTCTTTGGGTATGGGAGTGACAACCAGAAAGGGGTTAGAAGTTGACACTTAGACCTGACCCTGAAGTCCAAAACTGCTGTGCAGGGAGGCCCCCAAGTTTTACCTCAAAAATTCAGAGAAGGTTGCATTGACCGAGAGCTTGCTCCAAGCATCATTCATTCATTCAGCAAATGCCTGCCTCACCCTGGATGTGCAGCTCCTGCTTGGACTCCTGATTACTCCTGATCAACACAATGATCCACATCAGACCGCGTAATTGACAGATAAGCTGATTATCTGGAGAATTTAGGATGAGGGACCAGCAGCCAAGGCATAATGGCTATGTTGCTGGACTTCCACGTAGTCGACCATGGTTCGAGTCCTGGACCTGGTGGCTTAAACTCACGCTGGGCACATGTGCATGCGTGCTCAAGATCCCGAGAGGAGAATGGAGGAGAAGGGATTGTAGCATGAACATCCCCCTGGGGGGTGATTTCTCGCTTTCTGCCTCTCTGTCTCTGTCTTTCTGACGAGCACATGTTCCTTATAGCAAAAAAACTCTCAAAAAAAAAATGCGAAAGAAAAAAGGATGAGACATGGTGGGTGGAACATGGGACCTGGGACCTCACTGAGAGAAGATAAGAGGATGTGGGGGCAGAGTGAACACTGAAGGCTACTCTGGGGGGACCACCTGTGCAGAGGTCACTGAGGGACTCTGGGGCTTGCTCTGAGTTGGGAGAGCTTGGTAGGCGGGGCATACTCACTGCAGTGGTAGCAGAACCTACACTGGGCAAGTGTGGTCATGGGGGCCATTCAGGGCCACAGCACCAACCAGTGAATGATAGCAGTGGTCAGAGTGACAGTGCCTCAGACTGCAAGGATCCCGTTACATGCATGTACATGTTTGCCCCAAATCCCAACAGGACGGAAAAATGGAAGGGAAGGGATTTCAGCATGACCATGCACTGCTAGGGGGATTCTTTCTCTTTTCCTCTTTCTGGCAAGTGCATGTACACTCAGATAATTTAAAAAAAAAAAAAAAGCTTCAACGTGAGGGGCGTGATCCAAGACATTAGCCCTGTTGAGCATCTGCACGGTTTGGGGATAGAGGATTAGAACCAGTGAACGTGGACAAGTCTTCAAAACCCTGGCATAGTTGCACTAATGAAAGATGCTGAGAGCAGCCCCGAAGGCCCATCAGGCCTCTCCAGTCGCAGAGCAGCTGGACAAAACTGAAGCTGTGATTTGCATTGGGTCTCATAAGAAAAGGGAAGAGTCAGGAACATGAGAGTGAGGCGTGAAGTTCTTATCATTTAGGGTCCCCGTTCAGAAAAAGAGCACAGTTTACTAAGTGACAGAGTGGGATGGAGTATAATATTGATTTAGACTCTGAAAAGAAATCACAATAAAGGGCAAATTTCAAAAACATCATAAAATCCAGAATTCTTTATTAATTAAAAGCATGTCCCATGCAGGTTGAGGGCATTCATGCCGGGATGAGAGTGGCAAGAGCTCGTTGTGTACAGGAGACCGCGGGAACATGTGAAGGTGCTGAGCTGAGCTTGTGGGAGCCGGTCTCCCACTGTGAGACATGGGAGGTCAAAGACCCCTATGGTGTTGAGCAGAAAGCAGCTGTTGGTGTGAGTTCGTGGGTCTCGCACAGAAAGAGAGGTGCGCAAGTGTAGGCGCGTGGCTGGTTATTCTCGGTGACATCCCAGCAGCAGCAAGCACACCCTGCGCCGGATACTGGCTTCTGAATCCCCTTCTCCACTGGAAGGCACTGGGACTGCTGGCGAAATGACTGTTTCTAGGGCAGGAAGGAAAGAGAGGAGATGAGCCTAGAGCATTTTACCGTGCCAGGAAGCAAGGAAAGCCAGAGGGACAGGAGCCAGCCTGGAGGGAAGGCCCCCCAACGGCCAATGCTGGGACACTTGAGCATCAGAGTAAACCACGGCAACAGACTCTACAACCCAGTGAGTGAATTAGGAGCGCATGAAGCCAGTCTGAGAGATCTAAAAAGGCAGGGAGAGGAGGAAGCTTTTCCTGGCAGTAGAACACCAGCTGAGTGTAGAAGGAATGATGTTCCTAGAAAATCGTCGATTGATAACTGTCAATCAGCAGGACTCAACATAGCTTCTGTGTCCTCCCTGCCGGAGGAACAGAACCTGCATCTAACCAACCCAAACAGAGGTATGTTTTGCTAACGACCTGGCCTAGAGTCATCAAAGTTGTCAGAGAAAGAAAAGGAACGATCCTGACCAACGAGACTAAGGAGACACAATTACTCCAAGTAGCACGTGGTCCTGGCTGGGCCCTTTGCTTTAGAGACCATTATTGGGACCATGAGAGACTGGGGTCTGAAACCAGATGGGAAGATTGCAGGGGGCCTCTGAGGTTGTGGGGTGTTTTGGGGGAAGGAGATCGTTGTTCACAGGATAAACACATAGGCCAGCAACTCACTCTCAGATGCTCCCAGAAGAAATTTAGTATTGTACTTGCAGCTTTTCTGTAAGTTTGACATTATTTCAAAACAAAAGGGGGTAGGCACATGGCATGATGGAAAAACTTTCAAGAAATCGTACAGAAACACCATGGCCCAGACAGTGCCGGGCCCACCCTGGCCTTTAAAGACCTGTGCTGGGGCAGTCTTCAGAGGGCTCCATTGATAAATGGACCTCCAGGGGAAGGCTGAAGGGTTGAGAGATCTTTGGCTTGTTGGACGTTCTGGGAGAAGGGGATAGAGGATGGCCTTAAACTGAGGTCATGGGTTTGTGGTCATCTCTGATGACCCTATCAGAGTATGAGCAGGGGGTAGGGGACAGGACCACAGGGAGTGAGAGATCAAGGAGATGAGGGACCCAGAGGCTTAAACTCACACCAGGCGCATGTGCGTGCATGCCCAAGATCCCAAGAGGAGAATGGAGGACAAGGGATTGCAGCGTGGCCATCCCCCATGGGTGGTGATTTCTCGCTTTCTGTCTCTCTCTCTCTGTCTGTCTGGCAAGCAAGCACATGTGCCCTATAGGAAAAAAGAAATCCTCTCCAAGGAGATGAGGAGGTTGAAAATACTCTGTCTGAAAATACTCTGCCTGAAAGAGCACAGCCCAGGGGATCATGTCTGGAAATGTGGGGTAGTGAGTGAGGAGGAGAGGATACAGATAGGGTGCTGGGAACCAGAGTAAAGACTCCTCCCTCAGCCTCTGGGGGGGTAGGAAGGCAGAGGGCCGATTAGACTTTGCTGGAAAGTCTAAGGATCCCAAGGAACCAGCCCAGTGGCAGGGAGTGAAGGGTCAGAGGAGGGTCCAGGCTGTCCCATAGAGGTCAGCCTAGATGTCCTTGGAGTCAGGGGTTCCATGCTGGCCAACATAGGCATGGGGGTGGGGGGTCAGAGATACAAAGAGATTGGTTTGGGGAATGCAGTAGCCAAGAGGCATGAGGACAAGGAGGGTGTCTGGGACCTCAGACCAGGTAGAGGACTCAGAACCTGGTCTGAAACCCCAGTGGGGCCCTAGGGTAGGCTAGACAGCTGGTGATGGAGTTGAGGCTACCCAGAGCCTCGAGCTGTGCAGCAGAGACTAGAGAATGTCAATGCGTCTGCTTTGGGTACCAGGGGCTAGTGACTCTTGTCCACAGGGTTCCTGCAGGGCCAGGGTGAAGGAATCCTAAGGTCAAGGGAATCCTAGGGTCAAGGACTTATCCTTGCCTCCCTTGGCCACACAAGCTCCTCAGCTGCCACCTACTTGGGTCTGAGGCACCTGGAAGATGGGAGAGGTACTTCAGCCAGACCCCTGGGAAGGGCCAGAGCCATCCCACCATTTCTTGGGTGCTGGGGTGGGAGTTGAGGATCATAGGAGCCTCTCGCTGGCCAGGCAAGCCCAGCTTCAAGTCTCCCTGAGCAGGTGCGTGACTCGGGCTCCTGGGCCCACGCCTGTTTGTAGGGTAAACGCAGATGCTGCAGTGAGCTCGCCCAGCACCTGTAGGGAGCCCTGCCTGCAGCTCTTTGTTTCTCCCTAGAGGGCTGTGAGTCATCGAACCTGGCCCCACCTAAGAGGACCATGTATGGGCCCTCCCTGAAGGGAATAGGGGGCTCCCCCAGATAATGTGTCCCAGGGTCAGAGCAGGCTCTGGGTTCCCCAGCAGGGTAAGGCTAGGAGCCCTGGTCTCTGGAGCTGCTCAGTCTAGGAAGAGCAGACCAGGGTTATCCATGTGCTTGGCTGAGTGGGCAAACACACGTGGTTTCCACATCCCCCTCCAGGGCCCTGTCTGGGGAGGAGCCAGGACTCAGGGCCTAACCTGCTCCAGATAGCCAGCCCCAGCTGCCCAGTCCACTCCTTCCTGCTCCTAGGCTCTAGTGTCCCTAGTGAGGCAAAGGAGCCAGAAGGAAGCATCCCAGGGTGACCTTGAGCTCCTTGGGGCCATAGGAAGCTCCACTTGGAGCCCTCCATGCCTGGCATTTACTGGTCACAGCCAAGTCCTGGTTCACCAGCCACACTATCACGTGATCCTGGGCAGAGGTGCTGGCAGTGCCTTGCAGTTGGGGGACATGGTAAGGGTGGCAGGGGGCCCATCCCTCGCTGTGGACCTAAGATTCTTCTACACAGTCGCCAGAGGAGGGCTGGGCCATCCAGCTACTCAGCAGTGATTTGCTCAGAAGCAGGGCACCGGCTCTGTCCTGGAAATGCGGGCAACATCAGGGAACATCAGGCAGCCCTACCCCTCAGTGAGCCTCTGCCCCGCACAGCGCCAGGAGAGGCCGTCGTGCTATTGCCCCTGTTGTCTGTGTATACGAGGAAAATGGACAAGGGAGTCCAGTGAACTGCCTAGGAAGCACTGTCCCACTAGTGTGTCTGTGCTGTGGGTAGGGCCAGCAGCCACCAAGGCCTGGGAGCCATTGTCCTGTGGGTCCCTTGGCCTGGCCCGCAAAACTGCTTGGGCAGATAGAAACGAGGACCAAACAGCGAGCGAGGCCTGTCTCTCCCAGACTGAGCGACTCTGGAGGCCGAGGGCAGTGGGGGCAGGGCAGACTCAGGTGGAAATCAGGGTCTAGGCAGAGCCCAGCCAGCTAGTCCCAGACACGGAGTAGCCCTGGCCAAGGAGGGGCTGCACCCAGAACCCCTTCCCAGGCCCAAATTCCTGATGCCTTCTCTGGTTTGGGGGGGCAGGTTGCAAGGAGTTGTGACCTGAGGGACTGTGGGGAGGCAGGACTCAGACACCCTCACCATGCTCCTCCAGGAGCTCCACCCCAAAGCCCACCTCTGTGGCTCTGATAGCTCTAGTATCTGTTTCTCCCCAGGACAAAAAGCGGTCACCCTGCTGGCCACTCAGACCATGGCCTAGTCTGCTCAGAGCCTCTGAGCAGCTTCTCTTACCACCAGGGTTGCAAAATAGCCTTCTGCTCCTTGTGGACCTCAATAGGAGCAGCCACCCCCATTCCCATATCGGGCCCCAATCCTCAGAGCTCCCTCTGGACCTCCAAGACGTGAGATGAGAGGATGAGAGGAGGGCTGAGGCTGGGGCGGAGCTGGCAGGGCAGAGTGCCTGCTGGGGATTGTTCCCAGGTGATTTGCCTGCAACATTTCCATAGCTGCTTTGGTTCAACATGCTGAGATTTCCCTGCCTGGCTTCCTCCCTGGGCTGGGCTCAGAGGCAGCTCCCTCACACGCAATGAGCCAGCCAAGATCCAGAGCACTGGTCAGGAAGCGATTATTTAGCGTCAGTGGTGCCAAGGTCCCCAGCACAGCCCTCAAAAGATCCTTGAATTTGATCCAAAGGATTTGGTCTAGAGGGTCACTGGTCCAGAAACTCGTGGCTCATGGTATATTTAAAAACTAAGTCAGCAGCAACTGGGATAGAGAGGTCCTGCCTGCTTACTTGCCACAATCTGCATTCTGAGAAGTCTGAGAGGCTTGGGGTAGGGGGACTCTGAGTACCCTCCTCCAGCACCCAAACCTCTCCCCCCAGAGCCCACTCCTGGGGCTCACCTGTCTTGGGACTCTTGGGCAGGGTGCCTCTCCACTCTCACATGACCAGCTTCAGCTATACAAGGCAGGATCTATCTCCAAGTCCCCCTCAGCCTCTCAGGGGCAAGATCCAGAAGTTCTCCCTCACTCAGCCCTGGGCCCACTCCCAGGTGTCAAGGCCAAGCAGCATGTGGTGGTAACATCAGCTCCTGAGTGCTGAGTACCAGGCCAGGGGCCTAGGAACATACAGGTCAAACTGAACCAGTGGCCTCAGGGGCCCCTGAGCAAAAAGCAGCAAGCTCAGTGCAGCCACCTGTAGGTGGGGAGCATGGCAGGGGAAGCCGTGATTCTTTGTGGCTTCAGCTTCTCCGTGAGCTGCAAGCTCCTTCCTTACCTTGGCCCACCCAGGATTGGGGCTCTTTGGTTCCTGTTCCATCTCTGTTTCCTCATCTGCTCTAGTTCTGCCCCTTTAACTATCAGGACATTAACAAAGGTCACCAGTGGACCTTAAAAAAAAGAAAAAGAAAAAAAAAGAAAGAAAGAAAGAAAAAGAAAAATATGCCAGGCATGCTTTGCAAAGCTGCCAGGGTTCTGCGAGATGTGACTCCCTAGGCACAAGGTCCATCTCCAGGACTGCCCTGCCCCTTAACCCCTGTGCTGCGCGGCTGGCCCAATTCCAAATGTTCTGACTTCTACAGCTCACCGTTGTATAAAATCAAAATTAATTTAGATCTGCTCCCCTTTTGCATGTCGAAACTTCCACCTGGAATGATTCTCTTGCTGCTAATGTAAGTGCTTTGTAATCTCCTCTACTGAATGTCCACTGGTGGCAAATCTTCCCAGATCTTCTCTACTATTTGTGTTTTGCTTTTGTTTTTAAGGGTGAAATGACTTTTTTGCTCACCCTCATTCTGAGGAATGACATTCTGGGTTAGTATTTATTTTTGAGCTGTCCTCTCTGTTCATATGATCGCTCCTGACATAGCCACACTGTCTCAATGTTATTCCTTTGACAGAAATCTGTCTTGATTTTCTCTAGCTGCTTTTAACTTTTTGTCCTTGGTTTTCTGGATTGTTCACCCTGGTGACAACATGTAGACATTTGTTTATTTATGTTGTTTGAGATTCACTGGACTTCTTGAATCTGTGTTTTCACGTCTTTCCACAGTTATAGGAATTTGCAGACAGTATTAATATATTTGTTTCATTTTTTCCAAACCTATCATATAATTTTTAATAAGCTCTAACTGCCTGCAAATATTAAACTTGTCTTCTTTTTTTTTTAACATAGTAATTTTAATTGTCTTTTGGTCAGCATCTCATCATTCTACCATCTAAGGTCCTTGCAAGTGTTTTTCATAGCTGTTGTTTCTGGTGGTTCTTGTTTGTGATGTTTTATTTCCTTATGTCTTTGATTGTGTGCTACTCATTGTACTTGAACAATTATTTGTAGGAATAACTTGATGATTAGGGTGAAGATAATGTCCCAATTTGGTTTTCTTCTGCCAGGTACCCGAGACCACCTCAATTGAGATTTCTTGGCAGACCCTGATGGCTTGAACTGGGGCTACGAGGCCTCATGAGGATAGATTTACTCTCATTCCATTCTTGCTTTGGATGGAAATGCGGGGCTCCCAGGTTTTGTGAGAAGAGGCTACTGTTAAATACACCACACATACACACACACACACACACACACACACGCATTTACTTGAGGTTCTAAGCTATTATTTCTGTCCCAGCTCCTAAAGGCCATCAGGAAGAAAGTTCATGTCTGCTGACCCCCAGGAAAATGGCTATAGTTTATGTTCATTTGTTCTCTAAGCCATTTACTCATTCAGTTTTGGCTTGATAAGTCCTCGCAAGTTTCTCAGCTCTTTGAAACTTCAATGGGATGACTGAACATTTTGGTTGTTTTCAGTGAGGGGGTTAGCCTGAGAACCTCTACCCAGCACGAGTGCAAATAGACCTTCTTCAGCTTTGGCCATTTCCCTTTGGCTGTCTGCATCCAACAGTCTCCTGCCTGCTCCTTTGTCCCTGTTGTGGATCCATCACCTGTTTCCCAACCAGGAATCCTGAGATTCCTCGAAGCACAATGACCCAATGTGGCCTCAGTTCCTACCGTCAGCAGGAGACACCAACTGTATTTCCTGCCCAGGTGTTCTACTGGCATCAATGGCCAGCTTGAATCTCCACTTGGAAAACTCGCACTCAGATTCCACCTAACCAGTCAAACCTGCAGGAAGTCTGCGCAGAGGTCACCTGGCTAGTGAAGAGCATTCTGGGTCTCCTCTGCCTCCAGTAGGGGTGCCCAGACTCCAACCTCAGACCCCTTGTCTCCATCTATAACCGCCCTCTTCATATCCACCACATCGGCACCTCAGCCTGCTGCTTCCCAGAAAGGAAGACTCAGGAACCCTGTGCTCTGGTGACCAAACAGAGCCTCCAAGGACATGTGCTAACCAACTGCTGATAAGATGACCTCAGGATTTGTTGCCCTAGAGGTCTCCAGAGACCTGGATAATGCTGGCTATGGAAGGCTGGGGTGGATCTCAATAAATAAAAAGATAAACAGATGATCTAAAGATGAGGCAAACAAAAAAAGCCATGTTTAAGATGATGGATGTAGATTTTCAGACGTCAGGCCTAATGTTTTCTGTGTATACCTTCCTGAGAGTTCAGAAGGCAGGAAGGAATACAGCTTCGAGAAGAATGTGAGTGCTCTGGGGTCTCAGGTAGATGGGGTCCAGGTCGCAAACAAGTCGGGACCCACTGCAGCATCAACAGAGTCTGCTCGTCTTTCACTAAGCTCTAGCTGGGCACTGGGGCTGGTCCCAGAGCTTGGCTCAGGGCAGAGAGGTGGGGGAAAGGCCATGACTTTCTCAGGAGGGTGGGTAGGGGTCCCTGGCACTGGGGTGGTTGGCTCTGTGGCATCTTTCTCGATGGGCAAGCCCAAGGCCTCTCTTGGGTCAAGTGAAAGAGGCCTGGGCCAGAAGGGGTAGAAAAGTAAATTAAAAGATGGATGAAAGAGCATCCCCTGCTCTATGTAACATTTAATTATGTTGGGGGCCACCCTCCTGTGCCAGGCTGAGCTTACCTGGCAGCACAGCAGGAGGGAGGGGCCTGGGCAGGAAGCACCTGGCCCCGGGGATCAAGGGCAGGAAGCAGCAGGAAGTAAGTGGTATAGATCCAAGGCAGGTTCAGGAGAGCTTCCAGCGCTACAGCCCCACCCCTGCAGGGCCTGGAAAACAAAGGCCACCACCCTACCCCTACAAGGGAAGTAGGGAACAGAAAGCTATAGCTGGGAGGCCCCAAGGATGCAGAGCTGGTGCCCTAGCCTGGGAGAGGGGAACAGCCCCTATTTCTAGACAGAACCTCCAATCTTGCTTTAATGTCAAACTCTAGACCCAGGCTCTGCTGGGCTCCCGGAGTACCCCCACCCACTACAGCTTTATGAGACTGGGTTTTCCTCCCAAATTTCTTGAAACAAGCATGTCTGTGTTTGAGGGTAAGGCTGACTAGAGCAGGCAAAGGCAAAAATTCACCCACAGACCTTGCCCCCATCAAGGTCAACATCCCTGATATTGCAGAAAGCCAGGAAGAGGAAGGACTAGGCTGGTCCTGGTCCCTGAATGTGACCAGGTGCTGGCTCCAGAGAGGGCTGGCCAAGCCAAGACCACAAGGGCTGAACAGGTGGCTCTCAGCATCCATCCTCATCTGCCCCAGGTGTGGCACAGCCCATGGCCAGGAACAGAGTCAAAGGAGCCTGGGAAAGGTTTCTAGCTTTTGCAGAGAGACCAGAGTGTGGGAGCCAGCGTAGGTGTCTGAGATTGTCCCTTTGGAGCCAGCATTGTACTGAGAGAGGTTCCAGTCCTGAGTCCAGGCTGCGAAGGCTAAAGCCCTCCTCCCTTCCCCAGCACTGCCCCAGTGGGAAGGCAAGCCCCTGGCACCAGGTCAACCCCCTGCCACACACGCGCGCGTGCACACACACACACACACACACATCCTCCCAGCTGGCCCGGGGTGCCTCCTTCTTTGCCAAGGGGTTGCAGAGACCCTGCCGGCCTCTGTCTCTGTGGCTGGCAGCCATGCAGGAAGTAGCCTGGACTGCAGAATACAATGGTTCTTTGTCCTGCCTGCCCCACCCAGGGAGGCCTCGGGCCTGCCTAGGGCTGAGGGGCTGGGGGCTGGGTCCCCTCAGGCTAGCTCTGCCAGCAGCCACCAGTGTGGGAGTGGTTTTGGCATTCGCCCTCCCAGGTCAGACTTTCCTGAGTGGGAGGCCACTTGGTGGAGTAGTCAGGCCTCTCCCCTTCCCAGAGAGCTGACCCCGCGGGCTTCCCCACCCCCACAGTCATCACAACAGTAGTCTGCACCCAGCAGGTGAGCCGGGCAGCGACCTTTGTCTGGTGGCCACTGGTTTCCTCAGCAATCCTGACACCAAGTGCAGCTGCGCCTGCCTGGCCAGGAAGTGGCCTGGTGTACTGAGTGGAGCAGCCCACGCTGGCTGCTCAGGTAAGGCACACAGCTCTCCCCTTGGAGAAGACAAGAGGCTCCAGGCCCTGCTCCACTGCGCTGTGCCCACTCACACCCTGGACAGGGTGAGAGCACAGGCAGGGACCCACCAGAGACTTGTGTGAGGGCCCTCGCCTCCCCTCCTAGCGCCGAAGCACAGAATGCGTGCTGGAACTCTGCTGCCTCACAGGACCTTGAGTCAGGGATGACCTCCTGCTCAGGGCATCAAAAAGAGGGCACTTGCACCCTGGCTCACACAGCCATTCAGGGCAGAGCCATTTGTGTCACCTGCAGCTCATGCTGAGGGCCCTGCCTGACTCCATGTGTGACAAATCTCAGCTTCTTCTTGGTCTTTCCCATCCTGGACTAAGAAACATTGCTTCCAGTGACTAGGCAGCTGTATAGTAGTACTGCAACTGTTCCAACGAGACAGAGGTCCCGAGTTTGCATCCTGAGACCTCCCCGAGCACACCGGGCACACATGTGCCTGTGATCGGGGCAGGCTGAGACTGGAAGTGCATTGCAGGGTGAAGACCTGGTTGGGGATGTGCATCTCTCTGTCTCTGTCTTGTGGAAGAAATCGATGAGTAGACGAAAGGAAGGAAGGAAACGAGGCTGGTTGCTTATAGTGGGGAGAGCACATGGAGGACTTCACACCCAGGGCCAGCCTATGGCTACCCTGCTATTTAGCAGTTCTCTGATGGAGCCACTTTATTAAACCTCCTGTGGAAGACTGTGTGGTCCTCCAGCTTTGAGGTCAGAAGGGCAGACCACGGTCCAGGTGTATCCAGGCCTGCACAGAGCATTAGAATTGACGGGAAAGTGTGGAGTGTCTTGAGTCAACAGATAGTGGGCAGTGGGGTCAGGTTAGGGTAGGAAAGGCTCTGCTGCAGTGATAGGAGAGGAAAAAGAAAGGGGCCACCTAAGCACACAGCTCATCAGAGGCTCACTTCTCCCTCCCACTCTGACCACTCTCCTCTGGAGGGCTGCTCAGCATGCGGCTCCACCATCCAGGGGAGGAAACAGGGTGGAAAGATGCTCAGTTCTGCTGTGCCCCTGCCCAGAAGTGACCACATCTATCTGTTCACTCTGCCTTGGCCAGAGCTAGTTCATGGCTCCTGCTGGCCATGTGAGGGCCCAGGA
>NW_006203430.1:9035110-9038275 GCF_000334495.1 Tupaia belangeri chinensis
ATGCCATTCTGCAGAGATCACAGATGAGAAAGGAAGCCACGTAGAAGAGGAGCATGGACCAGAGGAACCCATGGCCAGTCTCACCTGAGGATGCCTGGTGTATCCGAAGGACACTTGGGCTCGGCCCACCCCTGTACCCACTGAGACCAAGCGTGGAGAGAGGGGTGAGAGCTGTGGCTTGGGTGCAGCCTGTGCTCTGGGGCTCCCCCAGGGTCCCATTTAGCAGTGGCTGCACAGACCCTGCGCAGAACAGCTGACCTGTCAGAGCAACTCCCAGAGTTGACAATGAGCCTCTCATCCTGAAGAGGGGTTCAAGACTGCAGCCCCATGGACACACGAGACGAGCTTCTGGGGCCCAGGACCATTGTTTGCTTTCCTTCATCCTTGCTGGACAGAGTAGCTTTCTCCATATCAGAAGGTGTGTGCAGATGGACAGACACACTTGGGCAAGTCCTCGGGGCACCAACGACAGAAAGGACAAGATGTCATGCCCTTCACTGGCCCTGTGCTCCTGCTGGAAGCCCCCAGATAATACATTTTTCCTTCTAGGCAGAGAAGTGTCCCCGCCCTCAAGCTCACCCAAACATAGGAGGAACTCAGTACCACCAACGGTTAGTGTAGAAGGTGCCAGAGGGCCCTCTCCCCTTGCTAGGGCAGAGGCCCTACCTCCTAGCTAGACTTACCTCTGGCCAGACCTGCCCTAAGCCCCCTACCTACACCTCTATCATCCCTTGGCCACATCCCCACCTCCCACCACCAGCCAGTCCTGAGACCCCTTCAGTCTCCGATCTCTGCCTCATTCTGCCACCTCCAGCATCCTCTATGCACCTGTCCAGGGCCATCTTTCCAGGGACCCCTCATTCCATGATGCTAAGATCACCAGGAAAGAAGAGCAGCACCCTCCACTCTCTCTCCCCTTGCCTGGCTCTTCCCACCTGAGAGACCTTGCCCAGACTGGACACCCCATCCCCAAGGCAGGTACTCTCATGTTTCGGCCTCTCCTGATTGCTCTCTCCACACCAGTTCTCTGTTCCTTTTTGAGCAGTTACAGATCTCAAAACTAACCAGTCTGTGTAGACCCCTCCAAAGGAGCTAGGACTCTGTCTGGTCTCCACCATGTCCTGAGGCTCAGTGGATGTTAGTCACCCCTGGGAGCTTCTGCAGTCCAACTATACCGAGTCCCACCCCATTTGAGAGTGGGCCAGTGACTGAGCACCCAACCCTTAGTCACTGGCCCAAGACAGGAGGTCAGCGGCCAGTAGCCAGCAGCTCTCTCCTCCTGCTGCAAACAGCTCTAGGTTGGGAGTCAGTGCCATACTCTCCACAAAACACAGGTGCCCACGAGCCAGGTGTGCCCTGACCCTTCCCTCCCTTATCTGCACAAATGCAGATATCTGATGGAACATCTGGTGGCTGGGGGTCATGACACCCTTCACAAGGGACCAGTAGGAGCAGAGGTTGGAGGGTCAAAGGTTTCTGAGAACCCCAAGACAGACTTCCAGACACCCTGCCCTGGGACCAGGGGGACCAGACCAGCTTCTCTGGAAATGAAGAAGGAACATGTGTGGGTCTAGGGTCCTCTACTCACAGCTCGGCCCTTTGGGGAGGGAGGCCAGGCTGAGCTCAGCTGAAGAGCAACACAGCTGAGGCACTCAGAGAGTGCAATGAGGTCAGAACCCCACAGTGGGTGCAGAAGCCAGCCCAGTGGCAGACAAGGGAGTGAGCCTTTGTGGGTGGCAACTTACCACCGAAGTGGTCTTGGGTCAGCCCAGCCTCCCTCTGGCCACATCTGTCCCTGGAGGACAGTCTTTGGACCTAAAGAGCAAGCCCCAGACAGAACGACAAGACCTTAGGAAGCCTCGCTCCTCAGTGCAGAGCGAGACCAAGAGCCAGCAGCCTGGGGGAACAGGCGGTTTGTAATTAGGAGTTTCCAAGGAGCTGCCGAGTTCGTTATGGAAAATAGTTGGGCCCTTTGGGACCCCTTTGCTGGTGGGGCTAATTACTGGGATCATTTGTCGTTTCATTATGGGTTCGTCCACTGGGAGCAGCAAGAAACAAACACATCTGTGCTGGAGTTATGGCAGGTCTTGGGGAGGTCTCAGAGGGTCTCCACCAACCACCAAGCTGGACAAGATCCCGTCTTTCCAGTCACTGAACCACAGACCCTTTCCCAGGCCCTTCCCAGCCCCAAAAGGAACCCACCCCATGTCCAGGGTTTCCACAGTTACTCCCCAAAGCCAAAATGAGGACATTCCAGGGGCTGTCCTGGCCCCCACACTGCAGGGAGACCCCAGAGGGCACCCATTCCTGTAGCCTCTCTCCCCTGCACTATAGATCTGTGGGGTTCTGGGACTGCCTGTTCATAGGGGTGTGGGGGCACATAACTGCTCCACGCCTCAAGTGAGGAGACAGATTCTGTAAGGTCATGCTGGTCCTGGGACCAGCAGTTGGCGTAATGGCTATGTCACTGGACTCCCATGTAGTCAACCGTGGTTCGAGTCCCAGACCTGGTGGCTTAAACTCATGCAGGGTGCGTGTGCGTGCGTGCCCAAGTTCCTGAGAGGAGAATGAAGGAGAAGGGATTGCGGTGTGGCCACCCCTGCGGGGAGTAATTTCTCGCTTTCTGTTCTCTGTCTCTCTTTCTGGCGAGCACACACCCTATAGCAAAAACCTCTCAAAATAAATAAATAAATAAATAAAAATAAAAGACCATAGCCAGGACTTCCATTGCTGCAATAGGGGCTGAGGGCCTTGAGGGCCTGGAGGCCAGGGGCCAGGCCCAGGCCCTTCCTTTGTTGATGAGAGGCCACAGCCCCAAGCAGCAGAGTGTGTTGCTGGAACTGCTCTGCCAGAAGCAGAGGGTGCAGGATATGAGCCCACTCTATCCCTACAGCCTCTCTACCCCTTCTCCTATGGCAGCCTCCAGGAGTCTCCTGCAGTGCCCAGGATCCTAGAGGAGACCTGCTGCCCGAGGCTGCCCTGCGGCTGGGCTGGCTGGGCGACTAGGCTGAGGTGGTGCCCATGCTCCTCTGCAGGCCCTGCAGAAGCCTCCCCACCCTGGTTTTTGTTCAGTCTGGGGGCGGGTGAGGTGGGTGAACGGGGAAGGGATGTGTGCAGGGCCTGCCACCGTCCTGCGCCTGCGTCATGGCAGGCGGCCCTCTCCCC
>NW_006203430.1:9038312-9052879 GCF_000334495.1 Tupaia belangeri chinensis
GGGCCCCCTCCCTCTCCCCCAGCCTATGGGAGCCCGGGGGACACACCTGTCGGTGGCCAGGAGCAGAGATTGGACAGCCTGGAGCAGGCACCTGCATGGGGCGGGGTGAGGAGCTACATGTAAGGCGAGCCCAAGCCACACTGGCTCTTCCCCTTCCCGGCTACCCCGCCTTACCCACCTCCTCCCCATTGTCCTGTCACTCTCAGAACTTTCCTAAAAGAGGAGGCGAGTTGTCTACCTGTACTCAGTGAAATGTACTCTTTTCCTTTGTGTCTGAGCCTCATCTGAAGGGGAGGCAGAAATTCCATTTTTGCAAGGAGGCGGCCCCTGCTCCTGAGCTACAACGCCCTGAGGCCGGATCTTGGTTGGGGAAAGATTGGGCCAAGGCCAAATTAGGCACCAGGCTTGGCTGACCACGGCTGACAGGTATTTGGGGCAACTGAGGCCCACGTCTTTCCCGAAGCCTGGTTCACACCACACCTGGTAGGTCCTGGGCACAGGGAGGTGCTGGCCTGGCTGGGGGCGGGAGCTGCCTCCAACCTGCTCCTTGCTGCCGCAGAACCTGTTGGGGCAGGTAAGGGCGGGCAGGCGGGAGGCCCGAAGAGCCCAAGGAGGCCACTGTGAGTAGGGAGAGGCCTCACCAGCCCCCTGCGTCGCTGACTCGGAGCAGGACAGGCAATGGTGACAGACGGGTTGCTCTGCGGCATGGCCAGAGTCCAGGAAGCTCTGAGCATCAGCGGGCACAGAGCATGGCTGGTCCTACAAGAGAAGGTGGGCCCCTCGGACCAGGCCGTGGCTGGGTTTCGGTGTGGAGCCATCTTGGGCCATGCCGGGCCCATAAGCTGCTTCTTCATCCTTATTGCTGGGACGGTGTGGGCAGAGGGCAGATCGGAGAGGGTTTAGTCTCTGCTGTCCGCCTGGCAACAAGACCTTCTAGAAAGTTCCTTCCTTGAAGCGGCCATTGACCTTCCTGAGGTACTTTGTTCTGCGGCGATGAAAGGTGGGTGCGGGGAAAGATTCGGCTCAGGTTTGCGGACACCCATGTCACCGTGGGTGGATTTCTGGAGCTGCAGTGTGGGAAAGGCATGACTTCCCAGTGACCACAGCCCAGAGTGACCCTCTTGTCAGAGGTCAGCCAAGCCCTGCAGGCCGGTGACAGTCAGAGCATGGGGCCGAGTTAGTGTGGCTCTTTCCCATTTGCCCCTTTCTGAGGCACCAGCAAAGATAGGGCCTCTTAGGAGAAAGTGGAGGCTGGTTCCCTGACCCATCTCAGTTTATTCTGAAGGGTTTGGTTTTGTTTTTAACTAAAATGAAAATAGCACAGTAGCAATGACCGTAGCCATAGAAAAACTTGGCCTGGAGAATGTTTGACCTGCGGTCGCCCGGCCTTGCACACCCACCCTTGCGCTTGCTACTGGGGTACCTGAGGGCTGTTTTATGACCTGGATTGTTGGCTTTTCTAGTTTTAAAGCTTAGGAGCTGGTAATATTGATAAGGAGCTAAGGTTAATTTTCTTCGGGGTATAATATAGACCTTGTATGTTTCTTGATGAACAAAACTTTTAGGGCATAAGAATATGATACTTTAATTAATCCACTGTGAGCATGTTAGGCCTTTTTTAGGCTGTGCTTCTGGAAAAATAGGTCGGTGTTGTTTTGTTTTTCTAGTAACCCCGATGAACTGTTTAAAAGTTAGAGCAGTTGGCAGCATGTTGACTTAGGCAAAATAAATTTTGCATTTATGAAAATGCATATCAATTATAAAATATGGGTGGACATAGTTCTCTGTTAATTTTTGGACATTTTGGTAATTTGCAAATACCTTATTTGCAAAATCAATTAGTCAGAGTGCTTTTAGTGTCCTTGGGAAGGTACCCACCCCGCAAGGAGCCTGGCTGTCCTCTGGGTGCAGGTGGCTGTGGGGCGTGCATGGCTGAGGAACAGTGCCCGCCGTGTGGGCGAAATGGCGGCTCTGCCTCACAGACACGTAGCTCCAACGGACGCTAAAGAAATAACCTGAGTGTAGACAAGCCAAGCTTCTCATGGCCCCCGCCCCCAGCAGCCTCTGGCGTCTAGGTTTGGCTGATCCGGCTGGTGAGGAGGGGTTGGGTTTCAGTGCTTTGTTCTCTGCGCGGCCTCGCCATTGATTAAGGCCCGTCGGGCAGGTTAACCAACGAGTTAGTTTTTCACACTGAGATCGCATTCCTCACTCAGGCCGCTCCCCACCCCACCCTGGGCCAGTGCAGGTGGGCCCAGCCGGGAGCCTGGGCAGCAGAGGAGGCCAGGTGAGCAGCTGAAGGGGTGCCCTGGTGGGGAGGGGAGGGTGTTTGCTCTCAAAGAGAAGCCTGGGTGTTGGGGGTACTCTGGGACTCTTGACTTATTCCTTGATTTTCCCAAGCTGAGCCTGGTCCCAAAGGTGATGATTAACCAGATGACCCATACTGGGGACCGTAATGCTGGCTTCACTCCCCAACAACAGTTGATCAAGAAAGCACCATGCAGGGCCCATGGGAAATGGGGAACATCTATTTTCGCTTTTCATTTCTTGACCTATGCCTCGGTAAGACTCGGCTGTGTCCTTGTCCCGCTTCTCTCTCCTTACCCGTATGCTAGGTGCACAGCCCAGCAAAACCCTGGGCTGAGCCGTGCCTGGAGGCCAGGGTGACCAGCTCCTCACTGTGTGGCTCAGGAACTGTCACTGGTATATCCTTGTAGAATTTTGCTCTGTGGATCTATGAGTTCTGAACTTAGAAAGAACCTGGGGGTTCTGTCCTAGAACTTAGGAACGAGGGCCTCCCTCCCCTCCTGTGGGTCTGTGTGCCTCTCCTGGTCTGTCGTGCATCTCCCAACCTCCTTGACTGGCAGACCTGGAGGGCAGTGAATAGCGAGGTGAAATGGCCAACTGGCTTGTGGCTAGGCCAACTCTGGGCCCTGCAAGTCCCCCAAGAAGGGCTGGCCCTGAACAGTCAAGGACACTGGGGACAACAGGCCCCAACAGTGGGAGGCCAGCCTGTCTACCAGTGTTTGGCCCCAGCTAAGAGAGATGGATGCCAGACACCTACCCACCTTCCCTCACCCAGCACCTCCACCTTCCCCTTATGACCTGGCAACCAGGAAGGGAGCTGAAATTTAACTCAGCTCTGAAAGGGAAGCCTTAGTCTCCAGTAGCTCCGACAAAAGGGAAAGTGCATCCTTGAATCAGCAATGCTATGGGGTCAGTGGAATAGACCTGTAAAGGCAAGGGAGCAGGGAAGCAGGTCCATGTGGTATTTGAGGCCTGGGCCAGAGACCAGCATGAGGGTATAGGGCAACGAGCCTGGCCATGAGCTTGAGCTTGAACCCCTGAGTTGAGGCACAATCTTCCGAGGGGGTCCAGATGCTAAGAACCCGCATCCATCTGCCCCCGCCCCCACCGTGGGGCCTCTGCTAGGATCAAGTCTTCTGAGGAATGCTGGCCGCTGGCCGCTGGCCGCTGGCCGTTTGGGAGACAAGGCTGGAGAATGGGGTAAACCAGGGCAGGGGTAGAGGTGGGCCAAGGGCGGGGTATAAGTGGCCTTTGTTGTGGTTGCTGGGGGGAACCAGCACAGGGCCTGAGCCCCTCCCTGCAGCCTTGGAGGGTGGAAGGAGCTGCTCCTCAGGGGACATCTGTGCAGGGATGGAAAAGGGCGAGGAGGGAAGGTGGGAAAGGCAGCAGCCTGGTGGTGCAGGAAGCCCTGGCAGGCCAAAAGGATCACAGCAAGAATCACAGAGCAGGTCCGGGCCCTCAGGCCCCTGCATGTCCCCAAGGCCAGTCACTGGTGTCTGGTGTGGGCCCTGAGCAGGGAAGGTGCTGCAGAGCTACCCACTCTCTCTGTCCCTCCACTCTGAGCACCCCCGTCTAGAGGTGGCTCGGTCTCCTGCAAATGCTTGGGCATCAGTATCTGTGATCTGTGTTTGGAGCTGCTGTGGGGACAGGCCCCAGACCCATGGGCACATAAATCACAGCGACAAGTGCTGCTAAGCAGGGCTGCCCTTCTCCGTGCCGTCTGCCCTCAGAACGGGGCCGCTGAATGAGGCAGGGTGGTAAGGGGAGGGCCAGGCTCTGCATAGCCGAAGGGAGCCACGCCACTCCAGTCTTCCTCCCAAGACCTTCCTCAGTCCTTGAGAATGGAGAAGTCGGCTGGGCATGGAAGCGGCCATTGGAGCTGCTTCCTGGAGATAGAAGCCCATTGTCTGGTGCACAGCCCGGCCAGTCGCGGACATACGCAGGTGTGCACACTGATGCATACCTGGAAACGCAGGAGGTTGGCCTTCTATCTAGACCCTTCTGTACGACCTTCTGGAGGGAGGGTCTAGCTTTGACCCAACTCCAACCAGGTCTGCGGTCACCTGGACTACTCCAGGACCTCAGCTCTGTCTCCCATTCCTCAGGCTGTCAGCCTCCTCTGGGTCAGACACCCTAGCCTCCTCAGATGTCCTATACCCCAAGCGGGAGCACCACAGGACCAGGCTGGGCAGACCAGACGGAGGGTCTCACCCTGTGCTCCCAGGCCAGGTCTTTCAGGTATTGTGGTCCAACCTTCAGCCGAACCTTCCCAGCTGAGCCCCAACAGAGAGAGTGAGCCTCAGAGTGCCCTGGACCCTCACCCACTCCCACCTTAGTGCCCAAACAGGACATGGCTCCACCTCAGGCCGCTAGCACACCCTATCCGGTCCCCACTTTCCCCCCAGCCAGGCGGCCCCCAGACCCAATTCGGGCCACCGTCGCCATCTTACTGGGCAGCATTGGATGGTGTCTGGTCTCTAATACTGCCTGGTAATGATGACGGCGGGGCCCTGCACGCAGCAAGGGGGCCGCCTCCCCACCTGGCCCCCCATGCTCTACTCTCTCCTACAGCTTGCCCCTGCAGCTCCCCACCCCATCCTGGGTGGCTTCTGGACAGGGCAGAAATTTGACCTCGGAAAGGGGAGGGAGTGTGGGGGCAACCCCTCCCTCAGGCTGGGGCATCTCTGAGAGCACCCCTGAGCCCTGCAGAATGAAAGGCTTCCTGCAGCTGCACTGAGGGCGGCCCCTGCAGACAGTGATCCGGGGATTAGGACACTCGGGTATCCGGGCCCAGCCCATGGCACCCGGGCAGGTGCTACCACCACACCTGGCAGGTGTGGGCCGGGTTGAACCGCAACAAAGGGCTCTGGAGGACCAAGGCACAGTCTGGAGTCACCTGGGCCTGAGGGCCTCACGCTGGAAACTGCCTCACCCAGAGCTGGGAGCTGGGAAACCGCAGAGTCCACCCAGGACTGGGCCCCCAGTGGTCAGGCCTCGCCTCCCTAGCCTTCCCTTCTTGACATCTAGGGTGAGTGGGCTGCCAGGCTGCATCAGCAGCCTCAAAGTCCTCTTTGCTCTGGAGGAAGCAGGGAGTATCAACCTGTGTGGCCTTGGGGTCTCGGCCCCCAGACCTCTCTGCCAGCCCCTCTAGTCCAGGAAAGCAGCTGGCTGCTGTCTGCACTGGGTCTTCAGTGGGCTTGTACACTGCCTCTGGTCTCCTTGCAGGTTGGGGACATGTCCATCCCACTGTCCTCAGGCCAGGCACCCCTGGGCCCCTGTGGGCATCTTACCGGACAGTGCTGGACTTCTCAACGGCTCTAACACTGTCTGGTAACGATGTTCAAAGTGGCCTGCTGCTCACCGGAGATGCCTGAGGACATGCTGTCCTGAGCTCCTAGACCCAGAGAGACTGGGCAGGGGGCTGTCTCAGCAATGCAACCTGGCAATCAGTAGCCAGCCTGGCCTCCACCTGGGTGTAGGAGCCCCCTCCTGGCCAATATCCTCGTCTGCCACTCCAAGCACAGGTAAAAGCCTGATTATGCCACACTATGGACCTCTCGGTGTACCACGGGGGCCTGGAGGAAGGGGCTCCCTCTCAGACTGAATTTTGGGGCAACCTGGTTCAAGAAGAGACCAACAGATCAGGACACTGTAGAGGGAGGACGCCCGACTGCCGTGTCCTCTCACCTGGGAAACGCCCTTTTACATCAGGCTCTATCAAGGTCTACTGGGGAAAGCAAGGAAGGGCGAAGGAGGGTTCCAGTGGACAGGCCGTGCTGCTGCCTAAGGACACGGAGTCTCTCGGCAAGCACAGGAACTTTGTCCGAAAGCTGCAACGCCAGGATCACCCATTGTTTTATCGTTTTGATCTGAAGCCAGGACTCCAGCCCAGTGCCATTCTGGGCCCCAGGAGCCCCACCCAGCACAAGGTCCCAGCCAGTCCCTGGGGGGAGAAGGAGGGACATCTATCCCTGGCCTCGCAGTTACTCATTAACCCGATGCAGGAAGCCAGCAAGGTGCCGCACTGAGCATTTGCCTGAGATCCAAGGCGTGGTGACCAGCTCCCCAGCTGCACCTACAAACACAAGCACTGGGGCCAGGTGTGGGCTAGGGAAGGGAGCTATCCTCAGGGCTTGGGTGAGGCAAGTCCTGGGAGGGTCTGAGCACAGATGGGGTAGTGGGAGGAACTGCCCCAGGGCTCTTCCTCAACAGGTGCCATGGATTTGCTGCCCAAGACCTGAGGCCGCCTACACCACAGCCTGCTGATGGGCGTCTTACCAGACACGGTTAGATCTGGATCATTCTGTCTAATACTGTCTGGTAATGCCGTCCATCCCTGGCCTGATCACCGCTGGAGGAGGCCCCCTCGCCTGGCCCCCATAGGATTCTTGCTGGATGCCCAGTGGAAAACGAGGTCCTTGGTCCATCAATACAGGAGTGGAGCCTGCATGGGACCCTGACTGCTTCCTGCTGGCCCTGCAGTGGCTTTCTGTCCATCACGGTGATAGATACGGAGTGTGACACAGAGCGCGAGGCATGGGGCGGCCTGCATCTGCTTATCAGGTGCCCTGAGGTGGGGTTTCAGGGAGCAGTCAGGCCACAGACAGCGCCTTGTGGGCCCCACACCAAGGGTTCGAGAGCAGTAGTCACTGGGTACCTGCAGATATGGCCACTCCAAAGCTATTGTCACTACCACTGCGTGAGACAGGACCTGGGGTTACAGTCCCAACAGCCAAGCCCCACACTGGAAGTGGGATGGGCAGCCACCCTGAGGAGCAAGGTGTCCTCATCCCTCAGCCCTGTCCCCATCTGCACCGGGCTGGGGGTCCAAGAAGGATGAGATAAAAGCAACCTGCCCCCAAATGCCCAACTCAAGGTGAGGGATTGCAGGAGAGGTCAACAGGGGCTGGGGGCATCTCAGCCTCTCACCCACTCGAGGCAGCACCAGGACCCAGAGAGCCCCAGGGTATGCCAGACACAGCTCTGGAGTGAGGTGCAGCCCATCACTCCCCCTTCACAGGGCCTCCGCTCAGGGGCCCTCGCCAAGGCAGGCAAATGGTCATCCATGCCTGTGGGAGGCAGGTGCCCCTCAGAGGCAGACAGCCCTGGCCCTCATGGCCTATTGCTCAGCCCTCCTCTGTGACCTTCCCTCCCCTCTTCACTCCACTGTGGCACAGAGAAGCACTGACAGTTTCTCTCTCAGATTGTCCTCACCAAATTCTGGATGCCAACCACTTCCAGCCCATGGCTGCCCCCACACATTCCCTTCTTTTCCCTGAGACCCTGAGGCAGGACCTCTGCAAAGCTGTTGTCATGTAGCTTTTTTTCTTTTCTTCGCTACAGGGCGTGTGTGCTCGCCAGACAGACAGAGAGAGATATAGAGACAGAAAGCGAGAAATCACCCCCTGGGGGGATGGTCACGCCGCAATCCCTTCTCCTCCATTCTCCTCTCAGGATCCTGGGCACGCACGCACACGCGCCTGGCGTGAGTTCTAAGCCACCGGGTCCAGGATGCGAACCACGGTCGACTACGTGGGAGTCCAGCGACATAGCCATTACGCTAACTGCTGGTTCCCCTGTCATGTAGCTTTGAAATGATCCCAAACACGACAGAGCTGGCTACACATGAGTGACATGTGTTTTGAAGTGATCGGAATTTAGAGTGAATAACTCCTCCCTTCAAAAACAGGTCATCCTACCTTATCAGACCTCCTATGTGAGCTACTCACCCCAACCAGCAGACTCCAACACACATAAAAACGCCCGAGTTTGACCCAGGCTGTGAGAGTCGGCTCTGGCCCAGCAGCCGCCTTCGAGCTAGTCTCTGAGGCCGCGCCTGCAACACCGCCCTCTAGTGTCCAAGGACGCTCTGGTCACGCCAGTCGCCGGAGAACCTCTCACAAAGGCACACCTCAAGCTAATGAGACCTTTCCACAGAGGCCTGCGTCCTTCCTAATCAAGCAACTAGACTAGAGTAATTGGACTCTAAATTGGAACTCACTTGGCATGCGGTTAATGTGCCTGGTATACTGGGTATATTCCCTGTGAGGTTTGTTCTCATTTTTCTCCCCCTTTTTGAAAAGAAAAAAATAATCTTTGTATGGTAATAAATCATGATTTGTGAAATCATATTTTGATGATCTCCTTATTTTAACCGTACAAACCACTGACTCGTGACTTTGCGAAGGAGGGTGTCTGCGACTGAGACACTGCCTGGGCCCCAGAGGGCTCTGTGGAGAAGGGGTGCAGGGGTCCAGGAGTCAGCCAGAGATACAACTCCCCCAAAGGGTCTCATGGTATGACCCACCCTTAGCCTCAGCCAGCTCTGGGTCATGGGCAGACACCTGCCTGGTATACTCAGGAAGGCCTCCAGGCATGAGTACAGAACTTGCCCATGTGAGTCGGCCTCACAGCATCGTTTTACCACTGAGCTCCCACCTGCTCCCACCTACCTTGACACACACAGGCTACTCACGCCCACAGGAGAGACCCCGGCAGCCACCTGCCCCTCAGCAGTGCCCTGCCCAAAGCTGTTTTCTGGTTTGAGCTCTTGATGCCACTGTGCAGGCAGGGTCTACTCCCTGAGGGCCTAGAGCAAGTGGGCAGCCACCCTGAGAACAGGGGACTGGGAGCCTCTACAGGTCTGTACTCAGCTCTAGGGGAGAGAGGCAGGAAAAGGAGAGGGCCTGCTGCCCCCATGGCTGCCGGATAAGCCGGCATAGGTGCACATGTGAGTCCTTCCTGGCGTATATCCCAGAACACATCCAATGGAAGTCGAGGTGCTCTGCAAAGATAGAGTCCCTCCTAGTGGGGGGCCAGTCCTCTGACCCTGCTCTGGTCTGACAGGGTCAGCATTGTAGCAGGAGCTCGGCAAGTCCTCAGTCAGGACCAGCTGTGGCTGCACCACCTGCCCGGAACTCCCAGGCCAGGAGTGGGTGCGGCTGAAGCCCTGGGGAGGAGGAGCACAGAAGGCAAGGTGCTGTCCTGGGAGCCAGATCAACCCCAGCACTCCTAGCCACACGGAGAGCCCGCTGCATCCCCTGCAGGTGCTCCTGCCCCAGCAGACCCAGGCTAGGCAGCAGCCCCTAGGGTCAGGACACCCAAACCACTCAGTGCAGGGCATGGTGGAGGGGCTCTCTGCCCCAGCCCCCCTGCAACCTAGTTCTGCCAGACTGACCTAACCCTCTGCCAGGCAGAGGGTTACCCTGGGCCTGCTTCAGACTGTGAGCTGGGACCTGGCAAAGTCAGGGAGAGGGGAATGAGTCAGAGTCAGGAAGCAGCCTCCAACGAACAGAAAGAAGAGGCGGCGGCTCTCAGAGGGGCAGATAGACCTCCTCCAACCCTAGCCAAGTCCTGGCATGGGCGCAGCTCCCACCATGGGAGGTTGACTCCAGGGGCTCTAGAGAAGAGCCACATGAGACAGGGTCTGGGGGCACCTCAGCCTCCAGGTGAGGGGACCTCCCAGAGTGGACAGTGCCTTATGGGACCCTCAGAGGTGAAGAGGGGCTTAAGAGGTTTATTAGTTTTCTGGAGTCATAGTAAAAACTTACCACAGATCAAGTGACTTAAAACAACAGCGGTTTATTTTCTCAATGTTATGGAAGCCAGAAATCCACAGTCAAGATGTCAGCAGCACACGCTCCCTCCAGAGGCTCCAGGGGAGGATCCTTCCTGCCTCTTGCAGCTCCTGGTGGCTCCAGGCTTCCCTGGGCTTGTGGCTGCATCACCCCAGTCTCTGCCTCGTCACACGGTCGTCTCCTCTTCTCTATGCCTCATTCTTAGGGGAACGCTGGTCAGAGTTTAGGGCCACCTGGGTAGCCCAGGATGACCTTATCTGAGATCCTAACTCAGTCACATCTGCAAAGACCCTTTTCTAAATAAGGTCACATTCAGATTCTGGGGCTTAGGACATGGTCATATCTTTTAGGGACAACATCCAGACCCCTGCAAGAGGACCCTAAACAGAGAGACCCTCATGACCCACAAGGCGCTGAAGGACAATAAGGGTGGGGACATGTAACTGGAGGCCGGAGGCACAGGGTCCACGGCAAGGGTCAGACCATGTCCTGTGGGCCTTAGTTGGGAACCAGAGCCTCCCATCCCGTCTCCGTTGCCCCCTCACTTCTGCTACCCAGATTTTCCAACTTGACCCCCACCCACTGCCCCGCCTCTCCTCAGTTCCCCCTTAGCTCAGACCACAGCCACTTTCCCACTTGCCTAAGAATCATGCCTACTTCTGGTCTCTGAGCTGGGTCACGGTTGCCAGGTAATGGTTACCAGGTGATGGTTTCCAGGTCACCACTGTTGTTTCCCGGCAGAGGTTCCCATGACCGTGTTGGGCAGGTAAGAGGGACAGGCGGGCCACCAGCTGGGGTCCTGGCTCAGACATGAGCTGGGCCCTGCCCTCCTGTGCCCTCCTGGACACCAGGCTTGGGCCCTGTGGGCCCTCTCAGGGCTCTGCCTAGGAGCAGAGGAAAGGCAGAGGAGGGAGATCGGACAGAATCTGAGTGGCTTGGCTAGGCTGACCGTCTCTGTGGAGGCTGGGCTTGAGTCCCAGAGCTCACAGCACAGCATGAGGGGCACGGACCTCCAGGCTGTATCCGAGAGCAGTGCACTTCTTGAGGTGGGGACTGCTTCGGAGCAGGCAACTCGAGGTCTGGGGAGGATCGGGAACTCCTCAGGACAAGCTCCTTTGCCTAGGACCAGGTCTGTCTCCCCAGAACCGATCCCGGAAGGGCAGCCTCTTGAAATCCACCGGGACCCGTGTCGCCCTAACAGCTCACCACTGGCCCGGAGGCACCAGCCCTTCAAACAATGTCAGCACCTTCATAGAGCCCCGTGTTGCCAAACGTGTATTCTCTGGGAAAACGTGTGACAGGACATTTACATGCGGTCACTTTCTTGGACACTTTCTTCAGGTTTAGAAGTATCTTCCGTTCATCATACCGGGGCCCACCTTCCTACCGGTCTTTTCATCTAACCAGGTAACAAGTCTATTTTAAATCTATCATGGGGCCAGCAGGTGGCACAGAGGTTAAGGTGGCTGGATCACACATGGCCAACTATTCGAGTCCCACACTCAGTGGCTTGGAAAACACACTGGGCATATGCATGTGCATGCCCCCAAATCTCAAGAGGAGAACAGAAGGAATTGCGGTGTGGCCATTCCCCTCAAGGAACAATTTCTCACTTTCCCTCTCTCTTTATCTTCCTCTCTCTGTCTCTCTCCTGTGAGCGCATATGCCCTATGGCAAAAACTAAAAATATTAATAATAATAATAATTATAAAACATGAGCCTTCTGCCTGGCCTCCACACCCTGAGGTTATTTAACCATGATGGAATGCTCCATCGAGAGGATCCACAGCCGGCTTCTACCCTAAGAATGGCTCACTTCCCAAGTCCTCCACTGTAAATAACGCAGCCGAACATCTCTGAGTGTAAAGCTTTGTTTCCAGATTTCGAATTGACCCTTCAGAGACACTGAAATATGCAATTACTAGATGATAAAGCTCCCAGAGCCAGTAGCTTTCTGATACTTTGGACGCTGCTCTCAGACCCCTTCCTGCTCTTGCCTACGATATACAGAAATACCACATTCATGACACGCACAGCTTTTGTTTAAAAAAAGAAGGATAATTTGGATGACAAGGAATAATAATTCATGATTTATTTAGTTATTTGTGAAAATGATATACAAAGTTAGAAAAGTCAAAAGAAGTATAGGGGCAAGCAGGTGGCATGGTGATTAACGCACTGGACTCCCACATTACCCAATGCAGTTCAAGTCCTGCACCTGGCAGCTTGCTTTCTCACTTTCTCTCCCTGTCCCTCCCTGTCTCTCTCTGGTGAGCACACGTGTCCTGTAGCAAATTAAAAAAATAGTAATGATAAAGAAAATAATTCTTGGGACCAGAAGTTAGCATAATGGCTATGTCGCTGAATTCCCATATAGTCGACCGCGGTTCAAGTCCCAGACCCGGTGGCTTAAACTCATGCCGGGCGCATGTACATATGTGCCCAAGATCCCGAGAGGAGAATGGAGGAGAAGGGATTGTGGCATGGCCATCCCCCCTGGGGGATGATTTGTCGCTTTCTATCTGTCTGTCTCTCTCTGTTTTTCTGGCGAGAGTATGCGCCCTATAGCAAAAACCTCTCAAAAAAAAAAATTCTTAAAGAGAAAAAGCAGCATAAAGCTTATAATGGAAAATAGCACACATGTATGCACACAGCCGAGTCTTCTAGATAGTTCTTCTGCTGTAGTGGAAGAGCTGGGAGAGGCCGGGAGGGGTAGGGAAGGCTGTTTTGCATGATAGGCCTCATGCTTATGATAGATATGCTTATGCTTATCTGACTTTTCTAATTACCTCCACGTTTTGAAATAGCACCCTGATACGCTGTCCCTTCTCATTGCAGAAGTTATCTATTGACTTTGAAACAAGGGGTTTGTTCCCTTAAACAACATCCATGTTTATATTATATTCATGCAAATAATGTTCATGGCCAAACCACGCAGCTTAACCCAACGGAGTTTTGTTCTCTCTGGAGTTAATAATCACTTACAATAGCATTTGTTTGTTTCCTACCTATCCTGAGTGGTCCCCACGCTCCCTGCCTCCTCCTCAACATCTTCATCACCATCACTGCTAGGCCTGAGGAGGTGCATGCTGGGTGCTTCTCATTGAGTGTAGAAAACTCCATCTTCACAGAAATCCTGTCAGGCTGTTAGCCCCAGCACCCTACGCCCCCTTCTGCCACAGCATGCATGCATTTATCACAGACAGGGAGGGGAAAGCACCCTCTAATGGGGCATGATCACGCTGAAATTCCCTCTCCGTTTCTCCATCCTCTCAGGAGTTGAGGCTTGCATGTACACACACGCACACACACACACATACACATATGCCCAGAGTGTTTTTGAGGTTGCTGGGGCCAGGATTCAAACCGCAGTGGACCATATGGGATTCAGCTCTGTTACCACTAGGTAACAGGCCATGGGGCTGTCCCTCCCCCAGCCCACTTTGCAGGTGAAGAAACTGAGGTATAGATCTCACCATGGAGATGCAAGCAGGAAGGTGCCGTGGTCCTAGCTACCAAGGAGGCTGGGGCAGGAATATCTAACTTCCCCTTTCTCTCTGCCTTATAAAGAAGGGGCTTGGAGTGGGGGGTGGAGGCTACCTCCATGGTGCAGCAGTGATGCACTGCTCAAGGAAAACCACTGTTCAAATCCCCAGCCTGGTCAGTCTGAAACACACTGGGGATACACGTGAGTGCCTAAGAGCCAGTGGCTTAAGGAAAGGGATCTCGGCGTGACCAGACCCTGAAGAGGGTGCTGGCCTCTCTCTCCTTTTTCGTGCGCATGCACGCCCTATCGTGAATGAAGAAAAAGAAAGAGGTACAGAGAAATGAGGTAAACTGGTAAGGTCACAACTGACCTCTTTTCTCTGGCCACTCCCTCCTATGGGAACCTTCTCCACCTCCAGGCCTCATTGAGGTAGCCACGAACTTGAAAATCTTGGCTGGGAGCCTCTGTTCTGGTTCCAACCCAGTGTATGCCCCAAGGAAGGCTGGCTTGTGGGGGCTATAGCGGCCAGGACAGGAACCTCCCTCCTTAAGTTCTGGAGAGGGTTTAAGTGGTTCATGGCCCTTTCCTCCCTCCTCTACTCCCTTCTGTGACTGAGTCCTGGTCAGGTAAGCCTTTAATTCTATTTCATCCCTGTACCCTCCCCTCCACCCATGTTCCCTTCTGGGCATTTTTTTTTTACTTGCATTCTGAGTCTTGTGTTGAAGTTTTCCTTTCCATGAGCTCTTTCTGTATTCTCTATTGCTTTGTTCTAATAGTATCCAGCTCTTTTGGGTACACAGTGTCTTCTCTCATCTCCCAAGCATCTTTAAAGTGTGAGTGGGTTTCTTCAGCTCCTGGGGCATCTCCATTTCTCTTTTCTCCTCCTCTGTGTGTGTGTGTGTGTGTATCTACATAGTATGCATGTATGCCTATGTATTTGTGCATGCATGTATCTGTGTCACCCTCTTGCTCACACTTGGGCTCCTCCCTCAGATGCATATTGAGCTCAAGGACCTGCTCAAGCTGGGGGATGATTCTGTATGGGAGAATACAGCCTCTGCCAAGGAGGCTGTTCTGGATGGGGAGAAGTTTCTGCAAGAGGAGCTCCTGGCTCTTCTTGCCTAAGCCATCCTCAGCAGTGGGATGAGGCGCTCTCCCTCACCAGGCACCTGAGCCCAATTTTTTTTTTTTTTTTCTGG
>NW_006203430.1:9052891-9059768 GCF_000334495.1 Tupaia belangeri chinensis
CACGTGTGCTTGCCAGAAAGACAGAGAGACAGGGAGACAGAAAGCAAGAAATCACCCCCAGGGGAGATGGCTTCAGTTTCCAGTTGCTCACAGACTCCATTTCTCCCTCTTGGCAACTGCCCCACGTGTGCTTGCCTTTCTGTTTGTATTTTTTTAAACCTTCAGAAAATTTTCATCTCTTCAGTAGTCCCCAGAATATATTTATCTGCCTGATATTTAATGTGCCTGAGATGAAAGAGCTCTTCAAGGAATCGGCTAAAAATTCCCCAAGACAACACAGAAATGTTCTCAGAGAAGGGGCGAGAGGCCTCAGGGAGGGGGGACTCTGACAACAGGTATTGGGTGGCCCCTCCTGGCCCTTTCTGGGCTCCAGGGGTCAGCAGCAACTCTGGGGGGACCAAAATCAAGGCCAGGGAATGGCTCTGGCCCTCCATGTGGATGTCACCTCCAAAGACTGACAGCTGCCCTCCTTACAGCTACCACCCTGGCCGTGAGCAGCGACGCCAGACGGACAGTTCCAGCAGGGGAAGACTCACCCGGAAGAGACAGGATGCAGAGATGGCCTCACCCCCAAGGGGCTCCAGGCCCCATGGGAACAGGGGAGACGGGAGGCTGCCTCAAGCAGAGGCCCCAGTGCAGAGCCCAGGGAAGCGCCATTCCCCTGGCAGGGTGGGCCTGCCAGTGTGCCCCATCCAAGGGCTAAGACCATGCACTGCTCAAGGAAAACCACTGTTCAAATCCCCAGCCTGGTCAGTCTGAAACACACTGGGGATACACGTGAGTGCCTAAGAGCCAGTGGCTTAAGGAAAGGGATCTCGGCGTGACCAGACCCTGAAGAGGGTGCTGGCCTCTCTCTCCTTTTTCGTGCGCATGCACGCCCTATCGTGAATGAAGAAAAAGAAAGAGGTACAGAGAAATGAGGTAAACTGGTAAGGTCACAACTGACCTCTTTTCTCTGGCCACTCCCTCCTCCACCTCCAGGCCTCATTGGCCAGAAACAGAACTTGAAAATCTTGGCTGGGAGCCTCTGTTCTGGTTCCAACCCAGTGTATGCCCCAAGGAAGGCTGGCTTGTGGGGGCTATAGCGGCCAGGACAGGAACCTCCCTCCTTAAGTTCTGGAGAGGGTTTAAGTGGTTCATGGCCCTTTCCTCCCTCCTCTACTCCCTTCTGTGACTGAGTCCTGGTCAGGTAAGCCTTTAATTCTATTTCATCCCTGTACCCTCCCCTCCACCCATGTTCCCTTCTGGGCATTTTTTTTTTACTTGCATTCTGAGTCTTGTGTTGAAGTTTTCCTTTCCATGAGCTCTTTCTGTATTCTCTATTGCTTTGTTCTAATAGTATCCAGCTCTTTTGGGTACACAGTGTCTTCTCTCATCTCCCAAGCATCTTTAAAGTGTGAGTGGGTTTCTTCAGCTCCTGGGGCATCTCCATTTCTCTTTTCTCCTCCTCTGTGTGTGTGTGTGTGTGTATCTACATAGTATGCATGTATGCCTACGTATTTGTGCATGCATGTATCTGTGTCACCCTCTTGCTCACACTTGGGCTCCTCCCTCAGATGCATATTGAGCTCAAGGACCTGCTCAAGCTGGGGGATGATTCTGTATGGGAGAATACAGCCTCTGCCAGGGAGGCTGTTCTGGATGGGGAGAAGTTTCTGCAAGAGGAGCTCCTGGCTCTTCTTGCCTAAGCCATCCTCAGCAGTGGGATGAGGCGCTCTCCCTCACCAGGCACCTGAGCCCAATTTTTTTTTTTTTTTTTTTTCTGGGGGGGGGCACGTGTGCTTGCCAGAAAGACAGAGAGACAGGGAGACAGAAAGCAAGAAATCACCCCCAGGGGAGATGGCTTCAGTTTCCAGTTGCTCACAGACTCCATTTCTCCCTCTTGGCAACTGCCCCACGTGTGCTTGCCTTTCTGTTTGTATTTTTTTAAACCTTCAGAAAATTTTCATCTCTTCAGTAGTCCCCAGAATATATTTATCTGCCTGATATTTAATGTGCCTGAGATGAAAGAGCTCTTCAAGGAATCGGCTAAAAATTCCCCAAGACAACACAGAAATGTTCTCAGAGAAGGGGCGAGAGGCCTCAGGGAGGGGGGACTCTGACAACAGGTATTGGGTGGCCCCTCCTGGCCCTTTCTGGGCTCCAGGGGTCAGCAGCAACTCTGGGGGGACCAAAATCAAGGCCAGGGAATGGCTCTGGCCCTCCATGTGGATGTCACCTCCAAAGACTGACAGCTGCCCTCCTTACAGCTACCACCCTGGCCGTGAGCAGCGACGCCAGACGGACAGTTCCAGCAGGGGAAGACTCACCCGGAAGAGACAGGATGCAGAGATGGCCTCACCCCCAAGGGGCTCCAGGCCCCATGGGAACAGGGGAGACGGGAGGCTGCCTCAAGCAGAGGCCCCAGTGCAGAGCCCAGGGAAGCGCCATTCCCCTGGCAGGGTGGGCCTGCCAGTGTGCCCCATCCAAGGCCTAAGACCTCGGGCTGCCCGAAAGTCCCGCAGGGGGGTAGGGGCCTCTTCCCAGCAGACTCCTCGCCCTTGTGCCCCTACGCCAGCAGCCAACCGTACCCGGTTTACCCACCGCCGGGGACTGCCCACTCGGACCCAAGTCAGCTCCAGGAGAGGCAAGCGTTCAAGGATCCGGAGGTGCCGCACCCGGGCGCCAGGTAAGTACAAAGCAGCCCTGGATTGCTCCATGTCCCCAAGCCTGGGCCTCCTCAGGCACAGGTCCCATCCCAAGGAAGGCAATCTCCTGGGAGAGGACTGACCCAGCCAGTCAGACAGGCCCCTGCCAGGGAGAGGGACCAGCAGGGAGGCCACATGCAGGGTGCGGGAGCTGGGCCCACTGAGCAGAGAGAGGATGACACTGACTGGCTGGTGTCACCCCCATAGGTAGCCACAGTAGGCACAGCCCTTGCCTGCCCCTGCCCCACCCCACCCAGGGCAGCCCCTCAGTTCTCCTGTCTGACAATGGTCCCTTGGGTCACCCATGACGTCATCATGCACATTGTGACTCCTGCTCTCCTGGGGACATCCTTGTATCATGTCTGCCCCCAGCACCAGCCTTACCCTCCAGACCCTTCCCTGCATGGAGCCTCTGCCCTGTTGGTGAGGAGGATGAGGAAGAGATGCCCTGCCTTAACCTTCCTGCCCCAAGTTCCCCACTCCCACCTGAACCCTACCTGCTAGAAAACTGGCCCTGCAGGTGGTAACTGACTGCATTCCCAGGTCCCTGGTCAGATCTGAACCCAGGCTGAGGTTGGTGCTCTTTTCTGAGTGGGCACCTCCCCAGCCACCCCATTCTGACCTACCCCATTCACAGGCTGGACCCATGAGAGACCAATGGGGAGCAGCCGGGAAGAGGGGCTCCTGCACCAGCTGAGCCAGCTGGACCAAGATGCAGGTGGGGGCTGTAGGACAGGCCAGGAGGTGCAGGGAAGCCTCAGCCGGGCCAGGACGCCACGGGCCTCTGACCATCTGCCTGCCTGCAGACTTCCCGGACAATGCAGATACTGCCAGGCCCCCAGCCTCCCTTCTGGAGGGGCTCCTGCTAGACGGGGAGAAGCACCCACCCAGCACAGGGCAGGGCCCATTCTTCTACATCGGAGGCACCAACGGAGCCTCAATGTGAGTGGGAACCTCAGGCAGGCCCTTGTCTCATCGCACGCTCCTCCCCCCTCATCCCCGTCTGGCCCAGCTTCTGTTCTGCTGTCCCAAGTCCCCGCAGACCCTCCCTCGGGGACCCCTCCCTTGCACCCCAGAAGTCGCCGCTGCCCCTCCTCCCTGCAGAATCAGTTCCTACTGCAAGAGCAAGGGCTGGCAGCGCATCCAGGACAGCCGCCGCGAGGACTACAGGCTGAAATGGTGCGAGGTCAAGTGCCGGGACTACTACTGCAACTTCCGAGAAGGTAGCGGGAGGGGGCTGGGCCAGGTGGGCTCAAGACCCACAGCCTGCAGGAGCCTCTGCGGCCACAGCACAGGCAGAGAGGCCCTGATGGCTACGGGGGCCATGCTGGGAGGCCTCCGTAGTCGCGGGCGTGGCGGTGCACAGTGTTGCCCAGGCCTTTGTCGTGCCAGGTGAGCAGCTGCTGTACCAGCTCCCCAACAACAAGCTCCTCACCACCAAGATCGGGCTGCTCAGCGCCCTGAGGGAGTACTCACGGGTCTTGAACAAGATCAACAAGCCGTCACCGTGCACCCAGGCCAAGTAAGCCCACCACTGTCCCCACCTGGGCTTCAAGACTCAGCCTCCCTACCACCGCCCATTCAGTCTGCCATCCGTTCTTTAAGGAGCCATCCAACCCATTCCACAAACCCACGGTTCTCCCATCCCCCTGCCCAGCCTCCAAGAGAGACATCAGTCCATCCACTGGTCACTTTCACACCTGCCTACCCACCTTCCCACCCATCTGTGGGACTCTCACCCACGCCTCCACCCCCAGACAACTGCCCTCTCATCTACCACCCACCCACTGGGCAAGCAGCCAGCCCAGGTCCACCAACCACTTGGTCAGGTCTCACACCCTCTTTACATCTATTTGGCCAGCTGTCCACTTCCACCTTACCCACTTCTTCTTTTTATATTATTTTAGCTTGCTTTCTTTCTTTCTTTCTGTCTTTCTTTCTTTGTCTTTCTTTCTTTTAAAATTTGATCAGAGAGAGACAGAGAGAGAGAGAGACAAAGTGAGAAAGCAAGCCACTAGGTCTGGGACTCAAACCACAGTCAGCCATGTAGGAGTCCAGCATCTTAACCACCACGCCACCTGCTGGCCCCCACCCTACCCACTTCTATAAGCGACTCTGATCTGGTCCCCTGTGGGCATCTGTCTGTCTGCCCAGACACCTGGCCACCCATCCACTTATTTCCGTCCAAAATAGATCTATCCAACCACTCACCCATTCATACATTTGGCTGTCTATCCCCATGCCCCAACTGTCCCCACCTCCCCAGACTCCCACCCATTCATTCTAGTTGGCTACTTAGGCCAAGTCCTTGTCCCTCTGGGATGCAGGTTTGGAAAGGACATAGCACCCACCTTTGAAGAGCTCATGTGGACCAGCCCAGGACACCTCAGGCCACAGAGGTAGATACTTAGCCCAGCTGGGAGGGACCATTCTGACCTAAATTAAAGGATAATCCAACATTAGATCAAAAAAGGACATGGGCACCCCCAAGCCGCCAGGGAGCTCAGATCTGTGCCGACCACCCACTGCACTGTCCCGGCACCGGGGCACAGCACTGACCAGCACTCACGAATGCTGGAAATGATTCAGCCTAGGAGTACAACCGTGAAAGAGAGTAGGAGCCAGGGTTGGGGCCAGGCAGCAGGAAGGCCAGCAGGCTGCAGAGAAGCCAGAAATGAGTGATCTCAGCATGGGAAGAGAAAGCACAAAGGTCCTGGAGGGAACAGTGGGGAGGGGCAGAGGAGCCCTCAGGCTGCCAGGTGCCTAGGGCCCAGGAGACACCCTCTTTCCAGCTGGTCCACAGGTCAGGCCCCTGGAATGGGAGCCACGAGTAGAGGTAGGTCACAGTCCTTCTGTGTCCTCCCCACCTTTCTGCTTTTCCAGAATCCTAAAAATGGAAGAATTTTTCCCAGAGACCTATCGTCTGGACATTAGGGATGAGAGAGAGACCTTCTTCACCCTGTTTGATGGTGAGAGGATGCTTGACAGGAGACAGGCTCCAGACTGGGCCAACATAAGGGCATGGTCAGAGCAGGGCAGGGCCTGTGAGGGGCTGGGCAGTGGTCAGGGTAGGACATGGTCAAGGCCGGGCAGAGGGAGTGGAGGGGGGCTGTGACCTTGGTGAAGACAGGGGCATGAAATGGACAGAGCCATGGCTGGAGAGAGGTCTGGGTGGACATAGCCAAGGTAAGGCATGGGCAGGGTTGGAAGGCCTGAGACCAGGGTGTCTAGTTAAGGCAGGGCCGAGGTTGGACTGGCCAGAGTGGTAAGGGAGAGGAGGGCCCAGGCCTTAGTCAGGGATAGGGCTGGGGTGGGGGGCATGGTGAGGGTAGGGCCAAGCCTGGGAAGGCAGGGCTGTGGAGGAGTGTGGGAGGGATGAGGCAGGGCCAGAGGCTCAGGTGGCTCTCTCTGAAGAAACCCAGCTATGGATCTGCAAGCCCACCGCCTCCAACCAGGGCAAAGGCATCTTTCTGCTCAGAAACCAAGAGGAAGTGGCTGCCCTGCAAGCCAAGACCCAGAGCATCGAGGACGACCCTATCTACCGCAAGATGCCGTTCAAAGCTCCTCAGGCGAGGGTAGTACAGAGGTAAGGGTATGGGCACCAGGAAGAGTGGAAATTAGGGGTTGACCCAGAGTCCTGCTGGGGCCTATGAAGGCTAGCAGCCCTTGGACATGGAGGGCTGCTGTACCCCCAGCGCCCATCCGAGCTGCCTCATGCACTCCACAGCTGGGCCCTGCATTGCTAGCAGGGAGGAGGCTGCTGGCCAGGGTCACAAACAAGGTGAGCCTCCAGACACAGGCTGTAGGACCGGGCTGGGGCTGGAAGCGCTTTGTCAGTTTGTGCCTGTCGGCGCCCTGCCCTTATGTCCTGCAGGACTCCGGCCTTGGCAGGTTTCCTGCAGCCAACCTCCTTCGCTCCCAGCTCAGCTAGCCAGCTACAGCCTCCAAGCCTGCAGCCCAGAACTGACCACTCCGACCTTGCTCAAGGATGCCCCGGGGCAGGCTCAGCAGACGCCATAATGATTACGTTGCTGGACTCCCGCGTAGTCAACTGCGGTTTGAGTCCCAGACCCGGTGACTTAAAACTCATACTGGGCATGTGTGCGTGCGTGCCCAAAATTCCAAGAGAAGAAGGGATTATACTGTAGCCATCCCCCCCCCCCAGGGGGGTTAATTTCTCACTTTCTGTC
>NW_006203430.1:9059803-9067974 GCF_000334495.1 Tupaia belangeri chinensis
GGCATGCCAATTAGCAAAAAGCCCTCTCTTTAAAAAAAAAAAAAAAAAAAAAGAATTCCCCAAGGCTCATTTGGGAGCTGAGCAAGGGGAGCTCAGTCTGGCATCAGTCAGCGTGGACCCTCGCTCTGACCAACCCTCCTCTGTTGGCTTCTCCCTACTCTGGTCTTTAAGCCTGCAGGTCCCTCCACCTGGAATGTTCACTCCCGCCCTCACCAAAGCCAATTCTGGTCCAATGTCAACCCTCTTTCCTCTACCAGGCAGCCCTCTCTAACAGAAGGCCCAGTCTGCCCCTACCGTTTAGGTTTCTGGGGGGAAAGACACCCTGGGACACCCAGACAATACAGTGAAGTGAGACTAAGAGCCAGACCTTCTCCCCACGTGCCCTAGTCTGTTCAGACTCAGAACGTTCCCTTACCATGGACACTGTTCTCAGTAGAGGTCACCCTGGGACAAGGGCACTGAGGAAATAGCCCAGACCCAGGTGTGTGGGAAGATGATGCAGGCCAGGCTGACCCTGCTGCTCAGTCCAGCAGCCCCCGCACGATGCCCCCAGGTACATCCAGAACCCACTGCTGCTGGATGGGAAGAAGTTTGACGTGCGCTCTTACCTGCTCATCGCCTGCACCGTGCCCTACATGGTCTTCTTTGGCCACGGTTATGCCCGCCTCACCCTCAGCCTCTACGACCCCCATTCCAGAGACCTCAGTGGCCACTTGACCAACCAGGTAAGGACACTCCCCACAGGCAAGGGTGTTCTTTGCAGACTTGGACTGAGATTAGAGGAAGGCTCTCCCTGCTTGGAAACAGAGACTCTAACTACAGACATGGCCCAGACTCGGAAGTGGCTTGGGCTGCCCCCACCTGCCACCAGCATTGCCTCTACCTCTTACCTCCCACCTTTGGCCACAATGAGGGCCCATGTGTCCTGATGAAATGACTCAGAGCCCTGCAGCCCTCAACCTCCAGCCTGGCTGAGGGTATGCTGAGGATGGGGTATGGGTGGGGGAAGGAACTGAGTGGTGCCTGTCAGGTCCTCAGTGGGAGTGCTCCTGTGGGCAGAGGTCTCTGGGGAGAGTGCAGGACATGGTGCCTTCTGTGAGAACCCATAGAGGGCTTGATCGCTGAGGGTGTCTCAGTGGATGAAGATGTTTGCAGGAGGATCTCTGAAGGCGGGTCACTGCAGAGGAGCAAAGCGCCTGCCTGTGGAGTAGCTAGACTAGGGTGAGACTCTCCTTAGGGGGCCCTCAGTGAGGTCAAGACCTCTGGGCATTCTGGGGTGGTAGTCTCTAGGTGCTGCATTTGCCCCTCCCAGTTCATGCAGAAGAAGAGCCCCCTGTACGTGCTGCTTAAAGAGGACACAGTGTGGTGTGTGTGTGTGTGTGTGTGTGTGTGTTTCCTCCTGCACCAGGCTGGGCATAAGGTACATCAGACATCCTTGGAGTATGTGTGCAACTGCACTAAAGCAGGTGTCTATGTGAGTGTTTCAAACAAAACTCTTTGGGTTTCTCTATTAACTTAGCAGGTAGCTACTGTCCCCAGCAGCCACCAGAGGGTCCCTCTAGGATGAGCTTCCTGTCAAGGGTCAGATAGCATCATGGCTTCAGTGACACAACCACAATGAGAAAGTTTAAGAGCCTCGATTACTTACAGACCCTCAAACTACGCAGGGCAACCAGAGAGGGATAGATAGCAATCCTGTCTCTCAGGTCCCTTGTAACCACAGCGACCGTACGCACACAGGGAATGTCTCACATTTGAGGGTCATTTGGGTGGGGTGTCCTCATTTCAAGGAGTTACTTTCCACTGAGTACTTAAAATGGCTCTGGCAACAAGGGCAGTTGAGCAGTTTGGCACAGAGCAGGGGCTAAAACAGCTCTGCAGAGGGACTTCTTATCTATCTTGGTCTGCTCTGGCTGGGCCTGGGCCCCAATCAACTATTGTCCTCCATTACTCCTAAGACAGTCTGTAACTGGATTGTGGATGTCGGCCACTTTGAGGTGTCTCCAATTACTCTCCTCTCTCATTTTCTGTCTCTAAATTGAAATAATTCATATAATATTCATATTTTTAAAGTTTTTTTTCCATAAGGGCGCGTGTATGCACACCCACAAACACACACACACACACACACACATACACACACACCTACAGTCAGTGTGATTTTCAAGCTGCCAGGCCCGGGACTCCAACCACAGTCAGCCATGTGGGAGTCCAGCGCCTCAACCACCACGCCACTTGCTGACCCCAAGATTCACAGTGTACAGTGTACAGTTTGGCGATTTCAGTATATTCACAAAGTTGTGCAATTAACACCACTAATTCCTGTACATCTTCATCACCCGCTAAAAGAAACCCGGTACCCATTAGCCTTCCCTCCTCAAATACCCTCCCCTCAATTCCTGGCAACCATTAAATGACTCTCTTATCTTTTTGGATTTTCTCATCCCAGCATTTCATATACATGGAGTCATAATCACCCTGACTTCTTTCGCTCAGTGTAATATTTCAGGGTTCATCCACATTGCAGCATATACACCATCGCTTCATTCCTTGTGTGGCTTCATGACTTTTCCCCCTGGACCACATTGCACGACCTCTCTGGCAATTAAAAAAATTAAAGACTAGGGGCCAGTAGGTGGCGAAATGGTTAAAGCTCTGGACTCCCACATGGTCAACCACGTTGAGTCCTGGGCCTGGTAGCTTGCTTTCTCACTTTCTCACTTTCTCTGTCCCTCTCTCTCTTGGTCTCTTGTTGGTGAGCACACGTGCCCTACAGCAAATTAAAAAACCTAATAATAAATAAAATTAAGATAAAAAATAATTAATTAAATTTAATTAAATAATTCCTTAAAAATAAAAAAATAAAAGATTGTTTAGACTATTCAGGACCCTTCAAAAGTCAATATGAATTTTAGGATTGGCTTTCCCATTTCTTTCTTTTTTTTGAGAGTTTTTTTTTTTCTTTTTTTCGCTATAGGGCGTGTGCGCTAGCCAGACAGACAGAGAGAGACATAAAGACAGCAAGTGAGAAATCACCCAGGGGGGATGGTCACACCGCAATCCCTTCTCCTCCATTCTCCTCTCGGGATCTTGGGTATGCACGCACACGCTCCCGGCGTGAGTTCTAAGCCACTGGGTCTGGGACGTGAACCGCGGTCGACTACGTGGGAGTCCAGCAACATAGCCATTATGCTAACTGCTGGTTCCCGGCTTTCCCATTTCTGGGGAGGAAAAAGTCCATTTGAATTTTATTAGGGATTTCACTGACTCTGTAGATCACTTTGGGTATTACTGACATCTTAACAATATTTAGTCTTCCAATCCATGAACATGAGACATGTCTTCTCATTTTTCCAGGTTTTTAATTTTTTTCAGCAATGTTTTTTAGTCAACAAATCATGCAATTCCTTGGTAAACATTATTCTAGGGTATTTTACTCTTTTGGATGATAATATAAATATTTATTTTGCCATACTGCATGGATGGCATACACTCTAGAGAGAGAGAAAGGAAGCAGCGCAGGGAGTGTCCATGCCATAATCCGTTCCGTTCTCCTTCCAGGGCATGTGCACATATACCTGGCATGTTTTTCAAGCTGGCAACTCCAGGATTCAAACTGCCCAGTTGGCTATGTAGCATCCAGCCACCTCAACCACCACACCACTGGCTGGCCTCCTATTTTACTTATATTTTTTTAAAGATATTTTGCTATAGGGTATGTGCACTCGCTGGAGAAACAGAAAAACAGAGAGACAAAAAGTGAGAAATCACCCCCACAGGGGATGGCCATGCCTCAACCCCTTCTCCTCCAATTACCTCTCAGGAGTTTGGGCATACACATGCACACACCCAGTGTGAGTTTTAAGCCATCAAGTCTGAGACTTGAACCATGGTCAGCTCCATGGAGTCCAGAGACGTAACCATAATACTATCTGCTGGTCCCCACCCAGCGTGAATTTTGGGTCTGGGACTTGAACTGAAGTCGACTACATGGGAGTCTAGCAACATAACCATTACACCATCTGCTGGCCCTAGCCTCCTATTTTCTTAATTTTATTTTTGGACTGGCCATTTCCAGTGTATGAAAATAAAACATGTTTGTTGTGTTGATCTTGAGTTCTATAACTACTAAAATGTATTCGTCTATTTGTGTTTGTGGATTCTTTAGGATTTTTATTACAGGACAGTTTTACTTCTTCCTTTCAAATTTGGATCCAAATTTATTTTCTTGCCTAATTGCTCCAGCTAGAATTTCTAGTAAAATGTTGACTAGAAGTGACAAACACAGGCATCCTTGTTCCTGATTTGATGGGGAAAATAATGGATTTGTTTATTTTTTGTTTTTAAAAACATTTTTTAATGGGAGGATGTTGAATGTTGTTAAATGCTTTCTCTGCATCAGTCGAGATAATGAATATGTTACTTTTCATTTGGTATAGTAATGTGTTGCATTGTATCGGTTAACTTTCATATGTTGAACCAATCTTGGTATCTGGGATTAATCCCACTTGGTGATAATATATAGTCATTTATATATTGAAAAGAAATAGCAAAATAGCAGGTGTAAATCCCACCTTATCAGCAATTATATTAAATGTAAATAGATTGAATTGTCCAATTGAAAAATGGAGATTGGCAGAATACATAAAAAAAACTTGGGCCAGCCCGTGGCATAGTGGTTAAGATGGCTGGATCCTACATGGTCCACTGTGTAGTTCAAGTCCTGACCCAGTGGCTTGAAAAAGAGGCTGGGAATATGTACATGCATACCCAAAATCTTGAGATAAAAATGAAGGGGGTTGGCAGGTGGCATGGTGGTTAAGGTGCTGGACTCCCATATGGTTGACTGTGGTTTGAGTCCTGGACATGGCAGCTTGCGTTCTTACTTTGCCTTTCTCTCTGTCTCTCTCTGATCAAATTAAAAAATAATAATAACCGAAATGAAATAAATAAGTCTCAAAAAAATGGAGAAGGGATTGTGTTGTGGTCATCCCCCTTAAGGGATACTTTTTCTCTTTCTACCTCTGGCAAGCACATACACTCTCTAGAAAATTGAAGAAAAAATAAAAGAACACTCCACCCAACAATAGCAAGATACACATTTTTCTCAAGTGTGCATAAACTTTCTCCAGGACAGATCATATGCTAGAACATAAAACAAGTCTTAATAACTTTTAAAGGGTTAAAATTATGAAGTATATTCTCTGTCATAATAGATTGAAATGAGAAATCAATTATAGAGGGCTGGTCTCATAAACTAGTGGTTAAGGGAACTGGATTCCATATGGCTAACCACAGTTCAAATCCTGGCTCTGAAGGCTTGACAAACATGCCAGGCATATGTGTTTGCATGCCCTAAATCCTGAAGAAACAGAGAGGAAGGGATTGTGGCATGACCACACCCCACTAGAGAATTCTTTCTTTCACCCCCTCAACCCCTCCATCTCTCTCTCTGGCAAATATACATGCCCTCTGACAATTTACAAAAAAAGAAAAGAAAGGGACCAGCAATTAGCATAATGGTTATGTCGCTGGACTCCCATGTAGTCGACCGTGGTTCACATCCGGGACCTGGTGGCTTAAACTCACGCTGGGCGCATGTGCGTGCATGTCCAAGATCCTGAGAGGAAAATGGAGGAGAAAGGATTGCAGCGTGGCCATCCCCCCTGGGGGGTGATTTCTTAATTTCTGTCTCTCTGTCTCTCTCTGTCTCTCTGGTGAGCACATGTGCCCTATAGCAGCACATGCCCCCTATAGCAAAAACCTCTCAAAAAAAAAAAAAAGAAAGAAAATGTTTGCTTATTATGTGATGGTGGATCTCTGAATTTGTCACACTTGGAGTTCATTAGACTTTTTTTTTTTTTTTTTTTTTTTTGCTATAGGGCACATGCGCTCACCAGAGAGACAGAAAGACAGAAAGCAAGAAATCACCCCCCAGGGGGGATGGCCACGCCACAATCTCTTCTCCATTCTCCTCTCGGGACCTTGGGCACGCACGCACATGCACCTGGCATGAGTTTAAGCCATCAGGTCTGGGACTGGAACCATGGTCGACTACGTGGGAGTCCAGCAACATAGCCTTTATGCCAACTGCTGGTCCCGGTTCTGTTTTATAATTTCTAGTTCTTCATTGATATTGGTAAGACATTGTCTTCATACTTTCTTTTAGTACTTTTAAGTGGTGTCTCCCAAGGAACAATAACAATTATAATTACTTTTTTTAGGTTTTTGTCATAGGGCACATGCCCTTGGCCAGAGAGATAGAAAATGAAAAATCACCCTCCAGGGGGATGGCCATGCAGCAACCCCTTCTCATCCATTATCCTCTTGGGATCTTAGGCACGCACACACACATGCCCGGCATGAGTTTAAGCCACCAGGTCCAGGACTCAAACTGCGGTCGACTACATGGGAGTCCAGAGACATACCCATTAGGCCAACTGCTGGTCCCGTCCTCTTGAGATTTTTTGAGTATTCATGAACACATGCCTGGTGCCATTTTTAAGAGCCTGAATCTGGGATTCAAACCACAGTTGGCCATGTGGGAGTCCAGTGCCTTAACACGTCACCTGCTGGCCTCAACAATTACAGTTCTTTGTAAATGAGTTCTTTTTGCTATCTCCAGTACTGTGAATGCAGGCTGCTATTTTTTTTCAATGCTACCACTGGACTAGAAGCAGGAGATGAAAATAACTAGGGCGAGTTAAAATATTATAAAGCTTGGACCAGCACCATTGCCTGGTGATTAAGACAGATCCCACATGGCCTATTGTGTAGTTCCAATCCTGGCCCCATGGCTTGAAAACACAGCAAGTATGTGCACGCATGCCCCAAATTCCAACAGGGTGCAGAAATGGAGGAGAAGGGATTGCAGTGTGACCCTCCCCTATTGGGGTGTGCTGTCTCCTTCTCCTCTCTGTCTCTGTCAAGCATATGTGTCTTCTGGCAAACTGAACAACAAAACTTGTTCTTACCAAGATTCAAGATTTTACATATCCTATTTGTCATCTGTCTTTTCTGATTTGAGTGAGCTTCTCAAATTCAAAGATTTCTTCTAAGTTTTCTTCATTAGTGTGTCCCTGCCATGCAGTAGTGAGTCTGAGAGTGAGAAAGTGTGGACATGTGTGGGAATGCAGGTGAGATGGGCAATTGTGGCCCTTCAAGCCTGGGAGAATTACCAGGGCCTACAGGTGACAGCCAGAATGCCCTCCCTGCCTCTCTCACAGAAGCGGATGCAGCAGATTATGGCCCACTGCTTTCTCGCTGTCAAATCCAAGCTCGACTGCAAACTGGGTTACTTCGACCTCATTGGCTGTGACTTCCTGATTGATGAGAACTTCAAGGTGATGTTCTGGATGGGTGGGGCCCAATCGCAGGTGCAGAGAGGTGGGGGCCATCTGCACACCCTGCACACACAGGCAAACCCCTGGGATGGACTCTGCAGTCAGGTCCCACTGTGCCTGCGCCCAGCCCTAGGTGGTAGGTGTGTCCATGAGGTTCAAATATCTGCAACACCCTCCTCAGAGCAACCTCCAGGGCCAGATTCTCAGACCCTCAGCTCCTTGGGACAGAGGTCACAGAAGCGATCTGCCAGCGTTCACTGGCATAATGGGGACCAGGACCCCAGCCTCCTTGTTGGCCAAGTGGGTTCTGGGTGGGCAGGGTGCGGAGGGTTACTGATCAGTGTTGGGCCCAGGTGTGGCTGCTGGAGATGAACTCCAACCCCGCCCTGCACACCAACTGTGAAGTCCTGAAGGAGGTGATCCCAGGCGTGGTCACGGAGACCCTGGGTGAGACCCTGGGCAGCCCCGACAAACAACACTCCTGTACACCTCCACACCTTCCAGTCTTCAATGCAACACCCTCTCCCCCAGCCCCACCAATCTGGCTCTCACAAATCTCCCTCCCACAAATCAGACCCAACATCTGAAGGGCCTTCCTGGCAGCCCCATCCCCTGCCCAACCTCCCCCCACCCCATTCTACCCTCTGCTGTCTCCCTCTTCTCCTCCCCTACCTCCAGGACCACCCCCTCAGGCCCAGCCCGGCAGTCATGGTGCTGGGAGGCGAGGCCCATGACTCCGCCATCCTGGGCCAGTGCCCTCCACTCACCCCCTCCCCTCCACCTTCCAGATTTGGCGCTTGAGACCTTCCAGAAGAGCCTGCGCGGCCA
>NW_006203430.1:9068877-9075679 GCF_000334495.1 Tupaia belangeri chinensis
GTCAGGCAGGGCCCCCGCCGCACTCGCCTCCGGGGAGCGCAAGCCCATTGGAGACACCCCACACAGCAGCCTGCACTGGCCAGGATTCCTTGTACTCCTGTCCCAGGATGATCCCCTGGGGGCTTCCCTGGGCCCCCACACCCTCCCCTACCAGCCCTCACTTTACCTGTCCTAAGGGGGAGTATGGTGGAATGAGGGGTCTGTACCTGTCCTGCAAGGAGGTGAGCAAACTCCCCACCTCTGCTGGCTTGTTCTTCCTCGTGGGGCAACCCACAGGTCCTGGGGGACCACCACTGCCCTGTGTCTTTAAGTGCCCAGGACCCTCCTGTGACCCCACTTCCCCCATGACCTCCGGAGCCTGGCACTATGATCCAACACTGTCTAGTATTCCCCAGAGAAGGGTCTGGGTCCCCATAGACCTCTCTGAATGCTGGATCTCCAAAGGATTGTTCCTTTGGGGTATCCCCCACCCTGCCTGGCACAGCTCTCTTCTGAGCAGGGTCCTTCAGAACCTTGCCAGCCCCAGCTTCCCAGCAGAGGCCCAGGCTTTGGACTTGAGGTGAAGGGCACAGAGAGCAGGCACTGGCCAGCCTTTCAAAGTCTGCATGTGGTCCCCAAGAACTCTGACAGCTCAAGGCCTCTGAAGTGTTCAGGATGGCCAATACCAGGGCCCTGGGCGCTACCCTCTCTTCTGCACCCTCTGCTAACTCTCCCCCACCCCCACCCCCGCAAAGCTTGAGTTCAAAGTCTGTCCCAGGAACTGTTCCTAGGACTAGGATTTGGAATTGGAAGCCCCACCCCAGCCTGTACACCCTCCTCCAGCCACTCTGCCTCCAGCTCTCCAAGTCTCAAACGCATCCTCCCAACCTGTCCCTGGCCCCAAACACCAGGACTCCACACCGTGGTCTTTGTACTGCATAGGATGTGACTAAGCCTACAAGGAAGACTGACCGAAACCTGGTTCCGTATCAAGGGATGTAACTGCCTGGCACCGCTAGAGGGCACCGTCCACTGCTGTGTGTCTGGCTACACGCAGGGAGGGGTGTACCTAGAGAGCCCAGGCAGGCAAGGAAACAGGCTCAGAGGTAAAGTGAAGGCCCCAGGTTGGAGTCAGTAAGGAGCACAGCCCAGGACACAGGACTGTGGCCCACCCCACTGTCCTGCGCCCCCATCCTGTGGCTGTAGCCTGGAGCATGGGGTCCCAAATGAGAGGCTAGAACACATATCCCTGTGTAATAAGGGCCCAGGAATCCTGAGTCCCCTCCCAGCAGGCCTGGCAACCTCCCTGCTAGGGGCCAAGCTCTGCCACTGCTTGCTATGCAGCCCACTGAGGCCAGGGAAGGAGGGAGACCAGCTTCCAGGGTTGTAAGTCTACCTACCCTTTGGGGTTAGGGCCACATTCCCTCTGGCATCTATAGCCACTGCATGGCCACATCACTTTCAGGTTACCCCCTGACACCCCCTCTGCTTCTGTCACCTGACACCCCCAGGCCTCTGTCCCACAGGGTCTCCCCCTGCTCTCGGTGCCCTGCCCCACATGGGTCTCACGGGTCCTATTGTGTAATGACACATTGCCGGTCAGCACTGTGTCCCGTGGTGCATTAGAACTGTCACCAAGACTTCCAGCTCTCCTCGCCCCTTGGTGGGGCTGCACCTCCGGAGTCAGGGGCCTCAAGATGTCAGCAGCGGTGATCTGAGTCCCTAGGAGATGTTTCCTTGCTGCCTTGGGGACAATGAAGCCTCTCATTCCTGGGCCCCGAATGGATGAGATGACCTTCCCAGGCTTCCCGAAAGGCCTGCACCATATCTGCTGATGCCCCTCAGAGCCTGAATGCCAGTGAATAAAAGGTCTCCAAGAACTACGGCTGTTTCTTTATCCCCTCCCCCCCTAGGAGTGGTAGCCATGTCTCTGTCCCCCATCTGAGTTCTCCAACCCCACCCGGCGCACATGCAGGCTGAGACGCCCCCACCCATCAGAACAGCATGGACCTCCGGGGAGACGGGTCCCTGCAACACCTGGACACGGCTGTATCTGGCAGGTACGAGGTGCTCTCCAGGGGTCAAATGATGTGACAGGCGGCAGGCACAGCAAAGGTGTCAGGGCCCCTCAGGGCTTACGGACCAGCAGCAGGGCCGGGTGGCTTCACAGCACTGCAACACCACACTAGAGCTTGTGGTCCACAGTGAACAGGGCTCCTGACAGCTGCGCCCAGGTCTCCCCCATCCCCTCCCTGCTCTGCTCTCTCATCTCTTCCCTCTCCTCTCCCAATTTCTTTCCCAGCCTCTCTCTCTCTCTTCTAGGTCTCTCCTCTCCCTTTCCTCCTTTCCCTCCTCTCCCCCCAAATCCCTCCTCCTACCACCCCTCTCCCCTCTCTTCCAGGGGCAAACCTGGGGTCCTGCACATGGGCATCCCAGTAGATGGGACAGCCGGAGACCACCTGCTCATCAAGGGCCCCTGCAGCTGACCTGGGGCTGGGAGGGGCTGGAGTCCAGTTCTGCCCCCTCTGTAAGTCTCTCTGTCCAGCTGTAGTGGGTCCCTTGACTGGCAGATGGTCGCTCGGGTGGTGGGGGCACATTATCTGAGTCCACATCTCAGTGAGGTGGGGTGAGGGGGGAAGGGGCCCAAGTAGGAAGTAGCCACTGCTGCTGCCACCGGAAGCGCTTCTGGGAAAGAGAGTCGGCCTGTGGGCTCTTATCTGAGGCTGAACAAAATATAGGAACTCTGACCCTCTAAGGGGCAGGGCAGGGTCTGTGGTTTTCCGGAACAGATGAAGAGCTCCTCCTGTAAGGTGGGGATTTCCGCAGCAAGAAGTGAGGAGCCTGGAGCTGGCCTGACCGAGGCCAAGTCGCAGCTCGTGTCCTTGGCTGCCAGGCTCTGTGGAGGGGCACTTACCTGACCTCCCTCCCCCAGGAGGTGGAGAGTTGGAGCTGGTCTCTGCTGACCGAAAGGGAGAATGGGGGCCTCTCCACAGCACCTAGACTCAGCACCCAACTCCCACCCCCTTTCCCCACCGCAGCAACGCTGTCCTGGCAGTCCTGGGCACTGTCGCCAACTCCCACCTCCATTGCCTGCCCCCACTGGCCTTGGCCTCCCCTCTGTGCAGTCGTGCCTGGGGTCCCCACCTGCCTCCAGCCTCTGCCCTTGTCCCCAAGGGCTTGGCACAGGGTGCTCTTTAGAAATGCCAGCGGCTGCACCCCACGAACACATGGCTCTGCCCCAACCACTTCTCACCCCTACGTGACAGCTCACCCAGGTGACTCCGCCCAAATCAAGTCGCACAGGGTGGGAGTGGGACAGGAGTGCGAGTGTGGTGGGGTAGTGGGAGACAGGGACCAGAGTTGAGGAAGGAGGGAGAGTGGGGAGAGGGCACTAGGGGACCCACAGAACTAGTGGCTCATACACCCCTCCCAAGTCCCTGAGTTCCCTGGGCCACCCCTAACCCTGACTCCACCACTCATCCTGCCCCGGCTGCAGAATCCCCCACCCAGCTATGCATCAGCACCCCCCACCCCCGCGCTGACGTTTGGGCACTGACGTCTCTGCGCCACCGCCCCACGCAGGGCCGCCCACGAGGAGTTTCCGCGCTGACTCAGCCCTGATACCTGCGCACAGGCAGGCCGTGGTGTTTTCTTGGGAAGGTCCCTGACAGCTGTGAGCAGCAGTTGTCATGTGTGAGTGTGTGTGTGTTGTCCATGTGGGTGGGAGGGGGGGGAGGCCGGCCAAGGGACCAGGGTCATCAGAGCCCAGGAGAGCTACTTCCTTCGGGAAGGTGGTGAGCCTTTGGTTGGCACTGGACACCTGGCCTGAAGACAAGGGAGTGGCCAGTGGGTGTGACAGGAAGGTCCCTAGATCCTGGAGCCTCTTCCTGGAATTGCCTGCAGGCTTGGCGGCACTGTTTTCCCCTCTGACGCCCAACCAGCCCGCAGGCACTTGCGTATGAGCTGTTTACTGGCAACTGTCTCACACGCACCCAGGCCCCCAACAGGAACGTGGGGCTCTGGGAGCACTGAGAGCTTGGGGCCCAGTGGGCACAAGGGGGGCTGGATGAAACAGTTCCCACGGGAGTGGAGTCTGTGAGTAGGGCTGCCGTAGCTCGCCTTCCCTGGTAGAAGTTGGCTGCTACCATCAACTCATCCCCGGTGTCCCTAGTGGCCCTTGAACACTTCATATTCTGGGTCATCCCGATGTCCCTGCCCACATCAGACTGTAGCTTCTCCTTTGGTCTCTCCCACGTGAGCCTGTGTGGTGCCTGGGAACCCTCACAGACCCCTTCTCCTCTACCCGCCGGCTGGGAGCTGACTGGGAGGAGGGAGTAGGGGGAAATAAGAGAAGGGGGGGCCCTTGTGGGGGTTGCTGGAACGCTGGGGCTGAGGCAGGTGTGTCAGAGCCTTCCAGCTGCTGCTGAAACTGGTCTCTACTGGCCTGCCTGCCACTCCTGGGACAGCTGCGCCAAGTCTTTATCAGATCTCACCAGAAGCCAGCCGCTGCCACTGGGAGGACGCCCAGCTGGGTGGGACCCCAGAGCCATGCCCTGAGGAAGTAGGATGCATGAGGTGAGGTGGTAGAGACAGCAGCCCGGCTTGGAGAGCTGAGCCAGGCCACCACTCTGAGGCTGCCCCTCCTCCAGATGTCATGTGTGGAAACTGACCAAACCCTGAGCTTGGGGCAGAGTGAGGCAAGGGCAGGTACCAGCGGCCATGTAGCCAGAAACCACATCTCCACAGGCATCCCAAGCATGGTGGCCCCAGATATGGCCATCCCCGCATGTGCAAGGCAGATAGGTGGGGGCAGGGGTTTGTGTCCAGAGGTCCAGAGGGTGGGCGGACACTCAGCACAGCTCCCCTCCTCCGGGAAGCCTTCTGAGTCTCATGGCCCCTGCCGGACGCTTGTGCCCAGGACTGGAGGGGCTCCCTGCCTGGGTCCCACCCCTGCCCCAGCTAGAAGCTCTGAGGATATGCCTTTTTGTACCCTGTGAAGGCGACTGTGGGCAGACATGAGTAAGGTGCCCCCAAACCCAGCCCTGAGCCCTGTCCCCCTCCCGTCCCCATATGCATCCACTCAGGTCACTGGACAAGTGTTTATTAAGTGCCGCCTGCCGTCGGGTCCTGTGTCAGACACTGTATGCCCACCAGTCTTGGAGATGAGGGGCCCACAGACTCCACCTCAGCAGGGCCAGCAAGGGAGGGAGGCAGCTACAGCCTCATCTGTCTCTCCCTTGGGGCCCAGCTACGGTTGCTGCCCTTCTATGTGGTCCAGGGGACTGGTCACTGTCACCATCCTACACCCACTTCCACCGCCGTGGGGAGCAGGGCCGGACCCAGAGCTGGACGTGGAGCTTTTGCACCAGAGGCTCGGCCTGGGTGACAGCCTGGGGAGTCTGGCTCGAGGTCTTGTTGTCCCAGTGATGGCCAGGCCTCACACCCACAGGTCCCCTGGCCGGCCTTTCTCCTCTGCCAGCTGCTCCCCTCGTTCTTCCTCAGGGAACTGGCAGCTGCAGGCGTCTTCAGCTGGTGGCAGTGCCTCCAGGAGCAGCTGGGTCTCTGCAAGGGGGCAGTGATCAGTTTGAATCTGGGGACCCACCTCCCCCACCAGGGTACAACTTACCTTGAGGCCACACACGCTGCCTCCTCAGCTGCCAGATGTGCAGGCCGAGCTGGGCCGCAGTCAGGATGAGGATGCAGGAGACCACGGCCAGAACAATAGCCAGCTGGCCGCGCTGCCCAGCAGGCAGTGGCTCCGGGATGCACACAGCATTGTGGGTCTTGTTCCCGGGGAACATGGTAAGAAACCCAAACTGGGAGCAGCTGGGATGCACAGACACAGACTAGTCAGCCTCTGGCACCCGAGCAGCCCCAGCTCAGAGGCTGCTATTCTGAGTTGTTTGGGGGTCACCAGAGGGTTTGGGGGGCCACCACACTAAGAAGGGCAGAAGAGGCCTCCCTCCAAGTGGGCCAGGACTGCCTGGGCTACTAGAAGGCCCCACCCAGGACTCACTTTGCCCACGGTCTGCAGTGGCCCTCGCGGCCCGCAGAGAAGGTCCCTGCTGCACAGTCGACACACTCGAAGCCAAATTTGATATATCCTGGGGACAGACAGACAGGCTGGGGGTTTGCTAGTGTGGATGAAGAGGACAGCAAGCTGGTGTAGGTCCATCTGGAGTCCAGGTCCATGGCCCACCCTCCTCTGGCATCATCCACGTGGCACCAGTGTCTGATGCCCACAGCACAGGGGACCTGGGTAAACCTGCCTGGCTGTGCCCATTCCAGGATGGACATCTGGGGGACGGTAGTGTTGGAGGGCCTAGAGGCTATGACTCCTGGGCTGAATGGAGGATCCCTGGGGGCCCTAGGGAAGACAGTAGTGTGGGTGGAGCCCAGGAAAGGGACCTGCCCTTTGAAGGCTGGGGCCACCAGGAGCAAGTAGAGGCAGAGGCAGTGGGTGCCAGACCAGGCCTTAGACTTGGTCCGGGAGCCTGGCAGACGAAGGACCCTGGAGAGAGAGAGGGTGAGGCTGGTGCTGGCTGACTCCGGTCTCTGCTCTATTCCCTGTCATTCCTCACAGACCCCTCCTCCATGCTCAGCCTGGCTCCTCCCTTCAGGTAAACAGGCTCTCAAGTGGATCTGAGCAGCTCCTTCCAGAAAAGGGGTCCATCCCCAGACCCCAGGCAGGACTCCTGGGGACAGGGCTGGCTCTATCCACCTTCCCCTGTGCAGATGGACAGAGCAGGTGGAGGACCTGGGCCATAGTCAGAGCCGGGGCCTGAAAGCAGGACAGCCCCTGGACAACCCCCGCCACCCTGCC
>NW_006203430.1:9076009-9076454 GCF_000334495.1 Tupaia belangeri chinensis
CCCCCCCCGCCCCCTGTTTATCCTCATTCTAGATGGAGAAATCCAGGCTGAGAGGGAAGGACTCCTCCAAGGCCGCATAGTCAGGGGGCTCCCGGAAGATGTGCCCATACCCTCCACACGCAAGCATCTTTACACACTCACACACGCTCACACAAGCTCTGGCTTGACCCTGGGCCAAACCTCTGGGCTGCTCAGACACAGGCACCTGCCTCCACCAGACCCCCGCCCCTGCAGACTTACCCCGGGGCTGAGCCTCCTGGCCAGGACTGCAGGGGTGGTGCTTGCAGCTTTTGCACTGAGGATCACCGCAGTGGAACTCAGGTTGGGCACAGATGCAGTCGCACTTCTCGCAGACCTCCCCAGCTAAGCAGGAGACAAGCCCACCTCTCGGTAGCTGGGCTGGATCCCCGTCCCTCTCCAGGGCTCCTCTCAGCCCTCGGAGGGG
>NW_006203430.1:9076505-9078039 GCF_000334495.1 Tupaia belangeri chinensis
CCTAGGTCAGCCCAGGGGGCAGAACCCTTGGCCTGGCTGACCCTCCCCCCATTGCTCTAAAGCTGCTCACAGCTAGGATGGCCATGACCACACATGCAACCAGGAGCTGCCCCTGGTGGGCGTGGGAGTCACCTGGGGCTCCCTGGGGACCTATGTCCTGCCTTTCACTAGGTCCTACCCCTCGCTAAGACCATGAATACCTTGGAAGCTGCCTGTCCCTCACTGCACTGCCGTTCCCCACACCAGCCACTCTGAGACATGGGGCCCTCAGAGCCTCCCCTTCCCACCTACCAGGACCTGGCAGGGTGAGGCTCTGGATGTTTTCCTTGTGATCTTTGTTTCCAGACTGGCCCGTGTCAGCTGCCCCTCAGCCACAAGCTGCAGGGCAGCGGCAGGGGGGGGGGAGGAGGTGGCGGTGATGGCCAAGGGCTGGACTGGACCCACCCCGCAGGACCCGGAACAGCCCCCCTTCGTCTAGAGACTCCAGATCCCTCTTTGGGGAGGCTCCCGCGTGCCTTCCCCGACTCTTCTGCTCCCTGCCCCTTTGGGTCACTGCCAGCTGAGCGGGGCGCTCTTTCCTTTCACTCCGCGATTGTGCCGGGACTGACAGCTTTAGATTCAAACACTTGCCCATCGGCCCGCCTCTGCCCAGTGCCGACTCTCCTTAGGCAACAGCGGCCGGTCTGGGCACCGCGAGGGGGCTACGCGCTGCCGTCCGCAGATCCGGGGCTCCCCGCGCCTCGCCTTACCTGGAACACACGAGCGGCAGCAGCGTGTGTCCGTCCCCTTTCCGCACAGGACGCGGCCGGCCGCGCAGCTCAGAGCGACGGGACGCTGACCCAGGCCGAGGGCAAGTGCGCAGAGCAGCACGACTGCGCACAGGGCCCCCAGCGCGCCCATCGCGCCCCTGTCCTCAACTCACGCTGGGGATTTTACCAGGCTCTGGACACACCCTACCCCGCCTCCCTCTACGATTAGGGGTGGCTCAGATTTACCGACCCGCCCCAAAATGTGTATAGAGAGGGGGTGTAAAAGAGCTACATCCCCAGCCAGGTCAGGGCCCAGGAGCGAGGCTGGGGGATCAGAAATGTTTTCTATGCAAAATTTGCTGCCTGACAGTGAGCACAAGAAGTGGGTGGATTTTGGGTCCCTGCAGACACCATCCCTGAAGGGCAGAACTCGGCAGGGGGCTGTCCCCTCTTTGAGCCCTCTTTCCACCTCCAGCTTCCTCAGGAGTACCCCACAAGGCTCTTAAAGATCTCCAACACCCATGGGACCAGCAGTTAGTGCGTAATGGCTATGTCGCTGGACTCCCACGTAGTCGACTGCAGTTTGAGTCCCAGACCCCGTGGCTTAAACACACGCCAGGCGCGTGTGCGTGCATGCCCAAGATCCCCAGAGGAGAATGGAGGAGAAGGGATTGCAGTGTGGCCATCCCCCCTGGGGGGCAATTTCTCGCTTTCTGTGTCTCTGTCTCTCTGGTCTCTGGTGAGCCCACAGGCCCTATAGCAAAAAAAAAAAAAAAAAAAACCCC
>NW_006203430.1:9078093-9086551 GCF_000334495.1 Tupaia belangeri chinensis
AAAAAAAAAAAAAAACCTCTCCAACACCCAGAGAAGACCAGTGGGGTTAGGGCTTCCTCTTTTTGAGGGTTTCAGATATCTCTCTGCTCAGCGCTTTGGTAGGTTGGTTAGACATACAGGGAAGCCGCTGAGCCTCACCTGGAGTCCAGGTGAAGGTGCTCAGAGCAAAGAACAAGAGCAGTTTGGACCTTGATGTTGCCCGTTCTAAAGACCTAACAGGTCAATCAGGTCTATACCAGCATAGGCTCACCCGCACCCCAATTCTGGTGAGCACCCAGCACACTGGCTCAAGAAAATATAGCACATCCCTTGTAAATGATGCTTATCATGGTGCGGTTGGTCTTTCTGTGACCAGGGACAGAGTGTACAGGGGACCGAGGGGGAGGAAGCTGGGCTAGGCAGGAACCACTTCTGCTTGGGGGAGCTGACAGTCTTAAGCAGCCCCACTAGTAGCTCTGTGGTGACCACTGGAGGGGTCCCATGGGGCTACATGTTGGCTTGCTCTGGAAGGCCCCTCCCGGCACCTCACTCTACTTGCAGACACCAAAAAATGAGTACTTTCTGTAACTGGGTGGTGGCACGAGAGATGATTTTTATCTAGTCATCTGTATTTTCTTTCTTTCTTTTCCTTTTTTTTTTGGAGAGGTTTTTGCTATAGGGTGTGTGCATTCGCCAGACAGACAGAGACAGAGAGACAGAAAGCGAGAAATCATCCCCCGGGGGGGACGGTCACGCCACAATCCCTTCTCCTCCATTCTCCTCTTGGGATCTTGGGCACGCGTGCACATGCGCCCAGCATGAGTTTTAAGCCACCAGGTCTGGGACTCGAGCCACGGTCAACTACATGGGAGTCCGGTGACATAGCCATTATGCCAACTGCTGGTCCCAAGTCATCTGTATTTTCTAATATTTTATGAGCAACTCATCATATTTTTGCCTCTTGCTTTAGATGACACAAGTAATGCATGTTTGCGGCAGAAAAGCTGCAGGAGCCAGGGCAGCAGAGGGAAAAAAAAGAATCCCACATTACCTAGAAGGGCTGTTGGGGTGAAGAGAGGGGGCCTGATCCACCAAGGCAGGACAGAGGAAAAATGGGGGCTCTGGAGGAGCAGCTAGCCTAGGCAGAGGGAGGTGGCAGCCCGCCTGGTTGGTGTCTGTAGGGCCCCAGAGGGAAGACACAACTGGACAACCAGGTCTGGAGCTCAGGCAGGGCAGGGGTTAGAAATTGCTTAGGGACAGCATGGAAGCAAAGAGGTGACCCAACATTCATGGTGAGGGGACAGGGTGCAGCCGTGCCGGCTGGGGAAGAAGCACCAGGTGGCCTCAAGTAGGCCCCAGGAATTGGAGGGAGTGGAGGCCTGTGCCCTGATGGTGTGAGTTGCAAGGTTTGGAGAGGAAGCCCTTTCCCCATGACCTTCCACTTTATAGGCCCCACAGGCCCTGGCTGCCTATTCCTCTTTCCCCCAAAAGGGCCTTCTGCACTGGTCCATCCAGGCCTGGCCTTCCCTGACCACCCTGAAGCCACCCCACAGTGCTGATTGTGTCTGCTGCCCCAACCTCAGGTCATGAGGTTAGGGATTCTTCTGTCCTGTCTGCTATGCCGTCCTGTGCCCTGAACATTCCAGGAAGTCAGTGCACATGTGTTGAGTGGCCAGCAGGACAGCCCTCTCTTCCCTTGCAATTGGGGGAGGCTCATGGATAACAGAGGGGTTGGGGAGGGCCAGAGGTTTGAGATCAGAGATGGTACTCACTACCATATGTTGATCATGGTATCATGGTGCCTTTTGGGGCAAGTAACATGATACTCCAGCATGATGAAAAGGGCCATCAGGCAGTCAGCTGGTGGTATGGTGGTTAAGGCAACTGGATCCCACATGGCTGACAACACGGTTCAAGTCCCAGACCTGGCAGCTTGAAGAACATGCCAGGTGTGTGCGTGCGTGCGTGCGTGTGTGTGTGTGTACCCAAAATCCCAAGAAGAGAATGGAGAAGGGAGTCAGCATGACCACCCTGACAGAGGGTGCTTTCTCACTTTCTCTCCCTCTCTCTCTGATTCTCTCCATCGAGTACACATACCTTACAGCAAATTAAAGACGGGGGAGAAAAGGATCATTAGGGGCCAGCCCATGGCATGGCATGATGGTTAAGGCAGCTAGATCCCACACGGCCAACTGTGCTGTGTGAGTCTCTAACCCAATGTCTCGACAAACATGCCAGGCATGTGAATGTGCATACCCAAAACTCCAAAGGGAGGGGAAAATAGAGAAGGGATTATGGTGTGACCATTCCTCGTGGAGGATGCTTTCTCACTTTCTCTCTCTCTTTCTCCTCTCTGTCTCTCTCACACTGACCAGAGGCAAAGGTAGGTTAAGAAAATTTCCCTGCTTCATCCCAAGCAGCAACAGAAAGAAGCTGTCTCTGGACATAGGAGGTAAGTCTTTTTTTTTTTGGAGAGGTTTTTGCTATAGGGCGCGTGCGCTCGCTAGAAGACAGAGAGAGACTGAGACAGAAAGCAAGAAATCATCCCCCGGGGGATGGTCACGCCGCAATCCCTTCTCCTCCCTTCTCTTCTCAGGATCTTGGGCACACATGCACACGTGCCTGGCGTGAGTTTAAGCCACTGGGTCTGGGACTTAAACCGCGGTCAACTACGTGGGAGTCCAGCGACATAGCCATTACGCTAACTGCTGGTCCCCTAGGAGGTAAGTCTTTATCAGCTGGATGAGACAGACTTGGCCAGGGCAAGCTGGACAAGGGGAGGTAGGGGAGAGGGGTCAGCCCCAGGGATGCTTGTGTGAAGTGGTCATGAGGACGAGGTTGTGTGTCTGTGAGACACAGTGCAGGTGCCAGGCCAGGTGGCCACAGGAGGCGAGCCACGAGACTGTCCCCGCCACCTACTTAACAAGGCTTTGCCAAGCCATCAGCAAGTCTCTCTCAGGCTCTGGCTTTGCCTTCTCTGTTCATGAGAGAAGCTGAGAACTCTTAGCACTTCGGATGTCTTTTACATTTTTATGAGAAGCTAGGAAGGGGGATAGAGGAAGAGGGTAAGAGATTATTTTTTTATTTCATATTTTCACAGGGCACATGCACTTGCTAAAGAGAGATAAAGAGAGAGAAAAAGCACCCCACCTCAGTGGAGCATGGTCACACTACAATCCCTCCTCCATTTCTCCACACACATTTGGGGCACACACACATTCAGCATATTTTTCAAGCTGCCAGGGCCAGGATTTGGCTCCCTTAAACACTAGGCTACAAGGCCAGCCCAATAGAGAGAGGTATTTTTTGAGAGTCTCTTGCCACAATCCTGCTCCAGCTCCCAACCTCCCAGGCATGCACCACTACACCTAAACCGTTCAGGCTGGCAAATGAACCCAGATGTCCCATGTGGCCTCAGTCACTTGAACCACAGTGGCTGGGCCAGAGGTGCTTTATTTAGGTCTTTTATTATTATTATTATTATTATTATTATTATTATTTTGTTTTTATTTCAACCTATTCTATGCATTCAATAACTATACATCACCACAACCTGCAAAGTAAATCTACCCAACGCGAATGCACCTCCTCCAGTCCTGTTGAAGATACAATATGTTATCGACAATCATCCACTTCTGTGTCCCACAAATGTCTTGCCTCTCTATTTTTCTCCTTGATTCCTCTCCTCACACTCTCCCCCTTCTCCCACCTTCTTCCCAGAGGTGTTTTATTTAGATCTTAAACCCTTTACGAACACCAACCTTCCCCTCCCATGCGTTACAGATGCCTTGGCTTGGGCTTCACTGTCCTCATTGCTCACATATTAAGTAAGATAGGCCATTCCTATGCTGGATCCAGAGCTTCCTGTACAGTTTCTGCTTCTAGTTTATGGAGTGTTTGTCACAAGGGGTGGCTTGGATGCAGTATTTCACACCATGCACTCAAGCCACGTGAAGGACACTTCCACTTCCAGACACTGGCCCAGAGGACTTTGTGCAGTCAGTGGGGAACCCTGGGGCCTGAGATGAGGTCACTGCCTGGTCTCCTTTCAAAACTACATTCGGGGTGTTAGTGAGCATGTCTGAATATGTTGCAGTTTGTCTCCCCCCCCCCTTCTATTGGTGGATACTTGCTTTTTCTGCATTGGGTTTATTTTACCTAAAACTGCTGTGAACATTTTTGTTTGCACCCAAGGGCACTTGTTCCTCTTAGGTAAGTACCCAGCAGTGGAATGGCTGGGTCCATCAGAAACCTCCAGAACTTTCCATTGAAAGCCCTACTGCAAAGATATGAGCACCATGTGCTTCCACTCTCAGGCACTCCCAAGCAGCACCCCAATGCCACTACTACCTGGGGTATGGCAGAGTGTGGGGTCTCATATTCTCTCCACCAAGTACAGAGCGACCCAAGGGGGTCAGTCCCTCATAGGCTGCTTTGTCAACCAGGACGCTGGAGCTCCTGCCTGGTCTTGTCAGCACCTGGCCCAGGGCCCACTTATACACGACCTGGTCTGAGTCCCTTGAGTATGTTCATTTTGGCCTTTTCGGTCCCCATGTCCACCCATCAGCTCACAGAAACTAGAATGCACCTCACCTGAAGACAGGTCTCCCGGGCATTCTAGCTGAACTCCCTACCCCCACCCCTACCTTGGCTAGCCGGAAGTGAGCATGGCCCCCAGCCCACTGGTGCTCAGTCAGAGACCCACATTTGCCAACACTTTTATTGGGGCTCCACCAGGGCAGGGAGTATGCACAACATACGTAGTAGAGCCCGGGGAGCCAGCCCAGCTGCACCTAAAACGGTACAGATGGGTGCAGGTGGGCAGCAGTGCACAGCACCTGTACCTGGGGCACCCCATGATCCCACATGGTCCAACCTGGGGGCTGCGGCTTCGCCCCAGTGGACCCTGCTCAGATCTTGGCCAAGGTGGAGTGTACATCAGTGTGCTCCTCTTGGATGGGGGTCCGGAAGCTGTTTCCTCCTGGGGAGGAAGAGAGAGGAAGAAGTGGGAGGTGGGGCATCATCCTTCCAGAGGCACTTGCCCAGGGCTCACAGTGGGCACTCACCAGGGGGTGACCTCCAAGCTCTTCGGTGCAGATGCAGGGCCAGCAGAGCAGCCAGGGGGGCCAGTACGCCTAGGCCTACACCCAGGCCCAGGACTGCAGCAAGCGGGGGGTCTGTGGGGAGGGGCCTGCTGGGTGGGATCCATGGGGGACAAGACCTGAGGGCAGCACCACCTCCCTTCCCCACTCTCCTCTTTGGGTGGGGAGCCTTGCTAGGGCAAGGCCATGTCCTCTTACCCTTGGGGGTCTCAGAGGTGGTTGTGCCGAGCCCCTGTGAAGTCATGGGCCTGGCTGAGGTAGGCTGAGCAGTAGTGGGTCTAGCCGGAGGACTCTCAGTCTCCAAAGGCAGTGTGGCTGGGGGGCTCCTGTCCTCACAGACAGCATCCGAAGTGGGGCTAGCATGGTGCAGAGTACGCTTCCCTGCCAAGGTGCAGCTTGGGATGGGTAGGGGTGGGGTGCAAATCAGGCCAGAGATGCCTGGGACCAGTGAGATGTGGTAGTCTACACAGAGTCACCCTCAGGACCAAAGGCAGCCGAGGGCCCCTGCCCAAGCCCTCACCCATCCCAAATCCCAAGGTTTCTCCAGACCTTGTTCCCACCTCAATAAACTCAGCCCACCACCTCCCCACCACTTCCCTGCACTCAGCCTCTCCCTGTCCTGCTCCCCCCGAGGCCTCTTTGCTCCACAACTCCCTCTTTATTCCTGCCATCCTTGAGTGAGAACCCTATGAGAAGAGAGGCCTTCCAGCTGTGGATGGGTGATCTCACACACATTCCTAGGTTCTGGGCGATGGTCTCGCGTCTCCCCCTACTCACAGGCAGGGTCTCATACCTTAGCAAGCAGGGCTAGGTAGAAGCCATTGTGGAAGGAAGTCCCCAAGAATCCCCCTGGCCAAGAACTTCCTGGTGTCTAACCTGGCACCTAACTGAACCTCCTCACCCCAGTCCTCAACCCGAGTCCCTGAGCCCTCTGTGCCCTGCAACGCTGATCCCCAGCCCCAGCGGCCAGCCATGGCACTCACTTGGTCCAAGGCCTGCAGACCTGGTTGTTCCCTGGGGAGAAGTGGCCTGGAGGGCAGGGGGTACAGTCTGCAACAAAGACCAGCAGAGGCTCAGCCTCCCACTGCCACTAGGGGGACACCAGAGGCCAAGGTGTCTGGAGGTGGGACCTGTGGGACTAGGTGTTTAGCCCCCATGGCAAACTGGCAGGTTGGAGGGGCTTGGCCTCTGCAGGCCCCTCCCTGCCCACATCTCCCTCTCTGACCCTGACCAGCAAGCTGACCCAGAGCCCCAGTCTTGGGTAGGGAGTGCTGGGGGAAGTGCCAACATGGCTCATTTAGTTATTACTTGGAGTCAGGACACACAGAACCTGACTGTTGCCTGGTGTTGGCTTGCTGTGCATGGGCCCTGTCACTTCTCTCCCCCACTCCAGGTGGACAGGGCCACCCTGAGGCTCACCTACTCCAGGCTTGAAGCTTTCCAGGGGCTGAGTGCCTGGCCTGCAGAGACAGACGGTGTCCCGCGTGGATGTGCAATTCTGCTTAAGTTCGCTCCCACTTCCTGGGCAGAAGGCCAAGAGTGAAGTGTCATCAGGTTGGGGTAGCAGAGTGGGCAGGGCTATGGAGGAGGGTCCAGGAAGGAAGGGCAACTCAGGTACCTGCCTCCCCACAGTACAGGTGCAGAGTTGAGGTCTGCTGTAGCCTCAGCCAGACCAGGAACCCCCCTGAAACCCGGAGGGTGACCCACTTCAGGCTCTTTCCTCCTCCCCTCCTGAGACCTTCTCCTTGGACGTCTGTCCCTCCTGGTCCCATGGCTCCAGGGACAGCACTATGGTAGCTCCGGCCTCCCTTCCCTTCCCCCCGACCTGCAACAGCACCTGAGGCAAGGCCTCCATGACTAGCTCCCTCGCCTCCCTGCCCAGGTCCGCTCAGGCAAGGATACACAGCCAGCATGTGCTCAGTGCTGGCTCCATGTGGCCTGGGCTGAGCTACAACCCCCTGGAGAAGGTAGGTGCCTCTGGGGTATGCCCTGCCTCCTCAAGGGACCCCTGGGGCGGAACAGGCCCCACTGTGGTTTTGGGGTTTGTCTCTGCGGCTGTAGGGGGGCACTGGCTGCTGCTGCCCCCACGCAGGGCGGGACTGTGAGGGTCGGGGTGGGTGGGGCTCACTCTGATTGCATTGCGTGCAGGGCTTGCAGGTGTAGTAGTTGACCACCTCGTTGTAGAAGCCGGGATCACAGGGGAGGCACACAGTGTCCCTGGTATGGTCGCAGCGGCTTACCATCCAGTTACCTGTGCAGTGGAGGCCTGGGCTTGTGAACTCTGGGCCAAGGTAGGGCCTGTCCCCCCATCCTGGCAGACCTTTCGGCCACCCCACTCCCCAGAACCAATCTCCAGGCAGCCCCTCTGTCCCAGCCTGGAGCCAGGTCCCTTGGGGCATCCCCCACAACACCACCCCAATCTTGAGGCTGGGCCACTCACCAGGCTGGCATTCGTGACAGCATCTGCCGCTATTAGGATAGGTGTCCCCAACACAGTCAAGCCCGACCGCGGCACCAAGCATGAGCCCCAGGAGCAGGAGGGCTGAGCAGGGCGGCAGAGCCCCCACGCACATCCTCATCTCTGCCTTGCTGCAGGAGTCTGGGGTTTTCCTTGCAGGATGTGGCTATAAGGGCTGAGGGGGAGGGCTAGGGAGGGGCAGGAGGAAGAGAGAACCAGGAGGAAGGTGACCCTAACCCAGCCAGGCTGGAGACAGGAACTCTCTGGGTTTGGGGCTTCTCTTCTGTCCTGGGCCCCCCAGCTCGTAGTTGGACATCAAGACCCAGGGCCAAGGTGAGGACTGACCGGCAGCTCATGCTCACTTGTCGGCGTGTGCCCCAGAGCTTGACTCTAGCTAAACCATCATTAGAGGGCTGATGGTGAGGAAGAGAAAAAGGAAAAGAAAGAGGAAGCCCTTTATTTAGAGAGGAGTGGGGAATTGGAAAGAAGACAAAGAGACAGAGTAGCAGCAGACATAGGCAGTCTGAGCCTAGGTAGCCCAAGCAACTTGTGCCATAGCTTGAGCTGCCCAGACAAACTGGGCATTTTTATTTATAGTACAAGGCGGCACTACATATACATATTTTATGACATGTCATAGATTCATTGCCAGGTTACAGATAAGAAGAAGTAGGTAATAAATTTATAAGAGCTTAGAGGGACCAGCAGTTAGCGTAATGGCTATGTCGCTGGACTCCCATGTAGCCGACCACGGTTTGAATCCTGGACCCGGTGGCTTAAACTCACACCTGGCACATGTGTGTGCATGCCCAAGATCCCAAAGGAGAATGGAAGAGAAGGGATTGCAACGTGGCCATCCACACACCCCCGCCGGGGGGGTGATTTCTCACTTTCTATCTCTGTCTCTTTCTGGTGAGCT
>NW_006203430.1:9086582-9091724 GCF_000334495.1 Tupaia belangeri chinensis
TACGCTACATCCCATAGAGAAAAAAAAAAAAAAAAAAAAAAAAAAAAAACTCTCAAAAAAAAAACTTATAAGAGCTTAGACATAATAAACTGGGTGTATTTCCTGAACCCCCTGATAATAATCACATTGTGGAGAAATCCCATTATCTTCTTTTCTAATGGAGAGAAGCCTAGCTGCAGGTGTGGGGAAGAAACATAAGGCTAAAGAATCTCTCCATAAGGTATACACCACCACACCCAGAGAAGGCTAAAGAATCTTCCAGATGCAGAGCAGAGATTGGACTTTGCCAACTGGAGTCCAATGTTTCCTGAATTCCAACAGATGTGTCTGTTGGAACACCCCTAGCAATTTCCACCCTTTGCTCTGCCTGCAGCGAGGGTCAAGGAAAGGACAAGTTGCAAGGTTCTGCCAAAGACCAAAAGACAAGGTGGTGATGTTTGCTCAGAGCATGTCCCCATACCTCACTCAGGGCCCCTCCATAAATATGTCCCTACACCCACTCCCACCACACCCCCAGCCAAAGTGAGGCCAAGCCAATTTGGTCTATATCAACTCCATACTGCAGACCCTCCCTGCTCCCATCTGGCCTGATAAACAGGGCCCCTGTGGCTGGGTGCCTGGCTGCCCCAGTCCTGCCCTGCCGGCCAGTTCAAGCTGCCTAGACCAGGGTGGTTTCCAAAGCCCTCCGCACAGCTGGCTCTCTCCAGTCATTCACTCTCCTTGCACAGGCATCTCCATGGGAGAGGCCAGGGGCCACTCTGTCAGCCAGGTCCATCTCTACCTTCACCCCCTCTGCAAAAGGGTACACAGAGCAGGTGGGTAACAGAGGAAACACACTGGGTCAGGAGAGAGGCCTCCCACAGTCTGAACCTTCTGGGCATCCACTGGGGATCCCAAACTCGTCTTTCTGCAGTGAGAGAACATGCATGTGTGTGCGAGAAGGCGAGTGTACCTCATCAGGACAGGTGTTACAGACTGAATTGTGGCTCCCCCCAAGAGCCAGAGTAGCAGACAAGCACATGCTGTTCCATGTGTCTCCTGGGTGATGTGTGCACGCACACGTGTGTCTCTACAGCCTTGCCCTCACAAGCCAGGACATGTACGTGTGCGGCTGCTCATGTGAGCACCTGTGTATGGAGGCTGGGGCTGTGCTTTGACCACCCTGGCCAGGCTCTGCAGCCTGAGCCTATGTCCCACTGCCGGCTGGGTCAACCCTGCCTTCCTGAACACTCTGGCCCAGGGCACCCTGATGACAGGACTGGGCTCTAAGGCCATACTCTGCCCCACCCTACTCCCACCCTCGGAACAGCCGTAGAGTGCATCCCAGTCTGTGACACAGCATGGGTGTCAGCCCACAGGGCACGCAGAGGGAACGAACACACGCATGCCCTCCACGTGACAGACACACACAGGCACGTGCATACAAGCTTTTTTTCTTATTGCAAACTCCTCTAACACTGGTGGTTCTGAGGGGAGCTACAGTTGGGCGCAGGGTTGGAGAAGGCTTCATTGTGTCCCTGGGGCCATGACAGGACTATCTATTCAAAAGTTCATTTTAACAGCTACAAGTGGAGAGGGGCCTCCAGGCAGGATGAGCAGCCAGGAGGGGCTGGAAATCCCCCTCCTCCCCAGGTAAGAGCCAGCTCCCCGGACCTACCAGCAGGGAAATTCCAGCCAAGGAGGGGCCAGCCCCAGCTGGGGATGGGGGAAAGGGAGAAGCAGGCTCTAGCCCTGGCCTCTGGTGACCACTGGGCTGAGGGGCTCTGCCATAGCCCCACACCCCAGCTGCCAGAATGAAGAGACAGTCCTGGGAGAGGAAGGGGTTCAGAGCATCGTAGACAGTGCCCATCCCTGAGTTTGTCACCCCAGCCCAGGTAGGCAAATGATGAAAATTCTGGTATCTTCTGGATCATTCAACCCAGCTTTTATTTATTTTTATTTTTTTGAGAGGTTTTCGCTACAGGGCGTGTGCACTCGCCAGACAGACAGAGACAGAGAGACAGAAAGCGAGAAATCACCCCCCAGGAGGGATGGTCACGCCACAATCCCTTCTCCTCCATTCTCCTCTCGGGATCTTGGGCACGCACGCACACGCGCCCAGCATGAGTTTTAAGCCACCGGGTCCGGGATGCGAACCGCGGTCGACTACGTGGGAGTCCAGCGACATAGCCATTACACTAACTGCTGGTTTCCTCAACCAAGCTTTTAAACCCTGTCTCTAATTGACAGGGAGAGAACCTGACATTTTCCTAATGGTTTCTTCTGAGGTCCAAAAGAAAGCTACACTTTGGTTCTCAGTGGGCATCAGTTCCCTCTGGAACACCCCTCCTTCCTGAGGGGCCCACCGACTTGGGCCTCTGGTAAGATCTGGTCTCTACTGCCCACGGCTGTGCATGCCTGGGTGAGCAGGTACACAGAGGCCTGGGTATTACCCACATCCACCCTTCACCAGGGGGTCATGCGGGACTGCGTCCAACTGAGTGGAAGTCACAGATCAGAGGCATTAGCAGGGCAAGAGCCAGCCTCTCATCCACCAAGCTGGGTTAGGAAAGGGGCTACGGCCAGGCTGGACACTCACCAGGGCTCACAGTCCTATAGTCCAGGGACTGGACACCTCCAGGGACTGGAGTGGGGCCCTGCTCATACATTCAGCACAACGTCATGGAGTGGCCCAGACCAGCCCCAAGTGGCTAGCGCCCTTTGGGTATAACACCGAAATTCACCAGGAGCCTCGAAGGACTCGGCTGTCCATCTTGTTGGTCCAGTTCGGCCCTGGCCCCGGCTCGAACCTCCATGGATGCATGGTGTACAGGATGGGGACGTCAAACAGCTGCTGCAACCCAACCTGCTCAGGGCCTCAATGGGAGAGGGCAGAAGAGATCCATGAGGGAAAGTCCAGCAGAGCTAGCTGGGGAGGGCAGCTGGCCCCAGGAAGAGTCTCACCCCGAGAGCAGCAGGTGCCAACTCACTGAGGATGCCCACAGACGTAGCCTGGAGCCTGGAGACGTCCTCCTGCCACAGGCCCCAGTCTTGATTCTGAAAAGTTCTCTTCCTGTCTGGAAACTGGTCTGTATACCAACCTGTCTTGGGGGGCTAGGTGGGAGCCCCCAGGCTGCTGAGAAGTGAGTCTCAGTAAAGAACAGGTCAGTTTAAGGCGGACCAGGGCTCCTAGGAGCCCCGGAGTTCATGCAGACAGAGCTAGAACACAGACCAGGGTCCCCATATGCCATAGGATGGGACCTCACAGCCATTCTAACACATGCCATCCTCCTGCCCCTCCTGAACTAGGTTTGCCCCCAAAAGACCAAGGTAGTAGCCCTGGCCTGTCCTCTAATCTTCTCTGTGCAAAACTCACCAGACATTGCACCTGGTTCCAGGCACCAGCTCCTGACAACTTTCCAGCCCACAGCCCAAACTTGACTGCAACAATCTGCAAGAGCCCCACCCGAGTAGCCCCCAGGCCCCAGGGACCCTCCCCATTCCACCTCCCTAAACCTGCCCCAGCTGTGCCAGACAGGACAATCAGCTCCAAACAGCAGAAGCTGTGAACCCGTCAGCTAACCAAATCGCCCACCTCAAAAGCTTCAGGTGGAAGCCACCTGCCACAAACGTTTCAAACTGTCATTCTGTCATGTTTTTCCCACAAAAAGAATGAAGCTGAGAGAAAAAGGCAACTATATTTTAAAGTAAATTAATGATTCTTGTCACAACAAATACTTGCATTTTCTCAGACTGCACATTGTATGATCTGAGTGGCCCTGACAAGTTCAGGGAATCCCACCCAGTGACCACCCAGCCCTCACCCAGGCATGGCTGCCCTTCCCTGAACTGCCTGGCTACTCGTTGCCAGCAAAGTACAGTCTAATTTTCTCTTCATCTCTCCATTTTCAAGAAAATGGCAGGAGCTGTGTTATTTCCCATGGTGTGTCGAGCCACAGAGGGGCCAGCCTAGGGCCTCACACTCTGATGTGGTCAGCGCCTTCAGAACGACTGAGCAGTTCTCAGAAGTGAGATGTAGTGATTTCGAGGGACCAGAGGACAGCTGCAGCGAGCGAGTCAGAGCACGCATGGCTGTGTCACAGCCAAGCCTTGGGCCACAACACAGGACAAGCCCACCTCAGACACACGCCACAGAGGGATGCTCGCCTGTTAAAGCACATCTTTAATAAATCTGGACCCTGCTGTGGCTGGAGCTCGTCCCGAGGAGTGTGGTCATGGGGCAGCAGGAGGAAGGGCAGGTACTAGGACCCACGGCAGTCCCTGGGGGTGGGATAGGTAGCTGCAGCATGGGTCACTTGGCCCAGGACCCACAGTCAACCACACGCCTCACTGGAGCATGGTGTGATGCGTCAGAATGGAGACGAGGGTGGGGAGGGGCCGAGGGCAGCTCAGAACTCCTCATGCACGTTGCGGGCATAGTCCACCAGCTTGCTGCCCGTGAAGAACTCGCTGTACCTGAGGATCTCCTCAGGCTCGAGGTGCTGGTTCTGGTTCTCATCAGCAATGGCGATCATCTGCTTGGCCTCATTGAGGGCGTTGTACTCATTCATGGGATCCATGTAGTTCTGTGACAGGTACCCAGCACCAGGTCAGTGGCTTCCTTCCTACCCTTTGGCTGCCCAGGGCTGTCAGGCATCTGTCCTGGGCACATTCTGTCCCATCCCTTCCTCGGGACCCAGTGTGGCTCAACCTAGCTCATCCTCCAGACTTTGGACGCAGCTTTAGATAAAAGGCCCCATCTCTCCCTGGCGAGACCTTGCCACGGACACCAAGTCTACATCAGCACTACTGGGCCAGCACTGTCTGCCCGAGGGAAGAAGCTTTAAGGTTGTAACAACCCAGAGAAAATGGTGGCTTTTTCAAATGCCTCACTGGCTACAGGATGTAGGTTTGTTCTGTTAGGTCATCAGGAAAGTCATGACATATTTTTCTGTTTCCCCATGCAAAAATGCGTGATGACTTTCCTGACGACCTAACAGACCATTCCAGAAAGGAGATACTATGGATGAAAAGGGGACATGTCGAGGGAGATGTTAAAGGTCCTGGAATGTCTGCCTAGGTCACGAGGACTAAGCCAGCCACTGGGCAGAGTGTGCTGAGCTGGCCACAGGACCCTGGTGCTGACGGATCCCCAAGCCCCAG
>NW_006203430.1:9091748-9106881 GCF_000334495.1 Tupaia belangeri chinensis
GAACCAGAGGATTCTGGTGTAAAATGAAATGACTCATTCAATAATGGGGGAACAAACAAGTTTCAGACAACACTGACACACAATACCAATGAAAACACTTCAGAGGAAGGTGGTGGGTTCCAACCATGCTGCAGTTTACGAGGTGGAGGGCAGGCCCTGCCTCGCGCCTGACATCCACCCAGAGGTCATTTCAGGACTACACTACATGCTGGGAATTGGCCCAAAGCAGCTTCTCAGAGCTGAGAGTTACCAAGTGATCTAGGCTGAGGGGCACAGAGGCAGGTACCTGATCTGCTAATGTGTAAACCCCAACAGCACCTACACTGGATAGGGGAGCTCACATAGTCAGACATCGCTGAGTAATGACCAAGTGACCAGCGTTAGCCAGACTCCAAGGCTGAGCTACCAAGCTTCGGACCAGCCACCGACACGGCTTTCTTAGAGCAGACCCACCCTACAAATGGTCCTTAGGCCCAGGTCTGCCCACAGAGCCCAAAATGTCCCCTGGGCCCTGCTCACCTCCAGCTCCTCCATGGTCACGATACCATCATGGTTGGAGTCGATTAGCTCCTCGAACTCCTTCTTCCTGTCTTTCACCCAATTGTCATCGATGTCCTGACCCTGCTGGTTCTCAACAGTGCCCACGGGCAGGGAGATGAACTCGGGCAGAGAGAGCTGCTTGTCACCATCCTGGTCTATGGGGCACAGGGGGTCAGTGCCTATTACCCCCTCACCCCAGTCCCTCCCAAGTAGGACTTGGCAACAGAGTGTCTACACTCAGGAGGTGCAAACACTCCCAGCCCACCAGGCCCCCATATTCTGGACTGCCCTCAGGCCTTACCCAGGTCCCGGACAATCTCCTTGACCATGAACTTGAGCATGCCCCGGCTATGCTCGGGATGAAGAAATGACAGGAACTCATCCTCGGTCAGTAGCAGGTCCGCGGGGGGGTTATCTGCCTGGTACCAGCGGTCTTTAAGGTTCTCAAGAACTTCCTGTGCTGAGAGAGATGATATCTGTGAACACCTTAGCAGATGGGATGCCTGTGTGCAAATCCAGAAAGTTCCAGGTGATACTGTCTGAACTTAGAGGCCTGGTACTCAGGACATGGCCTTGTATGAGGCCGAGGGCTCTGTTCCCTGAAGGAAGGGCTCTTCCCCCAGGGAGGTGACATACAGACCCTCTACACATGGCCCAGAGCCCCCAAACTACCTAGACACAGCCCAGACCCACCGCCCACCTAGGCTGAGTTCATGGCTGTTTGTTCCTTGGGAGAAATGGAAATTACGCTGTGAGGCTGACTCACCCTTAAACCAAAAGTGTCTACAGGAACAAAGACTGCACTGTTGTTCCATTTCTTTCACGTGCAAAATCAAACGGAGGGCACAGTGCTAAAGGAAAACCCAGTTTCTAGATATGACTGAAGTTGCAGCTGAGCAGAGCTTCCCACGAACCATCTTCCTCTGACCTGTGAGGCCTCTATGCCTGGTCCTCACTCTTGTGCCATGAAAGGTCTGGAGCTGTGGCTTCCTAAGTGTCCTGGCATGTCCCAATGTCCCCTGATATTCCTTAACATCCCTGATCAACCCCTACCACAGAGCCAGGGTCTGCCATGGTCCCTAGAGCATTAGTACAACATCCACATCCACCCTGAAGCTCACAACAGTAAGTGACCAAGTCCTAGGGTCAAGCCTCTATCAGAAGGCAGGTCAGGCAGCCCTTGGATACCCCTGGTTACCCCAAGGGCCCATGTACTCCCCTATGTCAGCCTCACCCCAGGTTCTGGAGCATTCCCTCCACAAACCCATCACCCTCCCAGTCACAGCAGACAGGGCCAAGTCACTGGCACATTTTGCTGCTTCCTGATCAACAATCTGCTGTGGCAGCCTACTTTACATGACAAATTCTTTTTTTTTTTTTTTGGAGAGGTTTTTGCAATAGGGAGCGTGTGCCTGCCAGATAGACAGAAAGCAAGAAATCCCCCCCCACACCACAATCCCTTCTCCTCCATTTTCCTCTCGGGATCTGGGCACGCACGCACACGCACCCAGCATGAGTTTAAAGCCACCGGGTCTGGGACTCAAATCGCGGTCGACTACATGGGAGTCCAGCGACAGCCATTACGCTAACTGCTGGTCCTGACAAATTCATTTTAAGGAAGATGGGAGCAAGGGGGCTTAGGGATCCAAGTGTTCCCTCCCCTTGTCTACCCCACTGCAGCTCCAAGGATGGAGGGACAGAATCAGCCCTGAGACACACTGGGACAGGCTGGCCCAAGGGCTCTCCAGTCAGGATAATTAGAGGGACAGCACAGCATTCTCACGTGGCGCTGCCTATGCCTAAGGAGAAGCTCCAGCTTCCCCCACCCCAAAAACACACCCACGTGCTACTGTGAGGGGGACCTTATTGGAAAGAGGGTCTTTGCAGCTGGGGTTAGATAAGGATCTCAAGGAGGTGATGCTGGATCTGAGTGGGGCCTAAACCCACTGACTGGTGTCCCAGAAAGAAGAGGGCACAGACACAGAGGATACAGCCAAGGGCTGAGTCTCAGAGATCCTAGAAGGAGCCCGCCCTGCCTGGAACTGGGTCTGCAGTGCACTGAGGGCAGCTCCAGGACTCGCATCGTGAATGTCCCTTTTGGACTACTGCTGAGGCCTTCCAGCCCTTCCTCCTGGGCCCCTGGCAGCTACTCCTCAATTCTAATCGCCAGACCGAAAAGCTGAAAGGGAGACCCATGAGTGTGCTAAGATCAAGGAGGTCAACACATAGGCAAGCAAGGACTGTAACTCAGGGGTGTGCAGGAATCCCCCAGGATACAGAGTAAATTCTGAATACACCTCCACTGAGCCCTAAATGTGAATGGGGGCTTTGAGGAGATGCTGCAAAGCTCTAGACCCAGAAAGGACTCTGTGACCTAGACAGGATAGACACATCTAATTAAATGGCAACAAAGACAGAGACCCTATCTAAAAAGCGTCAGGGCATGGAGACGGGCACAAGGACAGCTGACCTCTCAGTGGCCACCAGGAAGCCAGAGTCAGTGGAAGATGACTCCAAAATCACCAACCGGAAACTTAAGCAAAAATCTCACCTACGGGAGGAAGATAAAGGCCCTATGGGACTCCCTCACCCCTAAAGGACACCTTCAGGGAACAGCAAGAAATGGAGGACAAATGGTGGCAACAAACCTGAAACAGGCAGGAACAAAGCAAACCACCATGAGAGGTGACCCCTGAGAGATGTGACCAGCCCTCCATGGAATGGCAGTGAGGACAACCGCCCGTGGAGGGACAGGGAAGAACAGGCACCACCACGGTGTTCTCACGAAGCTCAGATAAGCCCAGCCAGATGATGGGCTGTGAAGAAATCACCAAGTGACAGAAAACAGCCCACAAGCCCAGGGTGGCTGCCTCTGGGACTGAGGTGGAGAGGAAGAGTACAGACCTGGAAGCAGCAACTCATTTAAAGCTCGTTCAACTACAACTGCACTATGGGGGTTCCCTTCAGAGATGGCGCTGCTTGGTGCCTGCCCACCTGCCTCCCTCCCACACCTCGAGCCCTGAGTCCTGGCCACTGTCCCAGGTCACGCTCGGCTCTACTCTCTTCATGCAGATGCACCCACCAACCCTGCAGACTGGCACAGCTCTGGCTACCACCCAGGGCCAAAGATCCCCTGTCCACACTCTCCCACCTGAGTGAGGCAGGCCACCCTGGAGGGGTCCAAGCCTTTGCCAGTTTTCCAGTTGACTACCTTGTGGCCACAGGTGATTTCTCCACCAGAGCCCAGACCCAGAGTCAGGTCCTCCTCAGACTCAAGCTTCAGTCTCCACAAGCACTACTCCCTCTACCTGGGAACCTCGCCCTCGTGTGACCAGGTCCTCTCTGTCTCCAGAGGAAAGGAGCAGACTCTGGGTCCAAACCAGGGCATGGCCTCATCCTTACAGCCTGGGATTTCTCCTTAGGATCTAACTAAACAGTGACAGGTATAAACTGCCGTCCTCTTACCACTCGCCCTGCTGGCCCCTCAGGGAGTACTGCAGTCCTCTTCCTCTTCTGAAGGCCAATACCCACCGATGCTGGGTCATACTGTCAAGATGAACATGTACGTACATGCACACAAAACAGGCATGTACATGTGCATGCTCATACAACTCATGCACACTGGCAGACACATGTATGCACCAGGGGATACACCCGCGCCACCCCGGAACCTGACAGGTTGGATCCCTGTGGTTGGCTCAGCATCTTGTGATGTCTAGGCCTCGAGCAGAACTTGGTGGCCCAGGCGGTACCCTCCTCCGTCCAGGCCCACACCTCACGCCCAGTGTGGTGAAGCCTGACCTTGGCTGGCTGGGACCTGAGCACTCACTTTCCTCGTCAACCTTGAGCTCCTCGTTGTTCTTGATAGCATCAGCAACCTCCTTTTCGTTGTGGCCCTTGCTTGCCAAAAACTTCACTTTATACTCATCCCATGACACGTGGCCTAAAAGAGCAGATCACACCTCTTACGATGTTCAACAATGAGCATTTTTTTCTTTTTTATTATCAGAGAGTCTGTGCACACATATATACCAGAAAGAAAAAGCACTCCAAGGGAGCATAGGCATGCTGCAATCCCCTTTCCTCTATTTCTCCATCCCATCAGCATTTGGGGCATGCATGCAGGCACACCCTATTGCTTTTCATGCCACTAGGGCTGGAACTTAGACCATGACTGGCCACGTGGGATCCCATCCCCTATGCACAGGACTTAACCACTGCACAGCAGGGCCAGCCCTCAAAGTAAACATTTTTTAAATAAAAAGAACTAGTCACTTTAGGTCATCTGCCAAAAATCCTTGTGCTATAGGCACCCACAGAGACAGTGGTGCAAGGTGCTAGCTCCAGAATTTTGCCAGGGCAGCGGTCAAGAGCCAAAGCAAGCAGTGCCCCCCACACCTGTTTTCTCACCTGCAAAGCTGCCTAGGGATGTCTAGCCCTTGGGGCCACTAAGAGGCACAGCCTGGCAGCACCAGTGAGGTCTAAGACACCAAATGTCTAAGAAGCTATTACTGGTTTTTTGTTGTTGTTGTTTTTCCAATTAAAACACCTAGATCACATTCAGTCCTTGCTCTGCACATCCTGTATCTTCAACAGACACTGGCCATGAAAACTGACTGGCTCAGACCCCTGGCCATGCCTCAGGGCCTTCAGAGCCCTGGCTCCCTCCATTCTGTGGTCCCTTAGCCTGCACTCATACCCCCAGCAAGGTCTGCCTGCCCCAGCCCCTGACACTTCTGCCCACAATACCGTCGCCATCAGGGTCTACGGCACGGAAGTGCCTCTTGTTCTCCTGGACAGCCTCCTGGAAGTGCTCGGCTGTCTTCTCCATGATCCAGTGCTGCATCTCCTTGGCGCTGATCCTCCGGTCAGTGTTCACGTCCACTCTGTGGGTGGGTCGGTGAACAGGAGGGCATGAGACAAGGCCCTCAGTCCCCTGGGCAGACAAACAGCTGAGAACCTCCCACAAATGACGACACGCTCCATCCCACAGTGACAGAGGAAACGTCAGGGCACACAGGGCTCACCGCAGGACTGTCAGACGGCATCGGGACCTGTCAGGGATGTGAGGAACTGGGCGGTTTGGTCTGCACTGCCACTTGGTATCACAGTCCCATCACCGAGAAGGGGAATGGACCTCCCTGCTTCATGGCTCAGCAGCCAGAATCATTACCCAATCCCACCCTCCCCAAGCATGGCTTCTACAACCACATTGTTCACATGGAGTTTTATACGCACCACGCACGACTGTGAAAAACCTTCACCTAAACATAAAGTAAGAAATTTAGAGAAAAAGACCTTCGGAGACCTGACACTGTGTCCAAGGAGGGAACAGACCCCAACTTGGAGAACAGGTGCCCAGGGACTGAGGGCAACAGGGACCCAGAGACTTAGGAGACAGATCCCTCGGGACTGACAGAACATGGATTGAGGGACATGATGGGATAGGGACCAGGGACTCCAGGGAGACTGAAGGTCCTTTCTTATCCCTTACCACTACCCCAGCAGCAGCCAGTACCTGACCTGCAGGTACACGAGCCCACAGCCCCATCTACCCCAAAGGGGCCCGGGAGGTACCCTCAGCTCCAGTCACTCCAAGAACAAGCAGCTGTGGGGAAGGGGCTCCCCAGGGTGGTGATATGCTGAGTGGGTGGAGTCTGTAGTTAATGCCTCTCAGGGCCTGGTGAGTCACAGTGCCTGGCAAAGCGCTCAGATACACATGGCCCCAGGCCAACTGAGAGGAAAGCTACGGATGCGAAGATGTTTACGCACACAACAAAGGCAGGCTAAATGAACCCTGGAACAAAATTAGAGTCCAAGAATAGTCACATTTACGTATACTGACAGAGATAACTACAGTTATGCACGTGTTAGCACATGTTAGTACCTGGGCTAGTACACACACACAGAAACAATTAGCACAAGCACATGTGTATACACGCTTAGCCTACACGTGTTTACACAGTTAGCATACACACGTGTTCAGAGTTAGCACATATACACATACATATAGGAGTTAGTACGCACACATCTGTTATCAAGATTTGTCCACTGAAGGGACTTCAGGCAATGACATCTCAGGGTTCAGATCCTGGTTGCTGAGACTATTCTCCAATCATAGGAACCAGACCTCTGATGCCAGAAAGTAGCGTGGTGGTTAAGGCGCCGAATCACACATGACCAATTGTGTAGTTTGAATCCCAGACCTACTGGTTTGAAAAACATGCTGGGCATGTGTGTACACATGCCCAAATCCCCAAGAGAATGGAGGAAAGGGGACTGCAACATGGCCATCTGCCCAGGGGTGATTTCTCATTTTTTCTCTCTCTGTCTCTCTCTGGTGAACACACATACCTTATAGCAAAAAACTAAAAAGAAATAAAATAAAAACAAACAAAAAAATGAACCAAGTCCCTTGGAGGAAGCCCCTTGGAGAAGTGGCTGACCAGTGCCAGGGCAGATAACATACACAATGAACCTGGAGTATCTTACAGTGTTAGAAAGTAGTAAGAGCGCTAAGAAAAGAGACAAAAGAACAGGGGACCCAGGGCCAGCTGGGGATGTTGGAGTTTAAGGCCCTGGACTCCCGCGAGGCCAACCACAGTTCAAGTCAGACCCAGTGGCTTGAAACTCACACTGGGTACATGTACATGTGTGCCCAGAATACCAAGGGGAGAATGGAGGAAAAGGGACTGCAGTGTGGCCATCCCCCTCCAGGGGTGATTTCTCGCTTTCTGTAGGTCTCTCCAGCACGTGCATGTGCCCTATAGCAAAAATCTCTCAAAAAAAAAAATAAATAACGAACAGGGAGCCCACAGTGATGCAGCAGTAAAACGTAAAACACAATACTCTGTGAGGCTCACCCACATGATAAGATTCTGGGTTTGCATCCAAAGGCCTCCCCGAGTATGCTGGGCACACACGAGCCCATGATCTGGGGCTGGCTGAGCTGGGTGTGGAATAGTGTCAAGACTGTTGAGGATGGCATATATAATGTGTGTGTGTTTCATTCATGGAAAAGATAAGTTTTTGTTTTTGCTTTTTTAAAAAAGGATAGAGGCATGCCACCGAGATACAAAGGCCAAATGAAAGGGAACCAGCAGTTAGCGTAATGGCTATGTCGCTGGACTCCCACGTAGTCGACCGCGGTTCGTGTCCTGGACCCAGTGGCTTAAAACTCACGCCAGGTGCATGTGCGTGCGTGCCCAAGATCCCGAGAGGAAAATGGAGGAGAAAGGATTGCGGCGTGGCCATCCCCCCTGGGGGGTGATTTCTCGCTTTCTGTCTCTATGTCTCTCTCTGTCTGTCTGGTGAGCGCAGGCGCCCTATAGTGAAAATCTCTCCCCCCCCAAAAAAAAGGCCAAATGAAAGAGCTCCCACAGTTGGAACAATGTGGGCAGCAAATCAACAGCAGAGCACTAGATCATAACCCAAAGTACACAACACGTGCCTCTGAGCCCACACTGATGTAAGTAGAGGCTGACCCCTGTAGGAGGCGGGGCTCATCTCCCACCCCACCCCACCCCATCCCAGAGGGCAGGTTAGGCCCAGTGACTGACTTCTGCATAAGAGACCAGGGACAGGGACAGAAGCAACTGTGTAGTGGAGACACCTGCAGACATCACTTTAACCAGGTGACCCAGGTCAATATCCCCAGGTGTGTGGATGTCAGAGACCCCAAATGCAACAGGACAAGATCAGCATCTTTCCAAAAACATGCCACCCTGTCCAATCACAAAAAATGCATTAAATGATCTCAAATGGAGGGCGTTGTACAGAACACCTGACTGTCTGCCCCATCCCCAGAACTAGAAAGGTCCTAGAAAGACAAGAGATGAGATGTCACAACCCATAGGAGCCTAAGCTACGACAACTTAATGCAATGTGGGATCCTCAGTGGGGTCCCGGGGCAGGAAGGGACATGAGGGGAAAGTGCCTGAGATGGGAAGGAAATCTACAGAACCACCACTGCTGCTGCTTGGTCTGACAGGCTTACGATGGTTACAGACGAGGCTGAGATTAGAGAAAACTGTGGCTGCATCTTAGTGCCCTTTGCGCGTTTTCTCAAACAAGATACCTCAGGTAACAAAAGATATCTCCCCATCCCATTGGAGAACACGCGTGAACACTTGCGCTTAGCTCTCGCAGCCCAAAGGCAGCCTGGGTGCCATGTGCCTCACCCCTAGCCCACCTCAAACCCAAAAGGTGCAGACCACCCGTGGCAGCCACCAGAGCATGGGAGGATGACTCTACAAAGCTGTGACAAAGACCTTTGTGAGCTCAGGGACAACAGTCCTAAGAGACCACAGAAAGCAATCAGCCAGCCTCTAAACAAACTGGTCAGTCACTACACAAAGAAGACATCCCATGAAAGAAGCCCGAGCCATCTTATATGGGGAGATGTGTAAAGGATGCTGTGTCTGGAAGGCAGGCCTTCCTGCTAGCACCCACTTCTGGGCTATTTCCTGCTCTGAAGCTCAAACCCTAGGTGCCTGCCCTGGCCCTCAGCCCAGTGAGGCAGGCAGACAGGCAGCCAAGGTTGTATGTGCTGTCTGGGGCCCAGGCATACCCGACACTCATACAATTCCCCATGACCCACAGACCCCAAGGACACAGGTGACCCACTCAGGCCCCACACAAGCCTGTGTGTACTTCACACTAAATAAATATTGGATTAAAAGATTAAGGCCAGGGTCACCAAGTGACATGGTGGTTGAGGCGCTCAACTCTCACATGCCTAACTGCGGTTCAAGTTCCAGACCTGGTGACTTGCTCTCTCACTTTCACTCTCTCTCTTTCTCTGGTCAAATTAAAATAATAATAATTAATAAAATAAAATAAATTATTATTAAAAAAGAAAAAGATTAGGGCCATCTCTGTGGTCTAGTGGTTAAGGGAGTTGGATCCCATATGGCCAACCATAGTTTGAATTCGGACCCCAACAGCTTGAGAAACATGCCCGAGTGGCCAAAATCCCAATGGGATGAAGAAATGGAAAAGGAATTATGGTGTGACCATGCGTCATTGCAAGGGTGGCAGGGGAGGGGGGCCTGAGTATGCTCTGTCTCCCTGACCAGCACATGTGCTCTCTAACAAGATTTTTTTGTGTGTTTGTTTGTTTGTTTGTTTTTAAAAAAGGAAGCACCAGCTCATCACTAGGAACAGACAGTCAGGACTCAGGGACAGGGGACAAAGACACAGGGGTCTGAGGCGGGAGTGAGGCCAGTCATGCCAGGCACAGGTTTGGCTCTGTTCTTGAGAGACAGATCTGGGGTCATGAGCTCCAGGCCTGCATAGTAACAGGACATGCCCACCTGTCCACAAGTATACCTGGCTTCCAAACGTGGCAGCACAGGACTCTCCAAGACATAAGACAGAGGGATGTCAGAAGGAGCCCTGTGTGCCCACCACTAGTCGCTCAATTCCAGGTGACTTTGTTTTTTAATATTTTTTTAAAGAATTATTTTATTTATTTATTTATTATTATTTCACATGAGTTTTGCCAGAGAAAGACAGAGAGAGAGAGAGGGAAAGTGAGAAAGCAAGCCACCAGGTCTGGGACTCAAACCATGGTCGGCCATGTGGGGATTCCAGCACCTTAATCACCATGCTACCTGCTGGCCCAATATTATTTTTTTAACAAGTTTATTTAGTCAGTTTTTTTGTTTTGTTTTTGTTTTTGTTTTTTGCTATAGGGTACATGCATTCACAGAAGAGAAACAGAGAAGGAAAGTGAGAAAGCATCCCAGGGGGTATGGCTGCACCACAACCTCCTCTCCTCCACTTCTCCATCCTTTTGGGATTTTGAGCATGCACGCACAAGTGCCCAATGTGTTTCTCAAGCTGCCATGTCCAGGACTTGAACCACGCAGTCAGCCATGCAGGACCCAGCTGCCTTAACCACCATGCCACTGGCTGGCTCTCCACGTGACTTCTTGTCAAATCAGACCCTACCTGAGAAGCCACACCCACACCTTTCAGATCACTCCCTAGGCCAAGTATCATCTAACTGCAATTGCAACCAGGCCTGCCTACTCCTTTCACAGAAGACACTGAACAGAGGCCTTTTAGCAGCAGAGCCTCACAGTAGGCAGCTGTGCACGGTCACCTGGTTAAAGTGATGTCCAGGCTGTCCTGAAGCTTCCCTAGCTGTAAGATCTCCTAGGTGATGTAACCAGGTGATCCAGGTCAATATCCCCAGGTGTGTGGATGTCAGAGACCCCAAATGCAACAGGACAAGATCAGCATCTTTCCAAAAACATGCCACCCTGTCCAATCACAAAAAATGCATTAAATGATCTCAAATGGAGGGACGTTGTACAGAACACCTGACTGTCTGCCCCATCCCCCGAACTAGAAAGATTCTAAAAAGACAAGAGATGAGATGTCACAACCCATAGGGCTGGGAAGCCCCACCTCTGGCCCTCCAAGCCTCCTGCTAACCCGCAGTGCTCAAGGAACGGCTCGGGGCTACTACATTTCTCAGCCCAAACACTGAAAGCTCTCAGTACAGCTGATCAAAAGCACAGGTTTATACAGCCACGTGCCCCATAGCAGGTTTTGAAGTGGGCCCTCTCCCCATCTCTCACCTCTCATGCAAAGTCACACAGGCAAGCAAACACAGGTGGGCCTCAGCAAGGGTGCACCTACTTGGAGAAGATGACCATCAGCTTCCTCCGGCTCTTCCGCGGCTCTGAGTCCTCATCAAACCCATCCATGTCTTTTCCTAAGAAGACCTCCTGATGGAAGTCCTTGTTGAGGTGCCCATCCATCTCCAGCTTCACCCCATTCAGGTGGTCTGGGGGCAGGATCTCATTCTCCTCCCTGTTGGCGGCTCTCTCCCGAGGAGATGAGTGGTTGGCAGGCCGTGCGGAGGCATCCATCAGAAAGATGACACCCAGGAGCCAGAGACAGTGAGGAGCTAGGCCACAGAGGGGAGCCTGCCTGGACGCCATCACTGCTAGGTCCAGACTGCGGGACAGCCTGCAAGGTGTGGGCCAGGAGCCGGGGAAAAGGAGGCCAGAAAAGGAAGTGAAGTCACGGTTCAAATCAAAGCCCTGAGCATGGCAGAGGCCTCTGTGTTCCCAGGACAGCTGCAGGCTGATTGCCGGAGCCTCCAGACTCCAGCGAGCAGTTAATGGTCTACAAAAAGATACAGATCCATCATTTAGTGGAACTCGGCAAACATGTTTACTTCCTAACGTGAAACAGAAGTTCTTGATTTACAGAACCCTGACCACATACAGTATTTTCTCTCCTTATTTACTTATTTTTAACTTACCACAGGGTATGTATGCTCACCAGAGAGAAAGGGAAAATGAGAAATCACCCCCGGGGGAGACCAGCAGTTGGCATAACGGCTGTCACTGGACTCCCATGTAGTTGACCGTGGTTCGAGTCCCGGACCCAGCGGCTTAAACTCACGCCAGGTGCATGTGTGTGCGTGCCCAAGATCCCAAGAGGAGAATGGAGGAGAGGGGATTGCGGCGTGGCCATCCCCCCTGGGGGGGTGGTGATTTCTTGCTTTCTATCTCTGTGTTTCTCTCTGTCTTTCTTGAGAGCGCACTTGCCCTATAGCGAAAACCTCTCCAAAAAAAAGAAGAAAAAAAAAAGAAATCACCCCTGGGGAAATGTCCACACTGCATTCCCTTCTCCTCTCATGATTTTGGGCATACATACACGTATGCTTGGTGTGTTTTTCAAGACACCAGGTCCTGAAACCAGCAGATGGCATAGTGCTTAAGTCGCTAGACTCCCAGATGGCCAATCACAGTTTGAGCCCCAGACCCAGCAGCTTAAAATTCAAGATGGGCGCATGTGCCTGAGTGTCTAAAATCCTGAGAGAAGAATAGAGAAAAAGGGATTGTGGCCTGGCCGTACCCCCGCACCCCGGGGACAGGATGATTTCTCACTTTCTTCGGTCTCTCTCTTTCTCTGGCAAGCACATGTGCCCTCTAGCAAAAAACCCTCTAAAAAGACACCAAGGACCAGCAGATGGTGTAATGGTTATGTCACTGGACTCCCACGTAGTCAACTGTGGTTCAGGTCCTGGACCAGTCGACTTAAAACTCATGCCTGCTAGTGTGTGTGTGTGCGTGTGCCCAAAATCCTAGGAGGAGAATGGAGGAGAAGGGACTGCAGTGTGGCCATCGCCTCAGGGGATGATTTCTCGCTTTCTCTCTGTCTCTCCACAAGCACATGTGCCATACAGCAAAAATCTCAAATAAATAAATAAATAGCAAGAATACTACAAAGTATTAATATAAAAAATTTTAAACACACACACACGTGCACACACACAACAGGTCCTGGACTCGGACTGTGCAGCTGGCCAGGTGGGATCCAGATGCCTTAACCACTATGCCACTGGCTGGCCCTCTCCCCTTTTTAAAAGACACCAGATTTCCAGCTCTGCCTCTCCTCAAAGTTGTCACCATCCCAAGGGGCTGACTTGCTCCCCTCAGTGCCTATAACACAGCCTCCAGACTGGTCTGGCTCTATACTTGCTGACCTTACAGCACTGACCTGTGGGGTCACAGTCACTCCTTGTCCAGATCTGGACTTGGGATTCTGTGACCCTGGCTAAATTATCTGACCTCCCTGGCCTCAATCTCTCACTAAAAAAACAGGAAGCTCCCCACCCCTCACCCAAGGCTTTGTGACTTGAAGTATAAACCACTGAGGGCCTGGCTCAGCAAACACTCACACCTTCCCATGGGGCACCGGCCCCTCCAAACATCTCACTGTGATGACTCTTGTACAGGCACACGGATGCATGCACGCACCACACGCCCTCACTTACATTCATGAGGGAACGCCAAAGCAGCTGGAGGACCCAGGACATCTGTCTCTGTACCCTGGACGTGCCTAGTGTGGTGGGAAGCAGGGGCTCACAGACACTCAAACTTCACACATCCCTTCTCGTCCCTAAACCTGCTTTTTCCTGTACTCTGTGCACCTGGCAAACACCTGTTGGTCCTTCCAGATGCAGATGAGGCCCCACCTGTGTGTGCTGTAGCTGTTCCCTAAACACATGTTTACTGAAACTGCTGTTTTGTAGCCCTCTGGCAAGGGCAGTATCTTATTCAGTCTCACCTGCCACGCTCCCTCGGGGGATATTAAACAAGTGAAAATACTGCATACAGGCACCAAGACAAAGCCCAGGGGCTGCCACTAAGATGGGCCCAGGAAAAAGTGCAATAGCCAAGCTGGGGGTCACTCAAGGAAGGAAACCCTGGACACATGGATTGTATTAGATTTTTATCGTGGCTGAGGGCTGAGGTGTCATTTCATTTCTTCCATCTCAACTCTCCTAGCCAGAGAGCACTGGGTAAGAACTGAGACAACTTGCTATTGGTGCTAACTGCACTAATTGCAATCATAAAATACAATGTTGTATGCAAGACTGTACTTTGCTCCTTGGAAAAAACAGTCAGTTCCTGATTCTACTGAACTACAAAGAGCAGTGTAAATACAATGTTTTATACAAAAAGGAACTCTGAAGTGTCTGCACAAATATCAGGAGTTTATCCAGTGAAACTTCCTCCCCTCAGTTCACGTTATTTATACCAGTGTCGAAGTAAGGGGGGGGGGGTGTGTGTGACCAAGTCAAGTCAATCGCTCGCTTGTTTTCTCACCCTCTGTTCCATTAGAAAGATGTTTCAAAGAGGGGACTCTCCATCACCTAGAAACCTCAAGTCCCTAACAAACAGTAAACAAACTCTTGCTAAACGAAGGCTGGAAACCCCTTAAGTGGAGGTGGTATTTCACTGCCATCCCTGGGTTTCAGCTCTGGTGAAACTACACTACTTCCTGTGGCGAAAACCACGAATGCTTGTTCTAAAAGTTCTGTTACGGTTTAGGAGTAGCACATAGGTTAATAACAACTGCCACTAGGCAATCCAGACACACACATTCCAAATCTTCAGCTCCTACTAACTAGGGACCACCGTCCGCTGGTTACGCATGAGGAAACTGAAGCAAGTTGTCCAAGGTCACCTCGTTAACAAACACGAGTCTGCTTGCCTTCCGCACAATCCAGCTCCTTTCAGCATCCTTCAGCAGAGTTCGCAGGTTCGGCGAAGATAATGCCAGGTGTGGAGGCGGCTGAGGCGGGCTAGCCCCAGTCCATGGCGCCTTTACGGCCGCTGCGAGTGCCAGAGGAGCTAGTCCGGCCAAGCTCGGCCATCATCGGCCCGGGTCAGTACCCCAGGCCGGGCAGACCAACCCGCGCACGATGCCCCAGCTCAAAGCGGTGGGCAGAGGCCTTCGGACCCGCCCCTTGCGCACCGATCGGCGAGGACAGCAGCCGTGCGGCACCAGCGGTCGCCCTGGGGCCCCTTCACTCACCCGCCCCCCTGGTGCCTGCGACGCCTCCGACCAGGATCTGCTCAGGCCGCCGCCATCTTTCTTGCGGGAAGAGGAGGGCGAACTGGCCGAAGGGCGGTGCGAACGGTGCGACCTCACTGCGCGGACCCCGGGTCCGCCATCTTTCCTCCGGGCGGAAGTAGTCGCACGCCTACTCTGACAGCAACCAATGAGAAAGGCGCAAGCAAGGCCACGTGACGGCCGGGTCCTTGCGGCCGTCGCCCCC
>NW_006203430.1:9107588-9107915 GCF_000334495.1 Tupaia belangeri chinensis
GGATCGGCGAGGACACCAGCCGTGCGGCCCCAGCGGTCGCCCTGGGGCCCCTTCACTCACCCGCCTCCCTGGTGCCTGCGACGCCTCCGACCAGGATCTGCTCAGGCCGCCGCCATCTTTCTTGCGGGAAGAGGAGGGCGAACTGGCCGAAGGGCGGTGCGAACGGTGCGACCTCACTGCGCGGACCCCGGGTCCGCCATCTTTCCTCCGGGCGGAAGTAGTCGCACGCCTACTCTGACAGCAACCAATGAGAAAGGCGCAAGCAAGGCCACGTGACGGCCGGGTCCTTGCGGCCGGCGCCGCCGCTGCCGCCCGGTCGCCGGACCC
>NW_006203430.1:9108163-9115431 GCF_000334495.1 Tupaia belangeri chinensis
GTGGCGGGCAGGGCGACGTGTGGGCGCGCTTCGCTGTGGGCCCTGGCGGCCTGGGAGCGGAGGAGCGGCGTGCCCTGGAGCGCGAGCAGGCGCGACACGGAGACCTGCTACTGCTGCCAGCACTGCGCGACGCCTACGAGAACCTCACAGCTAAGGTGCTGGCCATGCTTGTCTGGTTAGACGAACATGTGTCCTTCGAGTTTGTTCTCAAGGCGGACGACGACTCGTTCGCACGTCTGGATGCGCTGCTGGCAGAGCTGCGCTCCCGGGACCCTGCACGCCGGCGCCGCCTCTACTGGGGCTTCTTCTCTGGCCGTGGCCGAGTCAAGCCAGGGGGCCGCTGGCGTGAGGCCGCCTGGCAGCTCTGCGACTACTACCTGCCCTATGCACTAGGCGGTGGTTACGTGCTCTCTGCGGACTTGGTGCACTACCTGCGCCTCAGCCGCGAGTACCTGCGCGCATGGCACAGCGAAGATGTGTCCCTGGGTGCCTGGCTGGCGCCTGTAGATGTGCAACGCGAGCATGACCCGCGCTTCGACACAGAGTACAAGTCTCGGGGCTGCAGCAACCAGTACCTGGTGACACACAAGCAGAGCCTGGAGGACATGCTGGAGAAGCACCAAACACTAATGCACGAGGGCCGCTTGTGCAAGCAGGAGGTGCAGTTGCGCCTCTCCTACGTTTACGACTGGTCAGCACCTCCCTCGCAGTGTTGTCAGAGGAAGGAGGGCATCCCCTGAGCCGCTGCTGGGCAGTCCTGATGAATGTGGGCACGGGAAAGTAGAGGCCAGGCCAGGCCAGTCACCCTCTGAGGCCTGTGAGTGACACAGCTGAAGTAGTGAAGGAGGAGTTGGTAGAGGAGGCCATACGCTGTCTAAGCCTCCAGGTTCTGGCTCTTTGTCCCTGACAAGTCCAGCCTGATTTCTCCAGTGTTCTTTGAGTAGATGCCAAGCAGCACCAGATAACACCTACATCCCAACGGTGGTGCTGTGCCCAGGGGTTTTCACCTCAGTGGCCATCCCATCGTAGGTCTTGTTTTGGACTTAGGAGACAGGGTTACCATCACAAAGTATCACTTACAGTTAGAAATGGCCTGTGAATCTCAGCCAACATGAACCTATCCTGGAAGTGGGCTTTGGGTGTGAGGGCAGAACAGAACCTACCCTCCACCAAGGGGCTTACAGTGTCTCCCACCCCCAACTCCTCCTGTGACATGTTCTGGGGCCACTGCACTCACTGTCCACCTAAGAGGGCTCTGCACAGAGCTGTGAAAGCTGCAGGCTGACCTGCCGTCCGTGCGCTGCAGTGTACCTGTGTGTGGTCACCCAAAGCAGCTATCCTCTTCCATGTCTCTTGTTGGTTTTATCGTGTGTAAGTCAAAGATCTGTTTCATGTTCATTGGCTTTAATGGTATCCTGACCTTTATCTCCAGAGTGAATTTGTGGTAAATAGAATTCAGTATTTGCTTATGATTTATTTATAGATACTGTAAATTTGTGTAGATAAGAGTTTAAGTTGGGACTGTACAGGTCCTTTTTTTTTTTTAATTAAGAAAAGACTTTTATATCAGAACTTGGAATTTGTGGGTTAATCTGTTTGTACAACTTGAGTGTTCGACCCCGCCGCTGCATGTGTGTTTAAACATGGAAGAATTTTAAAACTGTCCATTTCTCTTTCAAGTTTACACATAAGTCAGTCCCATTGTCTCTTTGTGAAAAGATTTTCCTTTTAAGGCTTCCTGGTGGAGTGCGGCAGCCTCACAGGCCAGAGCTTCCCTGTTATTTCAGACTCTGGGCCCAAGTTCCAGGAATCTGAACCCTTGAAAGTGTTGACCAGACTTCCCAAATTCTGTCTTAAGAAAACAGGCTTTGTTGGCCGGCACCCCTGCCTGACCGCCTCTCACGTACCTGAACACATCTTCAAAAGTTTGGGGGTTCCTTTTTCGTTTGCCCCCATTTAATGTGAAAAGTGAATGCTGTGGTCTTTGCAGAAGTGAAATAAAGTGGTTCCAGGACTAAGAAGATGGCCATGCGCCCTCTCAACCTTTACTGTGTGCACGTATTACACATTGTCCTAGAATCTGACTTTTCTGTCTGAGAAGCCTAAGTTGTTCCTGCCATGGTATTTATCATCCCTCTTTGGGGTAATATGAAAAGGGGAGGGATACAAATACTGATTCGCCTTTTTATCACCATTCTTTTCAGTTCTTAAGCCATGAACTCAGAATAGGTTTGGGTTATTCTGTAAAGGTAGGAGAATACTCAGAACTAAAAGTCGCTGGAGTAAAGCCCTGGGCCAGAAAACAGGGAGGGTCTTGGTGACCTAAACTAATTCTGAGAAGGTACAGATGAGACCAGAGAGGTCCTGAGGTCTCATATGGTTACAGGTGAATAAGAGCTTTCTGATTGGCTCCCTGAAGCCAGTACTAAGTTCCCTGTGTCTACATTGTTTACGAGCAAGGATTGATGAAAGGACCTAAGGTTGGGGATACCAGGGTGGGCAGAATTGGGGCCCTGCTCTCCACAATGGGAGTGGTGACAGGTTCCCTAGGGATGCTGATTAACAGCAGGGTCCCAGATTACTTGAGTTGTCTTGTCTGAACCTCACAATTGATTCTTCTCCCCTCCCCAACCCCAGGCTAGGCTGCACCCCTCCAGCTCCCTGGTGCCACCCCACACCATGGCTCTTGGCTGTGCACTTGCGCAGCATTTTCTCCAAGGCAGCTCTCCCTGGTCTGACTCCTGGCTCCCCTGCACACCTCCCATCCACCAAGGCTCTTGCCATCCATCCCACACCATCTGAAGTCAAACTCTAAGCCCCAACCAGCCCAGAGCCCAGGAGGTAGCAGGCCCTCAGGAGACTGACAGAAGGACCACTGATTTCATGGGGCTAAAAACAGGATGCACAGCTAATTCTTCCCAGGCTGGTGTCCTTAAGCGACCCAGAGAGTCAGTTGTAGAGGGAGAGCACGTCAGGAGTTGGTACATAAGGCAATGAGCATCACCATGAGGTGCATGGCCCATGGAGGCCCATGACAAGGCAGGGTGTACAGGTCTGCCCTCTCCCTCCTGGGGCACTCCTGTCCCCTCCCACCCCCCACCCCCCAAGGCTGGCATGGAAGCAGTTGAGTAGGCTCCAGCTCCAGACAGGCCTATACCCTTGGTACTTGCCCACATACAGACTGCTGCCTGGGTTTAGGCCTTAGGCCCCCACACCCCTCTCAGACCTTCGGGTCTCTATCCACTTGCCCATCTGGGCAGGGTCTGTTCCTGGCTGCGATCATGGTTCTCTCTCTCTCTCTTTTTTTTTTTTTTTTTTTTTTGAGAGGTTTTTGTTATAGGGCGCATGCACTCGCCAGACAAACAGAAAGCGAGAAACCCCCCAGGGGGGATGATCACACCACAATCCCTTCTCCATTCTCTTCTCACCATCTTGGGCACGCACGCACACGCGCTCGGCATGAGTTTAAGCCACCGGGTCTGGGACTCAAACTGCAGTCAACTACATGGGAGTCCAGTGACATAGCCATGACGCTAACTGCTGGTCCTGCAATCATGGTTCTCAAGGCTCTGGTTAAAGAATGAATCATATATCCCAAAAGATATATTCAAGTCCTAACCCCCAGTACCTGTGGGTGTGACCTTATTTGGATATGATCAAGTTAAGATGAAGTCACTGGGCCTTTCTCCAATACGCCTGGTATCCTTTTCAGAAGAGACAAGACCAGCTGGTATGAAACAATATGCTCTGTGAGGCTGACTCATGGGAAGGTTCTGGGTTAGCATCTAGGCACATCCATGAGTACCCAGGCCAGGCACATGCCCGTGATCCAGAGCTGGCTGTTAGCAAAGGGGGATTGTGACTTTGGGACCCTTTTGGTGGTGCTGGCTCCCTTACCCTCTTTCTCTTGCTGTTTGAAAAACAAGGATGAGTCAGACAGTGGCACAGTAGTAAAACACTGCTCCAGGTATCCCACATGGCAAGTTTCCTGGTTCAAGTCAGAGACATTCCTGGGTATGGAGGGCATATGCTTGCCCATGACCTGGGGCTGGCTAAAGGCTGGGAGTGGACTATGGTGTCAGGATCCTGTTGGAATCTCTCTCTTTGCTTTTTCTCTCTGAAGAAATAGATTGATTTTTTTTTTTTTTTTTGAGAGGTTTTTGCTATAGGGAGCGTGCTCTTGCCAGAAAGACAGAGAGAGACAGAAAGCGAGAAATCACCCCCCACACACACAGGGGATGGCCATGCCACAATCCCTTCTGCTCCATTCTCCTCTCAGGATCTTGGGCACGCACACACACGTGCCTGGCATGAGTTTAAGCCACCGGGCCCAGGACTCGAACTGTGGTCGACTACATTGGCAGTACAGCAACATAGCCATTACGCCAAATGCTGGTCCTGAAATAGACTTTTTTAAAGGCTTTTCTCCAGTGTGCTCACTGGAGAGGGACAGAAAATGAGAAATCATCCCCCGGGGGGAGGGGGGGAGGGATGACCATGCTGCAATCCCTTCTCCGTTCTCCTGTTGGATTTTGGGCATGCACACACATGTATCAGCATGATTTTCAAGTAACCAGGTCAGGGACTCGAACTGTAGAGTCAGCCATGTGGAATCCAGCACCTTAACCACCACTCTACCTGCTGGCCCAGAAATAAATAAACTTTTAAAAAGACCCAGCCATTGTGGCACAGCAAAAATGCAAGTGCCCTGCAAGGCTAGAAGCTATATGGCCAACTGTGGGTTCAGATCCCAGGTCAGCTTGAAAATACCGAGCTGGAAGATAGGAAAGGGGATCATGGTGTGATGAGTCCCTGTCGGGGATGCTTTCTCTGTGTGCACGTGCTACCATTAAAAAAATAAATAAATAAAGGTGAAAAAGAGAAGGAAACAGACACATGGGGAGAAGGCAGCCTGTGATCCTGTGAGGACGGAGGCAGAGACTAGGGTGATGCTCTGCAAGCCAAGGGACAAGAATCGAGAGTAGGGACCAGCAGGTGGCACGAAGAGTGAGGCAGCTAGATGCAACATGGCTGACCCTGCAGTTCAAGTCGACCTGGTAGCTTGAAAAACACACCAGGCACATGTGCATGCATGCCCCAAAATCCCAAAGGGATAATCAAGGAAAAGAGATTGTGTTGTGGCTATCATGCCCCCAGGAGGTGCTTTCTCACTTTCTTTCTCCCCATCCCCCCCCAGCAAGCACAGATGCCTTATAGCAAACTTTAAATAATAATAATAAGGGACCAGCAGATGGCATAATGGTTACATCACCGGCCTCCCATGTAGCTGACTGTGGTCTGAGTCCCAGATCTGACAGCTTAAACTCACACCAGGCATGTGTGCATGTGTGCCCCAAATTCTGAGAGGAGTATGGAGAAGAGATTTCAGTGTGGCCATCTCCCCTGGGGGGTGATTTCTTCTCACTTTCTGTCTGTCTGTCTGTCTCTTTTTGTCTCTCTGGTGAGCACACACACCCTATAGCAGAAATCTCTCTTAAAAATAAAAAGGGGGGGGGGAACCAGCAGTTAGCATAATGGCTATATCGCTGGACTCCCATGTAGTCGACGAGGTTCGAGTCCCAGACCCAGTGTCTTAAACTCAGGCCGGGTGCGTGTGGGTGCGTGCCCAAGATCCCAAGAGGAGAATGGAGGAGAAGGGATTGCGGTGTGGCCATCCCCCTGGGTGGTGATTTCTCACTTTCTGTCTCTCTGTTTCTCTCTGTCTTTCTGGCAAGCACACGTGCCCTATAGCAAAAACTTCTAAAAAAAAAAAAAAAAAAAGGACCAGCAGTTAGCGGAATGACTATGTCTCTTAACTCCCATGTAGTCGACCATGGTTCGAGTCCCAGATCTGGTGGCTTAAAAAACGCTGAGCCGTGTGCATGCGTGCACAAGATCCCGAGAGGAGAATGAAGGGATTGTGGTGTGGCCATCCCCCCCACCGGGGGTGATTTCTCACTTTCTGTCTCTCTGTCTCTCTCTTTCTGGCAAGTGCACGTGCCCTATAGCAAAAAACAAACAAACAAACAAACAAACAAACAAACAAAAAAACCACCTCTCCAAAAAAAGAAGAAGAAATAAATAAGAAAAAGATTGAGAGTAGGAACAATGAAGAATTCTACCCAGAGTCTCAGAGGACGGGTGGCCCTACTAAGACCTTGTTTTCAGTCTTCTGACCTCCAGAACTGTGAGCAAATACAACAGTTTCCTTTTGCCATGACAGATCTTTTCCAAGACCCCTAATGGATGCCTGAAACCACAGATAGCACCCAGCCCTGTGAGTACTGTGATTCCCAAGCTGAGGCTAACAGGTGACTAACAGAAGGGTAGGTGTATACAGTATAGTACACGGACAAAGGGATGATTCCTGTTCCAGGGGAGGTGAAGTGGGATGGCAAGAGATTTCATCATACTACTTGCGTGTGCAATTTAAAACCTATGAATTGTTTCTGGAATTTTCCATTTCATATTTTCAGACCAGGGTTGACCAAGGGTAAAGGCAAAACTGCAAATGAGGGGCAACAACTGTGTATTTCTATTGTTGGAACCACTGGTGTGTGGTGTTTGTTCCAGAGCCCCAGGAAACCAGCACAGCCCCCTGTGCCCAATGCCGGAAGCCATGTGGGCATTCGCTGGCAATGGCTCCTACAGCCATTGACTGAGCCCAAACCTCTACCTCTCGGGACCATCTTGGAGCAGGATTTGGTCCAGCCTGCAGCAAAGTAGCCTCGCTGGCTACCCAACCCCCACATTCCTTCCATTAGACCTAGCCGACGCCTCTACTGCCTGGGTCACCCCTGACCCTACCACTCACTCCCTGGCTAACTGTGCCAGCTCAAAACCTTCAAGGTCTGCAGCCCCTGCCTGCCCCAGGAACCCTGACCACATCATAAGATGTGCCAAGGGACCAGCAGTTAGCGCAATGGCTATGTCTCTGGACTCCCATGTAGTTGACCACGGTTCAAGTCCTGGACCCGATGGCTTAAACTCACACCAGGCGCATGTGTGTGCATGCCCAAGATCCTGAGAGGAGAATGCAGAAGGTATTGCAGCAGGGGCAATTCCACCTGGGGGGTGATTTCTCACTTTCTGTCTCTCTGTCTCTATCTTTCTGGTGAGTACACACACCCTGTAGCAAAAACCTCTCCAAAAAAAAGATGTGCCAAAACTCTCAGAAATAACCAGCTCCAGGACCCCATCCAGGCCCTCAGGGAACAGCTGACTACAGACAGGCCTGAAGAAGGTGACCAGGCCCTCGGCACCCAGAC
>NW_006203430.1:9115456-9119965 GCF_000334495.1 Tupaia belangeri chinensis
AGCGGAAGATCCTACGTTCGGGCCCTGAGTCCTGGGCCGGCTGACAGCTCAGTGGAAATGGAGCTTTTCTGCTAAATCTAATTTGTTTCTCCTCTTCATTTTCTCCAATAAATATGCTCTGAGCTGCGGTGACATCTCTCTCCAGTCCCCAACACAGTGGAGAAAGCAGGTAGCCATGCCTCCCCTCTGCCTGTACCTCAAAGCTGGCCGACCTCTGGGATCCCCAAGCAAACAGAAGCCTTTTTTGGGGTCAGAGCCTCACCCCCTTGCAAGTCTCCTCATTCCTGAGACCTTCAAGCTAGGTTCTCCTCTTAGGGTTTCTAATTCTCACACAGAAAACTCTCCCCACAGCCTTCAGAGCTGGAAGCAGAGCTCTGACCCACCCACCCACCCAGCCTCCGTTGACACCTACTCCCCTTTCCTTCAGCCCAGAGTGGGCTCACCACTGGCCTGTGGTGCCTGCAGTTCCCACCCTCAGTTCCACCGCCCCATACCAGTACTCACACAGCCCCTCCCTCTCACTTCTCAGCTCCCCTCTCCCTCTCTCTCCATGTAGACCTGCATCCCCACAGCCACGCTGCATCCAGGTGACCCCCGCCCCCGTCACTGCACTAATCTGTCCAGAATCACCCAAAGCAAACAGATCAGTCCTATGCGCCATCACTCCAGGGCCTGCTGCCCCTGCCACATTCTGGGACCCTTCTTCCAGGGAACCCTCCGGAAACTACTCTACCCCTTCCTCCTCATGGATCTTAAGCCTCCCCCACTGTGGGTAAGAGATAGGCTGAGGAAGAGTGGCTAGAGCCAAGGAAGGGAGATAAAATCAGAGGAGAAGGGCAGGTGGTAAAAGATCTAGAAACTCCAGGGTCCCCCAAGCTAGTTGCTCCCGTCTTACCTCCTGGCCAGCCTCAAGCCTCAGCTCTGGTTGCGGTGACTGACCAGCAATACTTACAGTGTGGCCTCAGCAGCATCTCCTTGGACTGGGGCTTGGACACTCCACTCTGGCAGAGGTCACAGAGGAAGCCTGGGACCATGGCAAGGGAGGCAGAACCAGGCTATCCTTTAAGGTGTAGCTCCCCTCTCAGCCCAGTGGGCCTTGGTGCTGGATGATGGTTCCAGCTGGGTAGAAGCCAGGGGACACAGAATGGGGCCATGGGAGCCCAGACAGCAGTTGGCTTCATCCTCTAAAGTAAACACCACAGGTGGCAGCACAACACCCCTGGCCTTGCTGGGCAGGACAGGAGCCCAGGTGGGGCCTGAGTCCAACTGCCTCCCCACTGACCCAGGGCCTGACCTAGCCCAGTGACCCGAGGAGAAGGAAACTCAAGACTTGGTCTCTCTCTCTGGTGGCGTCTGAGGGTCTCGGCTGGCCCAGCCTCCCTGGAGGGGCCCAGCCCGCCCCCTCCAGCCATCCATCCACTTCTGATCCTGAGAGTGAGTGATAGATGGCTGGAGCCAGCTCAAGTCTCTGCAGGCAGTGACATGAGGGTCACTGTGTCTCACCCTCCCACTGCATCCCCAGACAGACCCTGCTTGGCCCTTCCAGCCCCAGAGGAAGAATCAGCCTCCAAAGCAAGAGCTGGAAGTGATTCCACAAGTCTGGCCTTGATGTGTTCTGCTGCCGAGGACATCTTGCATACTCTCAGGACAGGACAGGAGGGGGATGGAACTCTCCTGGACCCTCTGGGGGACTCTAAGCAGGGACATGGAGGCAGACAAAAGGCTGGGGAATTGAGTGGCAGTTTCTAGAGATACCTCAGTACAGAAACGGAGTTTGCTTGGCCCCTGACACCCACCTTCCTGTTTACTCTTCTTGCCACCACTGCCTCACACTTCCAGGTCCAACAGGGCAGCCTCGAGGGGCTGTGGGCACAGGTGAGGGCAGGACGCTTTTCCGGGTCAGATGTGTGACATGCCAGCCGTTGCAAAACTGATGTTACCACACCAGAGGAACCCGTGAGTCACTGCCCCGGAGCAGGGGCTATGCCCCAAATTCTCCCAAACAAAAACCCTTTGTCCCTAAGCCCTCCCATGCCAGGCCCACCTGTACAACTGTCAGACATGCAGGCGGGCAGGCATGCCTTTGGCAGCAGTAGGCACAGGCAGGGGCTGGTGTGTGTTTCTACTACCCAGACATGCTTCCAGCCCACCTTGACCCAGCTCTAATGATCAGGCTTTAGGAGTTCCTGGGCTGCAGAGATCACCCTCAGGTCATGCAAAGCTCAGAATGGCCTGAAATGAGCGCAGAGGCCAGGCTGGCCAAAACTGTCACTGAGCAATGGTCCCAGGATCTAGCACCTTGATCCCCAGGAGGGCCTCATGGCCACAGTCTGTCCTGGGTCAGTGCCCTGATGGAGGACAATCAGTCCCCAGGCCAGCAGCATGGTTAAGGAGCTACATTCCACATGGCTGGACTGCATAGTTGGAGTCCCAGACCTGGTGGCTTGGAAAACATGCAAGGTACATGTGCATGTGTGCCCAAAATCCCAAGAGGAGAATGGAGGAAAAGGGATTGTGGTATGGCCATTCCCCCCTGGAAGGAGGAGGGTGCTTCCTCATTTTCCCTCTCTCTATCTCTTTCCAGCAAGCACACATGCCCACAGCAACAACAAAGAGAGACACACAAGTTCCCTGCTGCAACCAAGGAGGTTCTCTTCAGGATGGGGCGGTCAGGAGCTCCCAGTTGGAGTGCGGAACCCCTTTCCCTTGCTTTCCTCACCAAGATCTCCAGCCAGGGAGCCCCAAAATGCCAGGGTGACTGTCACAGTGAGACCAGAGGGTGTCCTGGGCAGCAGCACATCCCAACCCAGGCCCCACCAGCCAACTCTGCCAATATGACAAGCTCCCTGGAAACACCACCATCAGGACTCCCTGACTTCAAGGACCCTGACCATAGCTACTCCCAAGCTCACTGACTGGCCAGCAAGGGGGTCCAGCCACCAGACTCTCGATACCTGCCTTTTGTTTGCTCCTGGGGACCTGGTGATTCTGGCTCTGAGAAGAAAGCCCTGGTCCTAGGGGCAGCTGTGCAGAGATGTCTCCACTTGCTGCCCACATGCTGGACACACCACAGGCTGCCTACATCAGAGGTAGTAGACATGCCACCTACATGGGTCAGCATGGTGCCTGGGCACATGCCGACTCAGAGATACATCTGTTTCGGGCTCCTAGGCACCCCACATAGCCCCACACACACCCAGGTCAGTCTTGGTCCTCTACCCAGGTGAGAGGAATCAGGACATGTGGGTCTGAAACCCATGATGACACATGAAAAAACATACATTAAAACATGCAAGGTACATGTGCATGTGTGCCCAAAATCCCAAGAGGAGAATGGAGGAAAAGGGATTGTGGTATGGCCATTCCCCCCTGGAAGGAGGAGGGTGCTTCCTCATTTTCCCTCTCTCTATCTCTTTCCAGCAAGCACACATGCCCACAGCAACAACAAAGAGAGACACACAAGTTCCCTGCTGCAACCAAGGAGGTTCTCTTCAGGATGGGGCGGTCAGGAGCTCCCAGTTGGAGTGCGGAACCCCTTTCCCTTGCTTTCCTCACCAAGATCTCCAGCCAGGGAGCCCCAAAATGCCAGGGTGACTGTCACAGTGAGACCAGAGGGTGTCCTGGGCAGCAGCACATCCCAACCCAGGCCCCACCAGCCAACTCTGCCAATATGACAAGCTCCCTGGAAACACCACCATCAGGACTCCCTGACTTCAAGGACCCTGACCATAGCTACTCCCAAGCTCACTGACTGGCCAGCAAGGGGGTCCAGCCACCAGACTCTCGATACCTGCCTTTTGTTTGCTCCTGGGGACCTGGTGATTCTGGCTCTGAGAAGAAAGCCCTGGTCCTAGGGGCAGCTGTGCAGAGATGTCTCCACTTGCTGCCCACATGCTGGACACACCACAGGCTGCCTACATCAGAGGTAGTAGACATGCCACCTACATGGGTCAGCATGGTGCCTGGGCACATGCCGACTCAGAGATACATCTGTTTCGGGCTCCTAGGCACCCCACATAGCCCCACACACACCCAGGTCAGTCTTGGTCCTCTACCCAGGTGAGAGGAATCAGGACATGTGGGTCTGAAACCCATGATGACACATGAAAAAACATACATTGAGCTTTCTGTGGGGAGCCTGGATAGGGACGGCAGCCAAAGGCAGCCTTGGAGCAGATCCCCAGCTCAGCCCTAGGCCCAAGCCTAGATGCCAAAACTGAGACCTGGCCTCAAAGGGCCAGCCTATTCCAGCCATATGCCCCAGTGTCTAGGCCAGCATGAGTGAGCCTCTTCACATGCTTCAACCTCCAGAGGGGACGATGGGGCAGACAGGGATGGGAACCAACAAGGGCACCTACAGGGGCCAGCAAATGGCATAATGGCTGTCACTGGACTCCCACGTAGTCAACTGTGGCTTGAGTCCCAGACTCAGTGGCTTAAAACTCAGGCCAGGCACATGTGAGTGCATGCCCAAAATCCCAAAAGGAGAATGGAGGAGAAGGGATTGTG
>NW_006203430.1:9119996-9161047 GCF_000334495.1 Tupaia belangeri chinensis
CTGGCTTGTGTGGTGGGGGGGGGGGGGGGGGGTGATTTCTTGCTTTCTGTCCCTCTGTCTTTCCAATAAGCACACGTGCCCTACAGGAAAACAATAAATAAATAAATAAATAAATAACTCTTTAAAAAAAAAAAAAAGAGTAAGGCCAGAGCTGGGGCGCAGTCTCCTCACTCACAGTCAGGAGCCCCCAGTCCTGCCCACTCTTCCCCGTCCTGGCCTCTGCTATAGCCCTGAGTGGGGCTTTGCTGCTGAACTGTGACTCCTAGCCCCCGAGAGGACTTTCCAGCTGTCCTGAGCCTGATGTCCACATTCCTGTTTGTACTCAAACCCAACACAGTATGCCAAGGGCACTGGGAGGGCAAGCCCTGACCCAACACCAAGATAAAACCCCAGAGCCTCAGGGCAGGGGTCTCAGGTCAGGTCCAGCCAGGCCTCAAGCCTAACACCAGGGCTTAGGAAGGGCTCAGCTCATCCGGGATCCAGGTTGGAGGGACTGGAGGAGGCATCTGCACACTGGGCACAGGCCCTCCCAGGACAGCCAGAAGCCCATAGCAGCAGTGTACACCAACCCCCAGTCCTGGCCTGGCAGGCACAGGGTCAGCCCCAGCTTCTGGGAAGTCAGCCCTTGAGGAAGGGTCAGTGAGGCCAGCCAGCACCTCCTGCTGCTCCCAGGCAGGGGCTCAGGGTCAGGGGTCAACCTGAGGCCATCTAGCACTATGCAGCCACTCTGGCTCTGACCGGAGCTAGGACTTGGGAAGCAGCCAGACACGGGTCATCCCAAAGCCCAGCTCCACAACTGGAAACACCAGGCCAGGAGAAAAGAAACACCCTCCTGAGCTCCGCATCCCTAGGACCCCCAATTACCCCTTGCCCTAAGTAGCAGCAGCTCTAGCCCAGTCTGCATCCCACCCACAGGACTCCATGCTCAGATCCAGTGGGCCCGACAGGTGTCTCCCACACACCTCAAGGTCTTGAGCCCTTTGGGGGGGCCTTCCCACAGCAAAAACTGCAGTGTGGGTCAGGCTGAGGGGTTGAGGATAAAATGACAAGGTCCAATTGGGTTCAGGGTGGAGGCTGGGCAGCCTGTGTCCTCTGTGGGCTGAGTACATGGGGCTGGTCTGGCCTGGGATCTGAATTCTCCTGCAGCAGCCACCAACTCTACCCCAGCCACCTACTCCTTTTCTCCTGGGCCCCCAGCCACGGGTGGGGGGAGCCTAGACTGGAGACAGCACATTCCAGGGGAATTACAGCTAAGTGGCTAATGACCTCCGATTAGGGGGCAGAAACAGGGGAGGAAGAGGAGACAGACGGGAGGCAGGTGGAGTCGGCGCCGAGACTTGAGATGTGGGGCCCTGGCCACATGCCCACACAGCTCCTAGGTCTGGCCCCCACTCGTCCCTGTCTCCTTGTCTCTCATCTCATCTCTCTACCTGTCTCTCCGCATGGCCCTTGGTTCATTCTCTGGGTCTCAGTTTCTGTCATCACAGCCCCCTGTAGCTGCAGGACAATGAACCCATACCCAGAGGAGCTGAGACCTCCCCCATCTCTGGGGCTGGCTGTTATTGAAGGATCATCAGGAACCCACCCCCACCCAGACAGAGCAGCAAGGCCCCAAAGCCTGGCTTAGAAGAGCCTGCCTGGGTGCCACCCACCATCCTGTCCAGCTGGCCTCAGGCTCAAGTCTATTCTGCCCGGGGTGCGGGTTGCTCCAGAGTGTTCTAGAGGGGAAGGGAAGGGAGCCAACTGAGCCAGGTAGGAGAAGGATCCCCTGAAATTCCTGATATTTAGTGGGGTAATTGTGGCCCCTGCATTCGTGCTCCTCATGGCTCTGCAGACCAGGAAAGTGCAGGTCACGCACCTGTCAGGCCCCTCTCACCAGATCCCGATCTGCCTCTTCACAGGACCCTGACTGATGTCCCCACTGACCGTAGGAGGTCCCTCCAGTGCACATCCTAGTTTCCCCTCCTCTTTGAGGGGAGCATTGACTGGTGCCTATGGCCAAGCTGGGGCTACAAAGGGGAGATCCTGGAGCCCTAGTTCTCAGCCCTAGGAGGCAGGCTGTGCCCAGTTAGGGGGTGCTGCGAGCAGAGAGGAAAGGGGGCTCCCTAAGCCCAGACTTTTGTGTCTGGCCTGGACTCCCACACCTTTTCATCAAGACCTTGGTAACTGGGAAGGTGGGGAGCACTCACCCATTCCCAAGCCTGGCCTCCCCTGTGTGCCCTTCCCCTCCAGCCTCCTTAAGGGGACCCAGCATGGTTCTGGAACATCCCTAGTCAGACAGGCTGACGGCTGCAGGCAGGGAAGCAGAGACCCCTGCAGACAGCCCCAGCCCCTGACGCCACCCTGAGGGGACTGAGCAGAAAGGTGGGGACGGGTCAGCGGCCAAGCCTGCTGCTGCATGGCCCGGCGCCAGCCAGAACCCCCTTGCCTGACTAGGTCAGCTTGCCTCATTGCCCAGCAGGCCTCAGGGAGGGGCCATCCTGTGGCTCCCCCAAGGCAGGCCAAGGTCCTGGGGGAGGGGTTCCAGCCTCTTCCAGCCTCTACCTGCAGAGGGGCCCCAGGTGCCAACCAGAGATGGTATCTCAGCAACTCTGTAAAGGCCAGGGCATCCTGAGGCCAATTTACATTCTTCGGTCTGGGTTTGCCAGAGCATAATGGGATGGGGGTAGGGAGGCCCCAGATCCACAGGTCTCACAGTCTTGGCCACTAGGGCAGGCTGCAACAGTAGGATACTCAGCTCACCCTGCCTAACATGGGGCAATTGTGGCCCCAGAGGTTCTAAGGAATCCAGGTCTTTGGGGGTGTGGTGGCCATCACTGGGGAAGGAAGAGGGTGAGTACATGCCAGTTCTACTCCCTGCCTCAGCTAGGCAGTCCTCTACCTAGCCTGTACCAACTTCTTACTGAGTGCACCTGGGCCTACAGGGTCTCCCCAGCTTCTTGTGTGGTACCTGTGGCTTACACGCACTCATACAGCCCATTGTCTTTGTACTCCCTCCTGCCCACCCACCAGTAAGTAGACCCCTCCTACATAGGACACAGGCCCACCCCACGGCTCCTGCTGCCCCCCATGGCAACCTGAGGCTTCAGGTACCCAGAGACGAACCTCCTGTTGCCCTCTAAGGTTAGAGAGACCCTGAGCAAGGGGAATCCCAGGCCATGGGAACATGACTGAGCAGGGATCTACATGGACATTTGTCTTGTCTTCTGGGTAAACATGGCCCCCAGCCCCCAGCAGGAGCAGAGGCTGCCAGGAAACAGCTTAGCTGGCTCCTACCATCTTCCACCCCACACCTGGCTAAAGGAGTCTGTTCTGAGACTGTGTGAGGGGACTGCTGTACATCCTCCCTCCAAGGCCTGCTGCAGTCTGAGCTCCAGGGGTCACTGGGGGTCACTCCAACCCCTTTCTGCCCCTAGCCCATTCCCCACCCAGACCTCTGCCACCACCTCCACCGACACAATGACCAGGCAGTGCTCAAGGGCTACGAGGAAGATTGGGGGGTCTTTATTGCTGCAACCACAGGTATTAATGGGGGAAAAAGGCATGCTGTCCTCCAAGGCAAGTGGGCAGCTCCTCGCTGGCCACTGTCAGGCCCTCACATGCCCAGGAGCAGCCCGGAGAAGCTGGAGCCGCTCTGGATGGTGAGGACCGCCCCGGAGCCATTATCCACAAACACGGAAGCATACTGTCCAGCCTGCAGGTATCCACAGTGAATGTCACCACTGGGTGCCCCAGCCCAGCAGCCAACCCCCCCATGGGGATAACAAATGGAACATAACACCCCAAAACTCAGATGAACAAGGACCGACCAGGTCTAAGAACAAGCCTCGGGAGGCGCTTAGTCTGGTCATTTGGGTCCAACTACTGATGTCCACCCTACTCTTGCAGCTGGGAGATGTCTGTGCAGCCTGTGCCCCAAGAGAACCCAGAACCCCTCCTGCCTCACCTGCAGCTGCAGCAGCCCCTGCACCTGCACTGTGAAGACCCTGCTGTTGCTCTCCAGACCTGAGACGGCCTCCAAGGACCTAAACACAGTACCACAGGGGAGTGTGAGGGCACAGCTGCCCATGGGCTAAGGCCTGTGCCCCTCAAGATGCCCCCCTGGGGCCCCCACCCCCATGGTGGTCCCAGGAGCTGCTATCTGGAGTCAAGGGGAGACAGTAACTCACGTGTGGCGATGGCACAGGGACTCGATACAGATAAGCACACGTACTGCATCCCGGGCCCGCAGCCGGGCCCTTCCCTGCAGCTCGCTGTGGTCTATGGAGATAGCCCTTAGGGAGGAGGGTGCATACAGGGGAGTAGGGGCTGACAGAGGAGGAGTCTAGAAGACACACATCCTGGGACAGGCCCAGGAGTGGCTGCCAGGGTTGGAGGAGGGTGGGCATGAGGCTCTATAGCGCAGCAGTGACTCCCATGCCCATCTAGGGCCCTGAGGGAAAAAGATGGCATCTCTCCAATGGGACCCAGGCCCAGGGCCAGTGATGCTGGGTGCCCCCCAGGGAGGACTAATAATCCCCATCCTACAAGCACTCCACATTGTGGCCCGACTTACCCACATTCAGGCTGGCAGAGAATTGGAAGATGCCAGACACAGGGGCTGTGAATCGGCCTGAAGCCAGGCTCAGGCCAGACCCTCGTAGAAAGGCACCTTGGGCAGTGGGCTATAAGACAATCGATGAGCAGTTGGCTATCAGGCCTGGACACTTGCCCTACATACCCAGCCTAGCAGAGATGTCTGCAACCAACAGCCCCAGACCCCTAAGCAAGTCTTTCCAGGCTCCTAGCCCCAAGGGGCAGATGAGGCCCCAAGAGCTCCCAAAGAGGAGCTCTGTGCCTCCTGGCTTCCCAGGACTCACTGATGTCTGGACACTGGGCCTCCCTACTCTGATCTAAGGCTTCTCACCCTCTATGCTTGGCTCCACCCAAGCTCAGTGACTGTCCTGTGGTGCCCAGGGGCCCATCTCACCTGTACAGGGACTGACCCAGCATCCTGCATGAGCACCTACAGTGGATGCCCCCAGCCCTCTACTCACAGCCTGGAAGCCCTGCAGTTCCACCAGTGTCTTCTTGTCCACAGGCACCGGGCCCTTCAGCCGGCAGTGGAAGGCTTCAACCACCAGTTGCTGGCCCACTCCCTGGGGCAGCAGTGGATCCAGCAGCCCTGAGAAACGACGCTCAGTAGCCTCTGTAGGAAGGACACAGGCAACCAGTGCAGAGTCAGGTACCTCCCAGGCCTGGGAAAAACCAGGGCTTGGGAACAGCCTTACCTCTCAGCATCTCCTGAAACTCCTGAAGCAGGGCCTCTGGGGAGACTTCTGCACCAGGGGGCCCTGGGGGCCCTGGGGGCCCAGGAGGCCCCGGGGGACCTGAAAGGCCTCGCTGGGAGGAGACAAAAGGAGAAAGTGAGGGCCCTGGTAGAAGCCACAGCCATCCACTTCCCTGGGCTCAGACCCCCCATTAGAGTCCCAGGAGAGCTGGATCCATAGCAGCCCAGGTGCTCACCAACTTCTTGTCTCGGCCCCGACATCGTTTCTTTGAGGCTCCATCATCTGGCCGCCGGATAAAATTCAGCCACGTCATGTGGGCATCTGAGAACTCAGGCCCCAAGGCCTCAGGTGGCTGAAAGACCAAGGGGCAAAGCTACTGTACTGACCACCCAGCCCCCTTGGACCTTGCCCTGCTGTGCTCAGCAGAGAGCTCAGAAGCTCAGTAGAAGGTGCCAGGGGCATCACAGGCCAGAAGGACTCATGGGCAACCCCTGGGGACTTGGAATCTGGATGCCCAACAAGCAGAAGCAGAGGCAGGGCCTGGGGTTGATGCCAAAGTATGTCAGATTCTTGCCTGGGGGGCTTGGCCCAGCACCCTACTCCCTCATAAATGGGCACACAGGGCTGGGGAGCTTCCTGCCAGCCCCATGTGTCCCCCAACAGTGGGCTTTGGCCTGGTTGTAGGGAGTGGGGGCGGGAGCAACTCTTCCAGGGATCTCTCTGGAAGCCCTAGAAAGACTGAATTCAGCTGGGCAGGGTTAGCACAGGGGGCATGGGCTAGAGAGAGGGTAGCCTCCATGGGTAAGTCCCTGTCTCTGAAGAACTAGGGGGTGTGGGTGAGGAAGTCTTATGTGCTAGCCCCAGACAGAAAGTGCATGGAAAGGCAGGAGCCAGAAGATGCTGGCCTGGCCGGGAGAGGCCAGGGAACCCCAGGGCATGATCCAGTCCCGAGGACAGCCCCAGCCCCAAATGCATCAAGAGCTCCCTACCCCTGGCTGGGCTCCACCCAAGGAAAAGAGAAGCCAAGAACATCTGAATGAAACCCGATTTCTCACACACCCACTCATTCTCCTGATTAACACCTCCTGTCCACATGCTTAGGGACCCAGGAGCCCTGGACAGACACGTGCATTAGCTGCATCTGGGGGCCAAAGGCAGAGGCAGTAGAAGCAGGTGGACAATGGCCCGCCCTGACAGGAAGAGCAGGTGTCCTGGACACCTGCCGAAGGTCAGCCCAGAGCCAGTCACAAAGCCAGGACACCCCCCTACCTGTAGGTCCCCAGACTGCTCCTGACCTTTCTCAGGATGGGCAGCCCTGGGCTGAGTGGCAAACAGTCACCAAAGGGCACAAGTGGATGCCTCCTCTCCTCTCCTGGTGGCTGGCTAGGATTGTTCTCTGCCCTCGCCAGAGACCCTGAAGGCTGTGCCCTCACATCTGCCCTGGCACCACCGCAGCTCACCCTCCTCGGCTGGCAGGGACTGAGGACTCCACTCTCCTCAGCCTGCCCATCTGGAAAATGGGGCCTTGGGCTCTGATAGGGCTGTGTGGACTAAGAGGCAGCCTCAGAGATGCCCTTGGGAAGAGGACAGCTGGGATCAAAGGCAAGAGGTCTTGGGGGGCGGGGTGGTGGAGGGAGGCACTGTCAGGGCGACTGCCACTCCCTTCCCTGTCCTGGGGCCCTGGAACTGCAGCAGAAAGAGGCTCTGTGGTCTGAGCTCCAAGATTCCCTCAGGAGACCCTCAGCCCAAGAAGGCAGAAGCCCTGAGCTGAGGCACACACGTTGTTCTGTTTTCAAGAAGACCCCAGCTGGGGCCTGGAGACTCCAAGGACAGAGCATATCCCATGCAAAAGACCACGTGGGATGCTGGCTACACATGCCCCTTGGAAACACATGGGACAGACTAGCCAGGTGACTGGAATTGGGATATTAGGGGTGTCCAGCACCCTACTCCCTCATAAATGGACACACAGGGCCGGGGAGCTTCCTGCCAGCCCCATGTGTCCCCCAACAGTGGGCTTTGGCCTGGTTGCCCACACCCCCTAGTTCTTCAGAGACAGGGGCTTACCCATGGAGGCTACCCTCTCTCCAGCCCATGCCCCCTGTGCTAACCCTGCCCAGCTGAATTCAGTCTTTCTAGGGCTTCCAGAGAGATCCCTGGAAGAGTTGCTCCCGCCCCCACTCCCAACATGGGGTCTGGTAACCCATCTAGCAGGCTTCCTGGAGCCCTCACACACACACACACACACACACACACACACACACACACACACACACACGCGCGCGCGCGCGCACACCTACCACCCCTGTCTGAATAAGCAATTACACCTAATGGCAGCAGGTTGCTCAGGGGAGATGGGCCTGGGGTTTCAGAGTTCACTGTGGCCATGCTGAGAAACCCTCCCTCAGCTCCTCCTCAGATCTAGCCTGGGGAGGGGCTCCCCAAAGGCTGGCTACTATCTCTGCTGCAGTTGGTCCACCAAAACGGAGCCTGTGGTCATAGTGTAGAAGGGCAACTTGGAGGCAGAGCCTGGCAGGGCAGAGCCTACTAAAGCAAAGAGGACCGCCCAGCACCCCAAGCCCCAAAGCAGCACCTTCAAGTGCATGCACGCCCGCACCCACGTGCGCCCCAGCCCACTCATACCTCGGGGGAACTCAGCAGCCCCTCCTTGTCGGACGCGGTGGCATTGGGGGTCTCCGTGTGCTGGCTGGGCTGCCTAGGCTTCTTGGGCTCCCGCCGTGCCCAGACACACCCAAAGAGCACAAGCTGCGGCCAGAAGAGGGCCGCAGCCACGGCCCAGACCCAGCACCGCATGGCTGGGGTCCCAGCGGCTCAGCGCTGCACACCCTGGCTCCAGGGCGCTCTCATGGGGGCGGTGGCGCTCAGAGCCCCCGCGCAGGTGCAAGGTCCCGGTGCGCTCGCGGCTGCCGCCAGTGCATGTCTGCGCGGACCAGCCCGGAGCGGAGACACAACTGGCAAAAGCGCGCGGCGGGACGCCCTCGGGTCCCCTCAGGCCTCGAGGCTCTCGCCCGCCGCCTTTCGCGCACACTGCCCTGGCCCGCCCGCCCTGCCGCCCAATCAACCCTCGCCCCCCCGCCCTGCCGCCAAATAAACCCTCCCCTCCTCCCCAAACCTCGCGGGCTCCAAGAGGGAGGGCTCACACTCCGATGATCTTCCAGCTGCCCCCAGCGCCCTGACAGTTGGGGGCGGGGACAGGGGCGGGGACCCCCACTGACCACTGCCTCAGGCTCTTCTGAATAGCAGAGGACTGGGCTCTGGAGGGGCTGAATCTACTCTCTCCAGATCTCCCGTCTCCCGGGTCCTATGGAAACAGCCCCCAATCTGCCTCCCACCCCTTCCAGAAGGCTTTGACTTACCCTAGGAACCGTTAACACCTATCTACCCTTCTTGCCATTCCCCATCCCAGCTAAGCTTCGATTTATTAATAAGGTTAACCTGGCACCTCACACACCAGGAGACCCCTCCCCAGTCATCAGCTGACAGAGCCCCCAACCCTTTCCCACAGCCACTCATCCAGGCACTTTGGATCCCCTGCCTTCCTGCACAGGATCCCTGGGAATGGCTGAAGACCTGACTGGGACACTGTCCCCAGGAAATGATGGGCCCTGGGGAAACACGACATCTCAGACACAAAGTTCCCCTCCTCCACTGGGAGGTAGAGTGTGGCCTTGGCCACAGAAGACAGGTCTCAGAGAGAAGATACAGCAGGTGGTGAGGCTAGCTGTTCGAGTCCTTCTGCTCCGTTCGCTTTTGGGAGCTCAGTCAGCCCTTATCACCTGCCCTCCTAAGCCAGTGGGTAAAAGAGGCGCCTGGTAGATCAGTAAAAGGGCCTAAGCCCCTGGGAAGCTGGATCAAGCGCTGCACATGGGATTCTCTGCCATGGGACACATGAGACAGTGGGTGGGCAGAGGCTAGCTCCAGGCAATGGGTCACATGGTGCCTGGGCAAGTTGATAGGCACTCTGGGCTCAGGGACTGTGAGGTGGAAGCCTGGGTGGAGCTGGAAGCCTGGGCGAGGATCCCCAGCTTCCAACTGCCCCTTGACTAGTTCAGGCCAAGGCCAATCAACAGCCATAGAGCTGGAACAAGCTGACTCCAAGCCTAGCATGAGGAAGGTGGATACATTGGCACTAGTGGTCTTGGTCCTCACGGTCAGCAGAGTGCCTGAGAACCCCTCAATTTCTTGGAGAAGGGTAGAAGTAGCCACACAGGAGACCCGGGCCTGAGTACACCCACAGGCAGAGCCTCCCAAGAGACAAGATTAGGATGAGGAAGTGTGGGCAATTCCTACTTGGAGCACCTGTCCACTCCTCACCCATCTGGCTCTCAGGCAGAAGTAACCTCTCCAAAGAGACGAGACTGATTTTGGTGTCTCCCAAGTGCACTGTTGAAGCCTCAAGACTCTCAGGAAGTCTCTTCAGCCCTCACATGTCCACTGTTGAACCAGTTGCTAATGATTGGGTGAGGAGGCCACTTGGGTGCGTCATCCTGCTAGACACCCATCTTGCTAAGTCCTAGGGGTAACTGGGTTGGGCAAAGATAGTCCTGTCCATCTTGATTCAGGTTTGGGGCATGAAGGTAGGTAGATAAAGTTGCTGGCCCAAGAGACTTCCACCCACATCGCCAGGCCCTTCCTTCCTTTCTGATGACCTAATCTTCTAAGGCTTGAAGGCAGAGTCCTACTGGTGATATGCCTTCCTGTGACTCCAGACAGATGAGACCTCTAAAAGGCAGATAGCCTAGGAGGCCAGACCAAAGGCCGATCACAGTGAGGTTGGGGCTGGGAAAGACTGGTTTCTCATTCCCATCCACAGACTTCAGAATGAGCCCTGAGTTCCATGCCCCCAGGAAGCAGGAACCACTCAGGCAGTGCTTTGCAGAGGGGACTCAGTCCCCATACAGCTTGGAGCTTTGCTGCCTCCACTTTATCTCAGATGTCAGAACCATCTGGAAAGTTACCAAAGGAGCCTACCCTCCTAGTCATCTACCTAGGATCAACGTGCCATCCCCAAGAAAGGCTCAGTCTAGCCATTAGCTCTCTTTACCCTCCCACAGTCGCCGACACCCCTAGACCCTGGTAAAATGGCAAAGGACAAGGACAGGACCTCAGGGCCCTGGGGCAGAGACACCACCCCCACCTCCACCCCAAAAGCAGTGTGTCCTGCTGTCTGCCCACCTCCCTGAAGCACAGGAAAAGCTGCTTGCTCCCTCTGATCCATACTTCTCTGCTATCTTCGCTGGGGATTTCCTTAGGGAAGAAGCATGGGCTGCTGGACTCTCAGGAAACGCTTTCTTCCAAGGTCACTCTCCACACATCTATGGAATCTGAGCTTTTGTTTGCTTTGTTTTGTTTTCATTGTAAAATGGCCAGTTTTATAAGTTAAGAATTATGGGGATGGGCAGGTGGCGTGGTGGTTAAGGGCGCTGGATTCCCACATGGCCAACCACGGTTCAAATCTCAGACCTAGCAGCTTGCTCACTTTCCCTCTCTCTCTCTGTCCCTCTCTAGTCAAAATACAAATAAAGTTAAATAAAGCAATCCTTAAAAAAAAATTCTTAAAAAAAGAATTATGATCTTTGATCCACTGCTCAATCCATATAGAGATTTGGTTTATGGGCGGGCAGGTGGCATGGTGGTTGAGGTTGCTGGACTCCCACATGGCTGACCATGGTTTGAATCCCAGACCTGGTGGCTTGTTTTCTCACTTTCTCTATTTTTCATTCTGTCCCTTTCTGATCGAATTTAAATAAAGTTAAATAGAATAATTCTTAAAAAAAAAAAAAGAGATTTGGTTTATACTATCCTCTAGCTCTTCTGGTCTATTGCTGGGCAGCTGATGCACAATTTCTTCCTTATAGGATAACGTGGCTTCTTCATAAAATTCTCACACTGAGTATTTTCTTTTAGTTTTTTTTTCACTATAATCCCTTGTTTCAAGTCTTTTGTACAATATATTGTTAGCAGTTCTCAGCACAAAAACTACATGAAACCAGAGTTCAGGGAAGAAATCACAACCATGTAAATCAGTAATAACTACACTTTCTTTCATTTGGTTTTCTAATTCATCAACTACTGTCTTCATCTAAAATGGGACAATCATATTCTTCATCATAACCACCAAACAACTGCCCTTCTCGAGCTAAATCGCCCACATTAATGTATTACAGTCCTGATCTTGATGCAAATTCTTTGCCTAATGTGGTTTTTTCCAACCCCTGATATACCGGTGAGCAAGATGTTCGGAAGCACCACAGTCTTCACAGCAATGGCCTGGAATCAGTTTTATAAGGGGTTTTTCTCCCATTACTAAAACACTTTACAGCCCAGTCTGCACAAGGGTCTGTGCCAGTCAGGGGGCCCACTGCACAAGGATATCCAACTGTCCCCATCAGTAACTCCTCCAAGGAAAAATGGTCAGATGTGCTTGGTCCATTAGGATAAAGGCCATCTCTTATTCTGGGCCAGTGCTGGAACATGCCATAGGCACCAGAATCTATCTCCACCACTGCCCAAGGGTCATTACAGGTTGAGACTTCATAGAGAAAAGAAGTAACACATGCTAAGTAAACCCTGTATTTGTTGACATTCTGCCTGCCAAGGACCTCAGAAAGCATCAAGGGTTTGGAACTGGTGTCATGGCTGGGGTAGGGCTGACATTCAGCACAGGAGAGGAGCAGGGTCCTAAAGAGCTCCACCAGTTGCTTGCCAAGGTCACCAGACAGTCATGAGACCATCAGGGCCCCAGTAATGTAGCGTCACTAGCAGGATCCGCCTATCAGTAACTGCCAAAGCTCCTGTGGCTAACACACCATTCTGATTGGGCAGGTGTGACCTGTGCCCACAGCCCACCTACCTCTGAGGCAACAGAGATAGGCACAGATCTCTGCCAACACAGACTCAAACAGCATGAAATTTAGGAACAAAGATATAATGAAAAAGTTTTTGCAAGAGTTAAATACACACAACTGGTAAATTATAGAGCAATTTTAAATAAAATGATCAAAACACAAAATTTTAGATAAACACAGTTTTATGTCTTGCTTCTGGAAGGAGGTTGGCTATACAGCCTCAGCAATGACTTCCTAAAGATGACTCGTGGCCATGTCCACCACTGGGCACAGCATCATTTCTTCCCTCTAGTGGCTCACACGTTTTTTTTCAAACACTGTGATGCCTCTTCAAAATATCCTATGTAGGTGAAAGGAGTCATTAGTTCCAAAACTGAGACCATGCTGGCTCTGACACTCCTCTCAGATAAATATTTCCAGGGCAGTTCCCCACCTCCACCACCCCTCCGTGATCTTCTGTGAAGAGCAAACACCTGACATAGTACCTACAAAGGAATGTAAGGTAACCATAAGGAAACCCCAAAACATAAAAACAGCCCTGCATATTGAGGAGGGACCCCCTCTCCACCCTCCAGGAAAGAAGGAAAATGAGCTTCTGGGCCAACAAAATGTAAAGAATTCAGAGAAAAAGCTTTGCAGTTTCTCGAGTTCTCTCTAGTTCACGGTGAGCTAGAAGGCCAGGGACTGAGGGGTGAGGAGTGAAAGCTACCAGTCTCTTCCATTCTGTTACTGCTTTAAGTAAATGACGACACCTTGTGGTCAGAGTGAGCAAGTTACTAACTTTACGGGAGCAAAAAAACAAAAGCGGTACTTTCTACAAGGAATTTATTTTGTTCTGACCATTAACACATTTAAAAATGCTGAGACCAAATTCCATCTCTCATGGATCCCCATCCATGTTTGTAACTGGCCAGCGACCCTGCTAAGCCTCATCACAACACAGCTAGACCAATGCTCGCCAGCTCTTGCCTGCATATCAGGGAGCTCTTTTAAGAGTACTCGCAGAGTATTTGATAGGCATTGAATTTTCTATTTTTAAGTGACCAAATCTAATAAAATGAAAAACGAGTTTACTAAAACAGGTCCAAAAGACAATACAGGAGATAAGCTATAAAACCAAAGCATGAGCGGCCCTTGTCATCGATGCCAGCCCCTGACACATCAGGGTGGGAAGATGGAGCTGAGAGGCAAGTCTCCAAATCCTTATCACATTTTGGTTTTTGCTTTCCTTTTAAGGTTTTTAAAAAGCTAAACCCAAGAGTCCGGCGGGCCCACCCTGTGCTTGTAATGTGTCCAGCCCGCCTGTGTCCAACTCTGGTGCCCGAGTCCCTCAGCAGCGCCTATGGGTCTTGTCTCGTGGGTGCCTCTCATTCCTGTGCAATGCTCCTCAGCACATATTTGACCGTGTAGGCAAAGGCCGCAAACCCAACTATAACAAACAAGTTCGCCAGGGCTCCGCCCAGGAGTCCATGGTGCCGGTTGGCCTGCTGGAGCCCTGCAAGGTGTGGGCCAGCACCTGGTGCATGCCCATTGAGAAGCTGGACCCCATTCTGGCCGTGGTGTATTTCTCCATCAGGGACCACATCCGGCAAGGGGAGAGTCTGAGGTCTGCTGCTAAGCTCATCTTGTGCTTTCTGTTTTTGTTTAATTTCCTAAGAGAAAAACAGCAAGAAACCAAGGTTGGTCTAAATAGCCAGCTCTTTAGAATCTACACTTCAGTATTCAGGAGTCCATGAAGCTCTCTTTGCTATATGTCAAGTCCTTACATCCCAAGGCAGGCTAGGCTCAGCTCCTGATCCCATTTCGCAGGTGTCCAGAAAAAAAAAACAAAAAACACCCACCCACCCAGGTCAGAGCAACACTGACCACCATGCAGTCCAGCCTCTCCCACCCAGATCCTTGGCATCCTACCCACACGGTAGCCACATAGGCCAACAAGCTCCATGCTCTTGTGGGAACAGATCCAACCCTGCTTCTGCCTGAGCAGAAGCACATGCACACAGCTGGCCCTCAGGTCCTCTCCCCTAGCCCTGGGGCTTTCTGCCTGCCCTGCACTGTGGGCTCCTGGAGGAGGGGTCCAGAGCTGTTGCCCCTGCCAGAGCTTGCCTCCTCGCTGTGGCTGGCAGATGTTTCTCATGCTCCCAACTTCCAGGGATGCCTGCCATCCCTCTGGGTCATTTCAGCTTAGAATTCATAGGAACATATGCTTTCTCTTAAGAAAGAAATCAAATCTGAGAGAAAATTTAATGCAGGAAGGTAAAACTAATATTCAACTTTTGCTTTCTTACCTCTACAACTTCAGGAAATAATTCACAAAAAATTTTATCTTTTAAATTAAATGATAAACTTTGCACTGCCAGTTGTCTTTTCTAGGGAGAAAAAGAAGGAAGATATCAGCCAGAAAGTACATTTCAATCATTTCCAAATTTCAAAACATTATTTTAAGAGTCAAGGGCTGCTGTCTTTAAGTTATAAAATGCACTTAACAGGGGCCAGCAGATGGTGCACTAGATATGTCACTGGACTCCCACATAGTCGACTGCAGTTTGAGTTTTGGACCCTGTAAAACTCACACTGGGAGTGTGTGCATGCATGCCCAAAATCCCGAGAGGAGAATGGAGAAGGAACTGCAGGTTGGTCATTCCTCCTGGGGAGTAATTTCTCACTTTCTGTCTCTCTGGCAAATGCATGCGCCCTATAGCAAAAATCTGCTTCTATTAAACAAAAAACAAAACCATACAAGGAGGATGGGTCATAACAGAGGGAGGGGGATGGGGAATCTAGGATGGTAAAACAAAAGGCAAGGTATGCAGGACACAAGAATTGGGAAATTATTTGCTGAGAACATATATGTTGACATGCTTGATTGAGCCAACGCACAGTATATATTGGATGGAAAATTCATTTGTGTGTTGCGATGGGAAAAAAAAAATTATAATAAAAAATAAACTATAAAAAAAAAAAAAGAGAAGAGGATAGAGAAAGATAGCAAGTGATGTTAGTGAGAAACAGATATGGTTTATTATCTGTTGAAGATGACGTGTATAGTATTCTCAACTGGACTGGTCTGGGAAGTATTTCATGATGGGTGAAGTCTTTTAACAAGCAAAATGAGAAATAGTGATTGACTGTTTTAAAAAATTATAATAATTATTGGGAAATGCATGGAAAAGACTTTGAATGATAAAGTGGGGAGATCGATGCCTCTGTATTGACTGACATGCATGGCATTCCCTTTTGAAAAAGCAATGGAAGTCAATGTAAAGTTATATGTAATCCAATGTAATATAAAGAAGATTATGATAATAATAAAAAAAAAACCATACACACAATAAACTTAATATTCACAACAAACTAATTTACCACTTTATAAGGACTGATCTTTCCATTATCATCAACTAATAACAATAAATTTGAATTCCATTTAGAAAATAAAAACATAATCGGCCCATGACCTTGTGACTAAAGGAGCTCTCTCAAACTCCCTGTTTCTATCTCTCTCTGGCAAGTGTGCACACCCACTAGTAAGCTTAAAAGAACAACAACAAAAAAAGAATAAAAACAAGATAACAAGAAGGAACAGATGATGTGCTCTGGAGGTACCCAGCCCTGACCCCTCCAAAGTCTCCTGAGATAGACATCTTGGTGGGTGTGTACAATAGGTCCTGGTGGCCACACACAGGCTTACATAGATAAAACCAAGGTCTAGGGCCAGCCCCATACCCTAATGATTAAGGGAGCTGGATTCCATATGGTCAATGGTATAGTTCAAATCTCGGCCCTGACAACTTGGGAATACACACCAGGTGCACATGTGTATACAAGGCCAGAATTCTGTCAGGGTTAAGAAATGAAGAAGGGGGAACCAGCAGTTAGCGTAGTGGCTATGTTGCTGAACTCCCACGTAGTCGACCGCGGTTTGCATCCTGGACCCGGTGGCTTAAAACTCACGCCGGGCACGTGTGCGTGCTTGCCCAAGATCCCAAGAGGAGAATGGAGGAGAGGGGATTGCGGCGTGACCATCCCCCCTGGGGGTGATTTCTCGCTTTCTGTCTCTATGTCTCTGTCTGCCTGGCAAGCACACGCACCCCATAGCGAAAATCTCTCAAAAAGAAAGAAAAAAAAGAACTGAAAAAGGAATTGTGGGACCAGCAGTTAGCGTAATGGCTATGTCGCTGGACTCCCATGTAGTCGACCAAGGTTCGAGTCCCGGACCTGGTGGCTTAAACTCAGGCCAGGCGCGTGTACATGCGTGCCCAAGATCCCGAGAGGAGAAGGGATTGTGGTGTGACCATCCCCCCTGGGGGGTGATTTCTCGTTTTCTGTCCCTCTGTCTGTCTCTGTCTTTCTGGCAAGCGCACACGCCCTATAGCAAAAAAAAACCTCGAAAAAAAAATAAGGAATTGCAAGGTGATCACATCCCACTGGAGAGTGCTTTCTCCCTCTCTTTCTTGTCTCTCTGGCAAGCACACATACCTCTGGCAGGGAAAATAAATAAATAAATAAACATGGCCTGGAGGCAGGAGATGGAGAAACCAAAGGGTTGAATCAGGAAAGTCCAAAGCAGAACAATCTCTACCCTGGTGCTCAAAAGAACATGGTGGGAACTCTGCAGCACCCACTCACTGAGAGGAAAGGCGCTGTGCCTCAGGAACATAAATACCCCTAGATGCAAAGCTGGAAGTCCAAAGCCCCATTGTGATGCCCCAACAAGGAGCTCTATACACCTCACCGTAAAGTCCGATGTTTCTATGCTACCCAGGGTGGGGCCTTTCTCCACCATGAAGCTTAGAAGCCCAGTAAGGATGGTGGAGACAGACCAGGCTGGGTTCCACGTGTCTGGGTGGAAGTCCGTGATAGAAAGACACAACCTGCAATGAAGGGGCTCCATCAGTCAAGAGAAGTGCACATGACCAGATAGCTTCTAAAGCACTGCAGTATCAGGGAAGTACCTTACCTTGTATTGCACTTAAATCTTCCATTGGGAGTTATCATATAAATACTAGGAGGTTTAAAAGGAAATTCTCTGGGAAAAATTAATTTTCCATGATAATAGCCACCTATATCAAAACAGAAAAAGAGCCTTGTTATCCACAGCGAAACTCCTCGAAGCCTCCACTCCCACCTCAATCCACCTCACTGCTCTCCCCAGATCTCTGTACCACTCACAGGCTCAATCCACTACTGATCTCATCCTCTGATTTTTTTAATAATTATTTTTATTGGGGCTAGCAGCTGGCGTGGTAGTTAAGGATGTTGGACTCCCACATGGCCGACCACGGTTCAAGTCCTGGACCTGGAGTCTTGTTTCCTTAATTTCCCTCCCTCTCTCTTTCTCTCTCTCTCTGTCCCTCTCTGGTCAAATTATAAATAAATAAATAAATAAAGTTAAATAAACTCTCACCAAAAACAAAAAAAGAAAAAATAATAATTATTTTTATTTAACTTTATTTTATTTATTTTTTTAATTTGATAGGGGTGGAGGGAGGTAGGGAAGAAGAGAAAGCTGCCAGGCCTGGGACTTGAACTGCAGTCGGCTATGTAGAAGTCCAGTCACCTGCTGGCCTCTCATTCTCTGATTTGTACTCCACGCCAATAGCAACTGATCAGCCTGGCACAGGCTTGATCAGAGACCTGACTCCTCATGTGTGACTCACCTGCACTAACCACCTAAAAGTCCCTAGAACACTTCCTGGGAGCTCATACCTGCCAGTGGCCCTGTCAAACTACTGCACACCTCTCCTCCCTATTCATACTCTCCAATCACCAAGAGCAGAGTGGTTGAAAGAGAACTTGCAGGTGTTCCTTGCCAGCCCCCAAGTGTGACAGGAGCTTGACATCCAGTTGAGCCTCTATCCTAGGTACTGGCCCAGCACCTCTCCCTCTCCAGCATTATCCATTTCTCCCTACCAAACTATGCCCAGCAGCCAACAAACCCCACGATAAAAAACAAAAGCAAAACCAAAAACACACTCTAGACCCCACATCCTTCTAATTTCTACCAAATGCTCCCTGGCCCATACATAAAACCCTGAAGCCTCTCACCCACAGAGCCCTCTCCAAATCCACCCTGTGCAACAGCCTTCACCAACATCACTCAACCTGGCCTCCAGATCACCCACACATCAAGGCCTGCTCCTGATTCTGCCTCCTCTAAACCCCATCTGGGCTTGGTTCCATCTTCATCCACTTAAGCACAGGGCGCTCTCTCTTCAGTCTGCCATTTCTCCGGGGGTCTCACCCGATCTTGTGGCTATACATGAGAAGATCCAGGTTGACTTTCCAACCAACACCTCACCTCCACTCTAGATCTATAGAACCCCTCCCCAAACTCCAGACTAGTGTACTGACTGTACAAACAACACTGCCCCAGATTCCTAGGTCCAAGATGGAATTCCTGCTATTTCCCCCAAAAAGCATTGCCACCCTCTCAGCTGTTCAAACTAAAACCTGGGATGCCTCCATATCTCATCCCCCATCAGTAAATCCTGTCAGTCCCACTTTCAAATCAATCCAGGCATTAGCATACCAGATGACCCCCAACAGCCCCTGCCTAATCAACCCTTCACTGACTACAGCAGGGCCCGTTCCTGCTCTAGGCCTTTCCTGGCTTCTCAAGTCATACCTAGGAGTCACCTGAAGCTTCAATCAACTCTGCCAGCTAAACAGAATGTACAACAGATGGGATGCCTCAGCAGCTCATGTATGTGCGTGTTGTGTGTGTGCACCTACTACCAGTTTGAGGAACACTGGCCTCCACCTCCCACCTGGGCTCCTCACTGCTCCCTGAGTACCCTGGGCATGGCCCTGCCTTATGGACCCTGAATACACCCTAGTTCCCAAATAGCCAATGGTCCTACTCCAACACCATCCTGTATAGGTTGCAGTGCCTACCACTGGCTTCACACAGGGCTTTACTTTCTGTAGTGAATTCTTACAATTTTATGCTGCTGGAGCCATCAGGTGGTATAGTGATTAAGGCGCTGGACTCCCATGTGGCCTGAAACTCATGCCAGGTGCGTTTGCATGTGTGCCCCAAATCCCAAGAAAACAGAGAAGGGACTGCAGAGTGGCCATACCCCTGGAGGGTAATTTCTTGCTTTCTGTCTGTCTCTCTGGCAAGTACACACATCCTATATAAAAAATCTCTAAAAGAAAACAACAACTTTATGTTGCCCTGACACTCATTTTGAATATGCTAGACTTTCTCAGACTAGAGGCAGTGCTCGGTCACCTTGACAGTTTCCAGTTTTCCTTCTCCTCCCAGTTTTCAAGGTGGTCAATCCGAGTATCTGCCCTTTTTTGGGGGGGTGGGGGTGGGGTGGGGTTGCCATAGGATGCGTGCACTCGCCAGAAAAACAGACAGACAGACAGAAAGCGAGAAATCACCCCCTAGGGGGGATGGTCAGGCGGCAATCCCTTCTCATCTCGGGATCTTGGGCATGCATGCACACACACCCGGCTTGAGTTTAAGCCACTGGGTCAGGGACTCGAACTGCAGTCAACTACATAGGAGTCCAGCGACATAGCCATTACGCCAACTGCTGGTCCCCCAGATATATGTCTTATATGCCACCTCCCAGCTACCATCTCCCTACGGGAGCTAGTGCAGCCTACTGGGTTAGTCCCAGTGACCCCCATAGCCCACATGGGTTGCACAGATATGCTACAGTGTCCACCACTGGGACAGTGGGACCCCATGGCACTCATGCCTGCTTTCTCTAAACTCACCAATTAAAACTCCCTGAAAGAGCACCAATAGGTGGCATGGAGGTTAAGGCATTGGATCCCACATAGCTGGTTATGTGGTTCAAGTCCAGACCCAGAGCCTTGAGAATTAAGCAGGGAATATGTATATGCCAAGAGGAGACTTGATAAGGGAGATGGATATGCAAATACCCACACCTTGGGGTGATTTCTCACTCTCCACCTCTTTTTCTCTCTGGCAAGTGAACAAGTCTTTACAGCAAAAACTATTTGGGGAGAAAAAAAAAATCCTCTCTGAGGCATAGAGACAAACCTGTTTGGATAATGCCCTAGATCTAACGAAGGCACTGGCCAATGTGTTACTTCTACCTTTTCCTGACCTACATGTGCCTTGTAGAGCCTATAAGTAATAGAATCTTTTTTCCTCCCAAATAATTATTTAATTTAATTAATTAATTTATTTTTTATTTACTACAGGGCCGTGTGCTCATGAGAATAAGAGAGAAAGAGAGAGAGAAGAAGGAAGCCACCAGGTCCAGGACTTGAACTGTAGTTTGTCATGTGGGAGTCTAGTGCCTTAACCACCACACCATCTGCCGGCCCCTAGAATCTTTATTTATCGTGGGTCTCTCTAATCACTGCTGAAGAAGGTATTTTCCATTTTTGAAAGTCCTCGTTAAAGCTCTACTTTACTGTTTGTATCCTCTGAAAGAGAGAAGCTCCCCAGGACTGGGATGCTGCAGCTCCCTCTTTGTGCTCAGCCCAGGTCTGGCACTTGCAAGCATGTGGGAACAACTGCGAATCAACAGTGATAACATGAGCAGTCACTGGCATGGCCAGCTCAACACACGAGAAGTCTTACATGTGGAGACACACATAATTCTCCATAGCAAGAGATTTATGCTAAGAATTACACTCAGAGCACACACATTCTTTCTCAATCAAGAGTATTAAGAAAAGTCAATCAAAAGATGAGCAAAATAGGGAACCAGCAGTTAGCGTAATGGCTGTCACTGGAATCACACGTTGTCGACCACGGTTCGCGTACCAGACCCGGTGGCTTAAAACTCACGCCAGGCGCATGTGCGTGCATGCCCAGGATCCCGAGAGGAGAATGGAGAAGGGATTGCGGCGTGACCTTCCCCTCTGGGGGTGTGTTTTCTCACTTTCTGTCTCAATGTCTCTCTCTGTCTGGCAAGCGCACGTGCCCTATAGCGAAAACCTCTCCAAAAAAAAAAAAAAGATGAGCAAAATGTATATAAACAGGCACTTTTCCAAAGAGAAAGTGGGGCACAGGTCAGTGACGTCGTGGTTTGGCATGATAGTTAAGGCAGCTAGATTCCACGTGGCGGACTGTGCAGTTCAAGTTCCAGCTCTGATGACTTGAAAAACACACCAGGAGCATGTGAATGCATGCCCAAAATCCCAGGGGAAAAGATTGCAGTGTGGCCATCCCCCTTAGGGAGTGAGTGAGTCAGTCCATCCATCCATCCATCCGTCCTTCCGTCCTTCCTTCCTTCCTCCCTCCCTCCCTCTTTTCTTTCTTTCTCCCTTCCTCCCTCCCTCTCTCCAGTGAGCATACATGCCTTATAGCAAATTAAGAAATTAACAGCAGCAGGAACAAAAATAGCCAATGTGACAATGTGTATTTGAAGCTCATGGGCTATTCTCTCATTATTAAATGGGAGTGTGATTTATGTAGCAAGGAGAATGCCAATTTTAAGGCTCCCTGAAGCAAGTGGAAAGATGCCTCTCTGCCTGTGCTAGACCGGCCAGGAAACTCTCACTGACCAGTACTCCACTTCTTGTTATCTGTCCAAGAGAAACAATGCCAAGGGTGCCAAGAACCACACAAAAAGATGTTCAAAGCACCAGTATTTGTCAGCACAGGTGAAAAACAGGAAACACCTACTTGTGTTTCAAAGGGAAGAATTAGGTGAACAGACACCATGCAGGAGGCTGGGAAAGTGGTTATCTACATGACATACTACAAATTAAATGGCAAAGTTTTTTTGTTTTGCTTTTTTAAGGTTTTGCCATAATGTCTGTGTGCTCACTAGACAGTGACAGTGAGAAGCAAACTGAGAAAGCACCCTCAGGGAGAAAGCTGCGCCACAATCCCTTCTCCTCCATTCTCCTGAGATTTGGGGCATGTGCACACATCCACGTGGCATAATTTTCAGGCCTCCAGGTCCAGGCCTCTAATCACCATGGACCATGTGGGAATCCAGCCCTTTAACTACTATGCCATCTGCTGGCCCCGGGGAAAGTTTTTTGACAACACACAGCAAGCTTACAGTAAAAACACAAAAAGTATTCCATTCTCTGTACAAAGACGCATATTTTATTTAAAAAAATTCTTTTTCTTTAGTCCTGACAAAATGGTGTGCACATGGATGAGAGAGAGAGCGCGCGAGCGAGACTGACTCTCCAAAGGGTCCAGTCATGTTAAGATCCCCTTTCCCCAATCCTCCAGCCTGTCAGAGCTTAGCCACTCATGACGGCCTGGTATGTTTCAGGCTGACCATGCTGGGGATTCAAAATGCAGTTGCAATATGAGATCAGCTTCTCATGAGCAAAGCTCTACCACTAAGACATAGAGTTGGCCCCAAAGAAGGTTATTTCACATTACCGGGAATGAATTCTGACAGTATAGGTGTTTAGCATTTAAGGGGAGCCCAGGAGTCTCTTTGTGACAGTATGAGGAGGTGCCAGAGAGCAACTTTACCGAATGGGCCACAGAAAGCCGGAATCTCACTAAGAGGTCAGGTGCTTATGCCAAGCACACACTGTAGGCTTACAAAAGCTCCAGCCCTAGCCTGCCCTGAAGAAGCACAGATAAGCACCAGGCAAATGACATTCCCCAATGACATGCCCACAAGGCACAGAGATAGCCAACCCTTGGGAACAGAAACCATAGTTTATGCATCTTTGTAAAAAATGTCAGCTGGCCATCATAATCTGGGACAATTTTTGGGTTCTCCATTATGTCCAATATCTGTGTTCTTCCAGTGGATCCTCAACATTGGAGCTACACAGATAAGTCTCAAAACCAGATTCCTCTGTTCTATTATTTCTTTAAATGTTGTTCTAACTATTCTCAGTTTTTTGTCTTTTCATATCATTTTTTTTAAGAATTTATAAGGACCAGCAGTTGGTGTAACAGTTATGTCGCTGGACTCCCACGTAGTTGACCACATTTTGAGTCCCAGACCTGGTAGCTTAAACTCACGCCAGGCGTGTGTGCATGCGTGTCCAAGATCCCAAGAGGAGAAGAGAGGAGAAGGGACTGTGGCGTGGCCATCTACCCCGGGCAGTCAATTCTTGCTTTCTGTCTCTTTGTCTCTTTCTGGTAAATGCACGTGCCCTAAAGCCAAAATCTCTCCCCCCCAAAAAAAGGAATTTATTATTTTATTTTAATTTACCATAAGGAACATGTATAAGAAAAAAAAAAGTGAGAAAGTAAGCCACCAGGTTTGGGACTCAAACCACGGTTGGCCATGTGGGAGTCCAGTGATTCAACCAACACACTACCTGCTGCCCTCTCGTGTAAATTTTAGAATAAACTTGTGCATGTACACAAAAATCTTTGTTGAGATTTTTAATACAGAAAGGACTATATTAAATCTACAGATTAATTTAAGAGGAATTCTTTAGCAACGCTTAAATGGAAAGCTAGTTTCAAACTGCTGGGACTGGAGTGCCAGGAAAACTCAGAAGCCAAGACAGCCAGAGCCCAGTACAAAGACAGGCCAATCTATGATGAGCAGACAGGTGTGAATGAGCAGAGGAGACATTAAGAAAATCAAGACTGGGAACCAGCAGTTAGCATAATGGCTATGTCGCTGGACTACCACGTAGTCGACCGCAGTTCGCGTCCCGGACCCGATGGCTTAAAACTCACACCGGGCATGTGTGTATGTGTGCCCAAGATCCCGAGAGGAGAATGGAGGAGAAGGGGGTGACCATCCCCCCTGGGGGTGATTTCTTGCTTTCTGTCTCTATGTCTCTGTCTGTCTGGCGCACGCACACGCCCTACAGCGAAAACCTCTCCAAGAAAAAAAAAGAAAATCAAGACTGAAAGAGGAGCAGGTCAGGGAAACAGGGAAGGATGCAGTCATCCACAGCATGAGGCACTAAAGACCAAGAAACTAAGGTATGGCCCAAGCTCTGATTGTGCTGACAGTAGGCTGATAATGGAGTCACATAAGAAGGCCCAAGGGCTAGCCAGGTGACATGGTAGTTAAGGTGGTTGTATCTCAAGTGAATGACTATGTGGTTTGCATCCCAGACCCAGTGGCTTGAAAATAAAAAAAACCAGGAGTGTGTGCGTGCATGCCCAAAATCCCAAAAAGAACGGAGGGACCAGCAGTTAGCATAATGGCTATGTCGTTGGACTCCCATGTAATCAACCGTGGTTCAAGTCCCAGACCCGATGGCTTAAAACTCACGCCGGGCGTGTGTGCGTGTGTGCCCAAAATCCTGAGAGGAGAAAGGGGGAGAAGAGACTGTGGCATGGCCATCCCCCCTGGGGGGTTACGAGTGACTTCTCACTTTCTGTCTCTGTCTTTCTGGCAAGCGCACAAGCCCTATAGCAAAAAAACAAAAAACAATACAAAACAAAACAAAAAAACAATGGAGAAGGAATGTGGCAGTCATCTCCCTGGGGGTGCTTTCTTACTCCTCCTCTCACCACCTCCATCTCTTTTTGTCTCTCTCTGGCAAGTGTATGCAACACACAGCACAAACTTAAAAACATACACACACACACACACACACTTAAAAAAAAAAAAGAAGGCAGCCCACGATTCAGATCCCAGATTGACCTGGCCATATGTGGCATGCCCACAGTGCTGGCTGGCTAAAAGGGTAGGGGGAGGACTGCACTGTGGCAAGACCCTGTTAGGGCACCCTCTCTCTCTACCTTCTTCTCTCTCATGGAAAAAAATCTTAAAAAAAAAAAAAAAAAAAAAGATGGGACTAGCAGTTGGCGTAATGGCTATGTAGCTAGACTCCCATGTAGTTGACCATGGTTCGGGTCCCAGACCCAGTGGCTTAAACTCACACCGGGCATGTGTGCATGCGTGCCCAAGATCCTGAGAGGAGAATGGAGAAGGGATTGCACTGTGGCCATCCTCCCTGGGGGGGATAATTTCTAGCTTTCTGTCTTTCTGGCAAACGTACAAAAGAAAAGAAAAAGAAAAGGAAGGCTGACCCCAGCGGTTAAGCTCTGTGCATAAGAAGCAGGATCCTATAGTCAGAATCCATGCCCTAGCAGCTTGAAAAACATGCCAGGATGGCTGCATGATTGCCCAAAATCCTGACAGGATGGAGAAATGGAGGAAAAAGGGTTGGATCAGTCCTTTGGATGTGGCAACTCAAGAGTGGTTCCTCAAGGGACCAGCAGTTAGCATAATGGCTATGTCGCTGGACTCCCACGTAGTCGACCGCGGTTCGCATCCCGGATCTGGTGGCTTAAACTCACGCCGGGCGCGTGTGCATGCGTGCCCAAGATCCCGAGAGGAGAATGGAGGAGAAGGGATTGCGGCGTGGCCATCCCCTCTGGGGGGTGATTTCTCGCTTTCTTATCTCTTTGTCTCTCTCTGTCAGTCTGGCGAGTGCAGTGCCCTATAGCAAAAACGTCTCCCTAAAAAAAAAAAAAAGAGTGGTTCCTCAAAGATCCCAAATAGAGCAGCAATCAGCAGGCAGACAGGCTACAGATAGGCAAAGGGAGGGAGGGAAGAGCAGGTGTTGCTGCCAAGGTAAACAGAAAAGGGGGAGGGGACAGTAGGAAAAGGCATTTTGTCCCCCAAGGGAAGCTTCAGGAGGAGGACTCAGCATACTCACTGCCTGAGGGAAAAGACCAACACAGAACCACAAACAAAGAGTAAAGTCTACATACAGGATAAGATAAAAGCACATTACAGGCGTAGGGCTAGCAAGACCCTGCCCACAGATGCCCCTGGCAGAACTACCCTCTCCTCTCTGTCCAGCACTGTCCAATGACAGCGAGTCCCAGACCCGGCAGCTTTAAGCTCATGCCAGGCACGTGTGCACGCATGCCCAAGATCCTGAGAGGAGAATGGAGAAGGGACTGGTGTGTTGCCATGGGGGGGTGGTGATATCTTGCTTTCTCTCTCTCTGTCTGTCTCTCCAGCGAGCACACATGGCCTACAGCAAAAATCTCTCAAAACAAACAAAACACACACACACACATATATATTTATTTAATAAGCATTTTCATATTATCTGTACAATCATTTAGAAGGCCATCTTTCACCTCATCTCTAGGAACTCATCAGAAAATGACCCCGGGCTGGTCATTATCTTACTTGTATCCTCTGTCAGCATTTAGACAATGCTGTAAACTTATGCTACAGATATGCTTCTACATATATGTTTTCCTGGGGTAAATTATCCCAGACCTGGGACTACCAAGGAAAGGAGAGCCCACAGTAAAGCTGATATCAGCAGACTAGCAGGTGGTATGGTGGTTAAGGTACTGGACACTCCCACATGGCCAACTACAGTTCAAGTCCCAGACCTGGTGGCTTGCTGTCTTGCTTTCGCTTTCCCTCTCCCTCCCTCTCTCTGTTTCTCTCTCTGGTCAAATTAAAATAAATGAATGAATAAATTAATTAATAATTAAAAAAAGCGATAGTGATCAAACGCCCTTCAAGAAAGTTTAACCTTTTTTTATACCACATACAACTCTCCCAATAGTCAAAAGTGGTGGTTTTCAGCTCTTCTATAGTGAAATATTACAATGCTTCCATGCAAAAGAGATAAAGCCTTCTGCTCTAGTCACTTAATCAGGACCCAATGACTAGAGAGCCAAAGTATTGCCCACATGTCTCCTAACCCAGCCCATATCCCAAGGCTGGCACCAGACTCCCCACAGGCCCACAGAGACTTGCTGACTGACCGTTCTTAAGTCTACTTAGTACCAGATAAGCCTCAACGGCAGCTAGGAGAGCTGAAATGCAAGGCAGATCCCATGGTCGACTTAACCCTCAGATGCCTTGCCAACAAGGAGACCACCATAAGTGGTCATAAGATCCTCAGAGACTGTTTTTATGAATCTGAAAGCCAACGCAGAGTAAGCACTCACAATAATATTCACTATAGTCTTAAGAAAGAGTGGAAGAATATGGCTATACTCAAATCTATTTACACCCCCCCAATCTGTTTTCAAGCTCTAAGCCCAAAGGTGTCAAAGACTGACAAAACACTGATACTTACAGATGGTCTCTAAAAATTTAAACATACCAGCAAAATCAAACTGAGAAAACACATCTAAGGACTTAAGAGAAATACTAAGATGAGTTCCAGGTTAAGTCCAATTTAACTAGTGCACATCCATAGGACCAGCCAGCAGATGGCATAATGGTGATGTTGCTGGACTTCCACATAGTCTACCACAGTTTGAGTCCTGGACCTGACAACTTGAAACTCATGCTGGGCACATGTGCATGTGTGCTCAAAATCCCAAGAAGAGAACGGAGAAGAAGGGATTGAGGCATGGCAATCCTCCCTGGAGGGTGATTGCTCGCTTTCTGTCTCTCCAAAGAGCACAGGCATCCTATAGTAAAAATCTCTCTTAAAAAAAAATTGGGGGCCAGCAGGTGGGCGAGGTGGTTAAGGTGCTGGATACTCCCAGATGGCCGACCACAGTTCGAGTGCCGGACCTGGCAGCTTCCTTTCACCCTTTCACTCTCTCTCTGTCTCTCTTTGGTCAACTTAAAATAAGTAAATGAGGGAACCAGCAGTTAGCGCAATGGCTATGTTGCTGGACTCCCACGTAGTCGACCACGGTTCACGTCCCGGACCCGGTGGCTTAAAACTCATGCCGGGCACGTGTGCGTGCATGCCCAAGATCTCGAGAGGAGAATGGAAGAGAAGGGATTGCGGCGTGACCATTCCCCTGGGGGATGATTTCTCGCTTTCCGTCTCTATGTCTCTGTCTGGCAAGCACACGTGCCCTATAGCAAAAATCTCTCCTCCCCCCCTCTCCCAAAAAAGAATACAATTAAATAATTAAATAATAATAATAAACCATTAAAAAAATTAACTGATGTGCATCCAAAATAGAAAAACTATTATTCACAAATAAAGGTTTAAAACAAGGCAAGGTCTATTCAAAATACAAAAACTGGTTCTTGTTCTTATACCTCACAGCAAAATACTTACCTTCATAAGGGGTCATTTCAGGGCCTCGGACAACATAGTGCCTAAGAGAGAGAAAAAATTACTTGGGATTTGGAGATGGCAAAGTCTCTAAAATCTGAATCACTACGAGGCTGGAGTTTTTTGGACCCAGCAAAAACCAACTTCTCAAACATTTAGTCAGGGAACAAAATGAGGGCTAAATGGCAACACAGCTCCAAAGCCCTAAGTCTCTTTTGCTGCAGGTGCTTCATGTCATAAAATGATATAAAGCCTATATGTTATTTATTTAATTTTTTGTGTAGTTTTTGCTGTGCACTTGCCAGAAACAGAAAAAGACAGGGAAAGTGAGAAATCATCTCCTGGGGATGATGGCCATGCTGTAATTTCTTCTCCATTTTCCTTGGGACTTTGAACATATAGACACACACACCTGGAGTGTTTTTCGAGCTGCTGGGTCTTGGACTCAAACCATGTAGTTGACCACGTGGCCTTCAGCCACCTTAACTATATGCCATCTGGCTGGCCCATGGCTATATATTAGAAATCTAGGTTTTCTATAGAGTACTTTTGTTTCAATAATACAACATGCAAGAAGTTAACCCTTGGGCCAACTAGTGGCATAGCAGTAATTCAAACAGACCTACATGAGAAATGTCTTGAGTTTGCATCTCAGGACCTCTCTGAGCATACCTGACATATACACGTGCACACATGCATACCTGTGATCCAGAAGACTGAGGGCTGGATGGAGGTGAGAAGACCCTAGTTGGAGGTGCCTCTCTCTCTCTCTCTCATGGAAAAAATAAATAAGCTTAAAAGAATTATTTAAAAAGCTAATACTATACTACTTAGCCACAAAGAACAGTGACACTCTGTCAACCAGTACAATGTGAAAAATATGGAACGTTTAAAGCTAAGTGAAATAAGTAACTGCGAAAAACAAACACTCTGGAACCAGCAGTTGGCTATATTGCTGAACTCCCATGTAGTGGACTACGGTTCAAGTCCCAGACCCGGTGGCTTAAACTCATGACAGGCGTGTGTGCGACCAAGATCCCGAGAGGAGAATGGAGGAGAAGGGATTGTGGCATGGCCATCCCCGTGGCGGGGGGGGTTTCTCACTTTGTGTCTCTCTGGCGAGTGCATGTGCCCTATAGCAAAAACCTCTCCAAAAAAAAGAAAAACAAACACTGTATATCCTTAATACATGCCAAATATCTGTACTCTAAGGCAGAAACTGAAAGATTCAAAACATAATGGTAAAAGATAAAAGTATGTAAATACCAGAGACTAGATGGGAGGGAAGGAGGTAGAGGGGGATGGATAGGTGGGGCTCAGGCAAAAGGCATTTAACAGACACAAGAATATAAGGGTTTTTGTTGAAAATGATGTATGAACTTCCAGCAAGCACAAAGGCCCTCTGAAATCCTTGATATGATTATCACACATTGCAGGCATACTGTACAGCATAAAGATGTATAATGATTAAATGTAAGTAGGAAATTACACAATTTCCTATTGTATACAATAAAATTTTATTGTCCACAATAAAATCAGTAGATCAGCAGATGGTTAAGGTGCTGGATCCCACATGGCCAACTGCCTAGTACAAGCCCTGGACCCAGCAGCAAAAGGCAGGCACATGTGCATGCATGTTCAAAATACCTAGAATGGAAGGGAAGGAACTTCAGCATGGACATCCCCCCAGGGGGTGATTTTTCACTTTCCTACTCTGTCTCTTTCTGATGAATGTACATGCCCTAGGCCAAAAACCTAAAAAAGAATAAAATAGGGGCCAGAAGGTAGTGTGGACATTAAAGTGCTGGATTCCCACATGGCTGATTGCAGTTCAAATCCTGTACCTGGTGGCTTGAAAATCACAGCAGGCAAGTGTGCACATATGGCCAAAATCCCAGGGGGAGAAGGGATTGTGGTATGGCCATTCCCCACCCCAAGGGGGGGTGATTTCTCACTTTCCCTCTCTCTGTCTCTGTCCAGTGAGCACACACACTCTATGGCTAATAAGTAAATAAAAATAAAATTGGTGAAAAAAGTCAGTTAATCCTCTAGTTATTAATACTGACCTCCCCCCACCAACTTGCCAGAGGGCAAATTGCCAGAGAGAGACAGAGAGGGAGAAGGCACTCCCATGCACTGGTGACTGGCCATGCCACAGTCACTTCTCCACTTTTCCATCCTGTTGAGATTTCAAGCACACACGAACAGGCACTCAGCATGTTTTTCAAGCCTCTGGGGTCAGGATTCAAACCATGCAGTGGACCATGTGGATTCAGTTCCTTCAACCACTAGGCCTTCATCAACTGTCATTTTTAAAAATTAATTTCACAGACCAGCCTGTGGTGTGGTGGTTTAAGGTGGCTAGATACCACACAGCCATACTTTGTCAGACCTGGAAGCATGAGGGTACATGCATGTGCATGCCGAAATCCTGAAAGGAGAGAGAAATGGAAAAGAGATTATGGTGTCACCATTCCCTATGAGGAGTAATTTTTCACCCCTACCTCCCAGCACCCTATTTGCCTCCTTCCAGCAAGGGCATAAGCCTCTGGCCCAAAATAAATAAATAAATAAATAATCTCACAATACGTTATTAAGATGTATTTGAGGGGCCAGCAGGCGGTGTAGTGGTTAAAGCAGTGGACTCTTGTGTGGTTGACCACAGTTTGAGTCCCAGACCCAACAGCTTGAAACTCACACCAGGCATGTGCCTAAAATCCCAAGAGGAGAATAGAGAAGATATTGCAGGGTGGCCATCCCCTCCGTGAGGTGATTTCTCGCTTTCTGTCTCTCCAGAGAGCACATGTGCCCTATAGCAAAAATCTCTATTAAAAAAAAAAAAAGGGAGACATATTTGAAATTTTGTTTTTTAAATGTCTGAAAATTATGTTACATATACATAAGTGTATATAACTTACATTTTAAAGGTCATACACATAGGCTAAACATGGCAAAGCTAGTGATGGGTTGACTCTATGTCTGCTTTCCCCATCTACCTGCTGACATTACTAGAAAAACAGAAAACCTCAGAGCAGTTGTTCTCAAGCAGGAGAAACAAGGACAAGCTGTGACTGTCCCCAAAACCCTCACAGAGCTCAACATCAGACCCAAAACACCAGCTAACAGACTCCACATTCCCCGATACAAATAAATAAGGTTTTAACTTTAGGTAATGAGGTGTTTGGGTTTAGATTCTCAAACAAAACAAAAAAGTACAGAATATAAAGCAAAACTAACCAGAAATGCTAGAAATCAGTAGTTGTATATGACTGTAAACACTGTGGGTAGGGAATACTAACCAATTGCAGGAACAAGACAAAGACTAAGAATGAGGATTCCTGTGCTGGAGGACTGGTCATAAGTCCAAGTAGCTATTAAACAGGTAAGTTGTTAAGTGAGGAGTGGCTGTACTGTACACAGTCCAAGAAACTGGGATGAAGCAACAAAGAAGTCTGTTTGAGATAGAGCCCACCAAGTCCTGGGTAACGGAGAACATAAGACCTACTATGCTGGGAGGACAGGCCTGCATGGCCTCAGCTCATCAAACACTCTCTTCTAGAATGGCACTCTTCTCTTAGCCAAAACACTGCAGGTTGTATAAAAGTCTCAGCAGGCCCAACACTAAGCAGCACTACTATGTTTAATGCTGAGTCCTCTTAGTGAGCATCAAACCTGGAGTGGTCTTGGGAAGCCTCAGGCCACAGACATATCCAATACGGATATTCCCATTAAATCAGGGAAGTGAAAACTACCTGTGAAACCAGTCCCTGCATCTGCCAACTATGTCCTGGGAGCCACATTTGACTTTTGTTTGGAGCAAGGATGGCTCTGGCACCACACAGAGGCTGCTTAAGGGACAGTGCCTTGCCCAGGAATCCTCCAACTACCAAGATTGGACCTCCCCTATAAAGTGGAGAAGGTAAAGTGTGGAAAATTACTTCTTTTTACTTGGTTAAATCCCTTTTCTCTGGATTTAAAAAAATAATAATAATTAAGTTGACTTTTCCATACACCACAATCTACACTCAGCAAGACCCAGATCATGGGTGCATACACACCACGTATACTCAAGGAAGCATGTGAACACAAACCCAAAACGTTCTCATGTAGGTTCTACTTCTATGTCACTCTCTGGTCCCTTAAAATATTTTCTTAAGATTGGGACCAGCAGGTGGTGTGGTGGTTAAGGCACTGGACACTCCCAAATGGCCGACCAGGGTTCGAGCCCTGAATCTGGTGGCTTGCTTTCTCACTTCCTTTCTCTCTCACTCTCACCCTGGTCAAATTAAGAAATAAATGAATAAATAAATAATTATTTTTAAAAAATATTTTCTTAAGATCAAAACAAAACATTCTTTGAACAAAAAGAAAATGCTTTTTGCTATCTCAGCCTTATACTTTCTCACAAAACCACCAGCTAGCGTGGCAATGGTAGCATTTCTATAGACCTGTGTGGAATCTCCTAACTGCACATTTTAACACCGAAGAGTTCTCATGAGATAAAATGAACACTCATGGGTTCTCTCACTCACACTGGCCCCCAGGCCAATGCTGGGGGCTAGAGTGTCAGGACACTACCCCATCATGGACACTCCTAAGTCAGACCGATGCCTTCCAGTATCCAAAAGCAAAAAAAAAATCAAAGAAACTCAAAGAACTCTTCTTCTAGAAGAGTTTCATTTATACTCTTCTTAGAAGAGTTTCTCCTTGAGGGACCAGCAGTTGGCGTAATGGCTGTTTGCTAGACTCCCACGTAATTGACTGCAGTTTCAGTCCCGGACTCGATGGCTTAAACTCACACCAGGCGCACATGCACGTGTGTGTGCCCAAGATCCTGAGAGGAGAATGAAGAGAAGGGATTGTGGCATGGCCATCCCCCTGGGGGGTGATTTCTCACTTTCTGTCTCTCTCTGTCCTTCTGGTGAGCACACACGCCATATAGCAAAAACCTCACAAAAAAAAAAAGTTTCTCCTTTAAGTGCTCAACCCCCAGGACATACATAATCGATAGCTATAAAGCCTTCACTGCCAGCACTGAGGACCCTTTCAGAAGAATTCTGTTTCTAGCCCTAGCCTAAATGAGGCAGGATGTGTGGTGTCCTTGGCATGCTACCTATTGGAGAGAAGACCAGACAGTGTCCACGGGCCTCTCCATCTCTACTTACACTGAGGAGGATGCTGGGCTGCTTCTCCAGTGTCATGACTAACACCAGGCCCACCCAGTCAGACCAATGGTGCAGGGGTGAAAGGTGACACAGAGCCTTACCATTCAAGAATATTTGAAGGGAGGGGCTCAGCACAGATGTAAGGCACTGGATCTTTCTTAATTCGAAGGTAGTCCTGTTTCAGTCTCTGGGTTGCTGTTGTTGGAGCTCTCTTATTGCTGTTGTTGCTCATCTATTAAAAATAAATGTTTATTTACATTTACAAATACAAGAAATGGACAAGTATAGCTTTCCTCATTCAAGACACCTTCAGCAGCACAACCTGTGCTTTCATTTCCACAGCTCATCATCCATTCAGGTCCCCACCCTGATGTATACATCTCATCCTAGGCACCCAGAATCATAGCCCACAGGTCACCCTGACTTGCCCAGATGCCCACAAACCCTAAGGATTCTCTTTCCCATCTGTCTTGCCACCACTTTCATTTATACAACATATATTATTGAGCACCCGACACAGATGCAAACAGAGGGAGAATCCTAAAGCACTGCAGCCCTCACAGAACTTAAATAAGGAAGACAACTAATTTTAAAAGTCATGGGTAGGGGGCCTGGCAGGTGGCGTGGTGGCTGAGGGCGCTGGACTCCCACATGGTCGACTGCAGTTCAAGCCCCGAACCTGGTGGCTTGCTGTCTCACTTCCTCTATCTCTCACTCTGTCTCTCTCTGGTCAAATTAAAGTTAAATAAGATCATTTAAAAAAAAGTCATGGGTAGGGAGAAAGCCGAGAATTCCATTTAAAGGAATTCCATTTGAGTCTACCATACCAAACCTCACTCTCCCAAGTTGAAAAAATTCATGGACAAGAAGTTACTGAAATGATAACATGTCCAAGTAATACTGTGGGGATTTGATCCCAATATGAATCTCATGATAGATGAATGTGTGGAGATGGCAAATAGTGGGCAACAGAATAATACTGGAATGGTAGAAATATGAGAAAATAGTTATCATCATGCTAGAAGCCTTGGCATGAGTATAAATAAAGGCTGTTCAACGGAAAAATCCGTGTCCCTGGGCACTAGCAGCTGGTGTAATGGCTATGTCGCTGGACTCCCATGTAGTTGACCGAAGTTCAAGTCCCAGACCCGGTGGCTTAAACTCACACCAGGTATGTGTGCATGTGTGCGTGCTCAGGATCCCGAGACAGGAATGGAGGAGAAGGAACTGTGGCTCGGCCATCCTTCCTGGGGGTGATTTCTCACTCTCTGGCTCTCTGGCTCTCTCTGTCTTTCTGGTAAGCACACGTGCCCTATAGCAGAAACCTCTCAAAGGAAAAAAAAGAAGGAAGGAAGAAAGAAAAAAGAAAAATCCGTGTCCCCTCTCTACAGGGCCTCTTTTACTATGATATAAAAATCACGTCATGAGGACAGCAAGAGGCATGGTGGTTAAGGCGCTGGACACTCCCACATGGCCGACCACGGTTCAAGTCCCAGACTTGGTGGCTTGCTTTCTCACTTTCCCTCTGTGTCTCTCTCTGGTCAAATTAAGAAAAATAAATAAATGATCAATAAACTTACATAAATAATTTTTAAAAATAAAAATCAGGTCATGTATATTTTCATAATAAACTATTTGTGCTCAGTAATATCTCACCAGAGGAGTATTTACACCAAGGAAATTGGCAAGCACCTTAAACCAGCACCCCTTCCATCACTTCTCACTCCAAAACCTATTACCCAACATTTACCAGTGATGACAAGTGAAAGGAGCTAGGGAGCAAAGAAAAAGCCAGAGGGACAAAAACTCTAAAGACTCAAAGACCCTCATTGGCCAGAGGGAAGATATGCCTTCCAGGTAGAAGGAGTCACAGCTGGACAGGCAGGGCCTAAAAAAGCAAAACATGCCTAGGGGACAGCAAGGGTCACTGTATCAGGAGACCAAGCACACAAAGGGTGGGCAGTAAGATTGGCCAAGAAGGAAAGTCCAGGGCATCAAGGCAGGGTCAGACCACCCCAGAAAGGTTTTAAGTCTAAATGTTAAGGCAGATCAGATCTTGTTAGAAAGGTTACCCTGGTGGCTCAGCATGGGAAGTACAGAACACTGTGAAGGCTGAGCATGTGGAATGAGGTAGTGTTATCAAAAGAAATGTCAGCAGGTGGCATGGAGATTAAGGCAGCTGGATCCTACATGACCAACTCTGAGATTCAAGTCCCAGTGGCTTAAAAACACACTAGTGCATGTGCATGCATGCCCAAAATCACAACAGAAGAGAAAAGAAGGGACTATGGCATGAGAAGGGGTGACCTCTCTCTTCCCTCCGTCCTTTCTTCCCTCTTACAAGCACATGTGCCCCATAGCAACCACCAATAGATAGATAGATAGATAGATAGATAGATAGATAGATAGATAGATAAAAGGAGACAGGAGCATTGGGACCTCTCAACTATGTCCTGAGTGCTACAGAATAAAGCGTGAAAACCAGTGGTCTAAAATATGATAGGAATTCATGTGAGGATATAAAAGAGTAGGCAAGAGGTGGGCATCTGGGCTACAATGGGGACCATAGGACATAGGCCACCACACTTTCCTGCTGCTGTCAGTCCCAGATCTGCCCACTACAGCCTCTCCCAGCCATCATCACTTGGCCATTCAGTGTCCCCAGCTTGTCTCACACAGCACTCTCTGAGCAAACACCTTAATAACAGTCCAAGACACTAGTGACTATCAATAATAGTGATGTCCACCTTGATCTCCTAGTACCTAGAAATCTGAACCCATCTCAGTCCCAGGGTCTTTGCATTTATGATTCCCTTCAGATAGTACATGCTGTTCACCCCTTTCAGTCTCGACTTGCACATCATCTAAACAGAGGTCCTGACTCTTGGCTTCTTTGCATGGTTTATTTCTCTGAAGAGTACTATCGCCATCAAACTGTTTAGTGTCTACCTCTCCGACCAGTATCAGCTCCTAGCAATAACTGGGACTTGTGCTTGCTCTGTACCCCTAGGTTGTGCAGAGTTGGGCTCAGCCAGGACACCCAGTTCTCTCATGTACATGGCCTCAGCACTTGTCTACCCCTGCTTCTAATTCTGGAAGTCCCTGGCCCGTATGATCCTTGTTCATCACCTCCTTGTCATTCCTATTATACTAACCTAATGAAGGATCTTGTTACTTTTCCCATCGACTAACACCACAGCCTCCAAACTTCTCCCCAGTGAGTTCAGAAGGTCTCCCAGCATCTAGTGTCACTTCCCATTTCAGTCCATCTTGTACATTTAAGTTCTGATCATCCACTCCTCCCCATAGACCTTTGGCAATCTCTCCCAAACAAGCAAATAAACACTGACATCCCCTCTCATTTGCCAATCCCTCCACAAAGCAGCCCCAGCCTGCCCAACTCCCAAGGCAACTGATACAGTCTGACAAACCCCTGAGTAGCCCACCCACCCATCTATCTTCTTTCCATGGCTGCTTCCCAGTCCATTCTCTACTGATAGAGAACTCACCTAGGCTTTTGCTCAGCCTAGCTGGAGAGAGACATCCTTCAGAAACCTCCCTGATTTCCCTAGTACAATGGTTCCCACTGTCCACTATTTGCCTGCTGGTAACTCAATACCATACCATGCAGGGGCCTTTCAGACCCCAGCAGAGGTGACAGTGGGCTCCTCTGACTCTCCCCAGGAGTGCCTCCTATTAGGTGCAGGATTACAGTTCTGCCTGGGAAGGAAGTCCTTCCACTCAACGTTGTCCCCAACTCCTGACTTGACAAGCCAAATGGGCCAGAGAGCTCACCTCAGGCCTAGTAACAAACACAGCAATAATCCATGAGCAGAACCACCATGCAGAACTTGTTCATCCTTTTAAATGTTCACTCTAAAATTAACACTCTCATATATAAAATCATTCCCTGAATAATTTAAATGACAACCGTGTTTGAATTCAGCTAAGTGGCAAAATTTGCTTAATGAAAGCTACTGCTGGAGGGACCAGGAGTTAGTGTAATGGCTATGTTGCTGGACTCCCATGTAGTCAACCGCGGTTTGAGTCCTGGATCTGGTGGCTTAAACTCACACCAGGCGCGTGTGCATGTGTGCTCAAGATCCCGAGAGGAGAATGGAGAAGGAACATGGCCATCTACCCTGGGAGGTGATTTCTCACTTTCTGTCTCTCTGGCGAGTGCACGCACCCTATGGCAAAAACCTCTCCAAAGGGACCAGCAGTTAGCGTAATGGCTATGTCACTGGACTCCCATGTAGTTGACAGCAGTTCGTGTCCCAGACCTGGTGGCTTAAAACTCACACCAGGCACGTGTGCATGCGTGCCCAAGATCCCAAGAGGAGAATGGAGGAAAAGGAATTGTGGCGTGGCCATCTCCTCTGGGGGGTGATTTCTCGCTTTCTGTCTCTATGTCTCTGTTTGCCTGGCAAGCGCACACACCCTGTAGCAAAAACCTCTCCAAAAAAAAAAAAATAAAAAAAAAAAAAAAAAAAAAAGCCTCTCCAAAAAAGAAAAAGAAAAAAAAAAAAGCTACTGCTGGAGTGCTACAGCAGTAATGCAAATGAATCCACATGAGAAAATCCCAAGTTCATATCCCAAGATCTCCCGTATAAATCAGGTGCTTCTGTGAGTGCCTGTGATCCAGGCTGGTTGATATTCAAGGTGGACTGCAATATGAGGATCATGTTTGCAGTGTAGTCTCTGACTCTCTCAAGAAATAAACTTAAAAAAAAGTTAGGGTGGCAGGGTGGTTAAAGCAGCTGGATCCCACACAACCATATGCAGTTCAAGTCCGAGACCAGGCAGTTTAAAAAACATGCCAGGCATCGGGGAACAGCAGTTAGCATAATGGCTATGTAGCTGGACTCCCACGTAGGCGACCGCGGTTCGCATCCTGGACCCGGTGGCTTAAAACTCACGCCGGGCGCATGTGTGTGCGTGCCCAAAATCCCAAGAGGAATGGAGGAGAAGGGATTGCGGGGTGGCCATCCCCTCTGGGGGGTAATTTCTCGCTTTCTATCTGTCTGTCTGTCTGGCGAGCGCACGCGCCTATAGCAAAAATCTCTCCAAAAAAAAAAAAAAAACAAACAAAAAACATGCCAGGCATGTGTGCCCAAAATCCCAAGAAGAGAATGGAGAAGGAATAACTGCATGGCCAGCCCTCATGGGGAGTGATTTCTCTCTCTCTCTCTCTACTTTTCTCTGGTGAGTACATGTGCCCTATAGCAAACTTTTAAAAAGTTAGTGGACAGTCATACAAAATAAACAACATAGGTCTCATCTACCCAGTCACAAGCAAATTTCTCTCGTACTTCTTTCAGAGGCATACTCTGTGTGTGTGTGTACGCTAGATGGCACATACATTCACCAGAACAGAGAGGAGAAAGCATTTCCCATAGGGAATGATCACACGGCAAACCCCTCACTTCCATTTCTCCCTCCTTTCAAGATCTTGGGCATACACGCACACCTTCCTAGGGTGTTTCTCAAGCTGCTACATCTGGGGGCTCAAACTGTGCTGTTATAGGTGATAAAGCTGCCTTAGCCACCAGGTCATAGAGCCAGCTCTAGAGGCACAATCATTAAAATCATACTTATGACCCCACTACTGAGTCTTCCCACAGACCTCCCTTCTTTGCCTCACACAGAATTGTGCTCTCATGTCTCCTCTAGGGGACTTCAGGTGACTATTTCTCCCAATTCTCCCCACCCAAATATAACAGCAGGAGAAGGAAGAAAACAAGCACAAAGTAATAAAAAGTATGAAATATCGGGACCAGCAGTTAGCATAATGGCTATGTCGCTGGACTTTCACGTAGTCGACCGCGGTTCAAGTCCTGAACCGGCGGCTTAAACTCACGCCGGGCGCATGTGCGTGCGTGCCCAAGATCCCAAGAGGAGAATGGAGAAGGGATTGCGGTGTGGCCATCCCCCCTGAGGGGTGATTTCTCGCTTTCTATCTCTCTGTCTCTGTCTTTCTGGCAAGCGCATGCACCCTATAGCAAAAGCCTCTCCAAAAAAAAGTATGAAATATGAGTTTCAGGTTCTCTTCAAAGAAGTACAAAGAGCACATAAGGTATATGACCTTGAAAGAATCAGATACAGATCCCCTCCATCCCACATCATACTACTGAGGTGTTGGCTGCTCAACACCCATTCACCCTATTCCTTTTTTCCTTTGGACAACTCTCCCATGGAATTCAGGGATGGTATAGTCTGACTGATCAAATGGGCACAGAACACATCCAGGATCAGGACTTTCATGGAAGTTCTCTCTTCTCTACTAAGATTGCTTTACAGGCTGGATGGAAGACTAGGCTAATTGAAGCAATCCCAACACCACTCACACCAACACCTGTCTAAGAACAGTGCTACCTGAGGTTTGCAGAACTAAGCTGTGCACTGATTACTACTTGCACATTCTAGACGCCTAGATTCAACTCTGCATGAAATCTATACACATTCCTATTAAGTAAGACCTTTGGGTTCCTTTATTTATTTATTTTTTTTGGAGAGGTTTTCGCTATAGGGCGCGTGCACTCGCCAGACAGACAGAGAGAGACAGACAGAAAGCGAGAAATCACTCCCAGGGGGGATGGTCATGCCGCAATCCCTTCTCCTCCATTCTCCTCTCAGGATCTTGGGCACGCATGCACACGCGCCCGGTGTGAGTTTTAAGCCACTGGGTCCAGGACACGAACCGCGGTCGACTACCTGGGAGTCCAGCGACATAGCCATTACGCTAACTGCTGGTTCCCTGGGTTCCTTTCTTTTGAAGACAAATTACAACAAGTTCCACTCACCACAATGGACAGCGCCCTGTAACACTGCTGTGCCTACAGATAAACATGGGTATTTTTATATACTTGAATAGCATTCTTCCCACGGGGCTGTAGCCTTACCGCTCTTTGGATGTTTCATATCTGGGTTGGGAACTGGATTTGAATTAAATCGTTAGGTAGTAAATATTGAAAAAAAAAAAAAAAAGAGACCAGAAGATTACACCTGACTCAGAAGTTGAGATGATGCAGTTAATCTGCAGATGCAGATTCGAAGCCAGCACAGGTTAAGAACTTGTCCAGGGACCAGCAGTTTGCGTAATGGCTATGTCGCTGAACTCCCATGTAGCCAACTGGGGTTCGAGTCCTGGACCTGGTGGCTTAAAACTCACACCGGGCGCGTGTGCATGCGTGCCCAAGATCCCAAGAGGAGAATGGAGGAAAAGGGATTGTGGCGTGGCCATCCCCCGAGGGGTGATTTCGCGCTTTCTATCTCTCTTTCTCTTTCTGGCGAGCGCACGCGCCCTATAGCAAGAACGTGTCCAGGGCCAAAGTCCCACTCCACCAGGCAAATGTAGAGCCAGAATCCGGCTTCCACTTTACCGCGTTGATATTCTTTTATGTTATTATCCTCAGAGATACAATCCTTGGTACAATCATTTCTGTTGGCTCGTATGAGGCAGTTTGGGGTTCTAACTGTTCCGTAGTGAAGCAGCAGCGGGCTCAACGGCAGCCACCTTCTCCCCCAACACTGAGTTCCCAAGACACATTTAAGAAATAAAATCAATGCTAGCTCCTCGTGGAGCTCCTAACTCAAGTGTCCCAACTAAGAGGTCTCTTCCTAGGAGATCCTACCCTAGCGCCAACCAAGCCCCCAACCTGGCGGGTGAATCACTCCCGGCCCAGAGCCCGGGACGCCCAGACGTAACCGACCTCGAGTTCCCAGCAGGGACGCTCCGGGCAGGGCCCCGTGGGCGGCGGGAGCGACAGGAGACTGGCCGTGCGGTATCCCCCGGGGCCCTGCGCCCCGGACCCGCTGCTGCGGCCGGCTCCGGCGGAGTGAAGGAGCGGCCC